>NW_022631001.1:21813940-21814051 GCF_010015895.1 Lontra canadensis
TGGGGTTATGGACATTGGGTAGGGTATGTGCTATGGTGAGTGCTGTGAAGTGTGTAAACCTGGAGATTTACAGACCTGTACCCCTGGGGAAAAAAAATATATGTTTATAAA
>NW_022631001.1:21814151-21820721 GCF_010015895.1 Lontra canadensis
TAAGGGGATAGGAGAAGAGTAAATGAAACAAGATGGGATTGGGAGGGAGATAAACCATAAGTGACTCTTAATCTCACAAAACAAACTGAGGGTTGCTGGGGGGAGGGGGGTTGGGAGAGGGGGGGTGGGGTTATTATGGAAATTGGGGAGGGTATGTGCTATGGTGAGTGTGGTGAAGTGTGTAAACCTGGCGATTCACAGACCTGTACCCCTGGGGAAAAAATATATGTTTATAAAAAATAAAATTAAAAAAAAATCTTTTAGGCCTGTTTTCATTATGATTTATTTTTATTTTTCTAATTTATTTTTTCACTGTGACTTATTTTTAAAGTTCTTGTCCTTTTATTTATAAATTTTATTTATTTATTTATTAAATATTTATTTAATATTATTATTTTTCACTGGCTTATTTTTAAAGTTCTTGTTCTTTTTATTTCCCATCTTCTGCCTTCCTCTGCCCTACTTGTCCTCTCTCCCATGAATGCCAGTGTGATGTCATGTTTTAGTTTGATTTTCTTGGGCTCTCTCTATTTAAAAAAAAATTATTTGGAAATGACTGTAGGTTCACAGGAAGTGGAAAAGAAATGTACAGGGAGGTCCCGTGTACTCTTTAACCAGCTTCACGCAATATTAGCATCTTGTAAAACTATTGCATGATATTAAAACCAGAAAATTGATGTTGGGAAAACCTGTGGATCTTATTCATATTTCACTGGATTGACTTTTAAAAATAGCAAATAACTACATTGATAAGTAACAGTTATGATCACAGTAAAAGTTGAAATTCACCTTGGCTGTGTATTTTGGCATGGTCTGTGTATGCATTTTTATGTATTCATGTCTGAACACACACACATTTGCATATATGTGCATGTATGAGAGAAAGAAAAAACTCTGGCTCTATCCATTTCATGAGACTGTTTTGAGGAACAAATGGGAGAGTCTCATTTAAATACCACTGTTCACAAACTGTAAAATAATAAATAAAAAGTATTTTATTGTAGTAGATGACTATCCTTTTCTCCAGGAAAAATGTTTCAGTAGTGTACACAGTAAGTGAAGCATACTTAACTGTGTAAGAGGGGTGCATGTGTGTGTGTGGGGTGGGGGTTAGTATATAGAAGTCTTAGCAAAATCCCATCCAAAGATGTAGAATTACAGAGTCAGGAGGGAACTTGGAGCCAACTGTCCCAATTCTCTACATTGTACACATATTTGAAAATATTCTTTCCATGTGGTCTTCTAATCTCTGATTAAAACTTCAAGTGGTAGGCACATACTCTTTTGTGTTTCAGTCTTTCCCTACTTAGAGAGCTCTAAGTGTTTACGAACTCTTTATTATAATAAGCTGAAGTCTGCTTTCCCTCTGACATTTTTTTTAACTTAATTTCTTTTCAGTGTAATAGAATTCATTGCTTATGCACCACACCCAGTGCTCCATGCAATACATGCCCTCCATAATAGCCACCACCAGTCTCCCCCAACCTCCCACCCCCTGCCCCTTCAATACCCTCAGATTGTTTTTCAGAATCCATAGTCTCTCATGGTTCATCTCCCCCTCCGATTTCCCTCAACTCCCTTCTCAATTATCATATGGTTTCCCTCTGACTTTTACTCACTGGTCTTGGGTTGGCCATCTGGCACCTCACCCAGGGTAGGACAACTGGAGACAGCCATCATTCCCCTAAATATTTTCTATCCTAAACAACTCAAGCATTTCACATGTTCATTGTATACAAGAATGTTCATCTCTGGGTGAGCTTATTGTTCTTCACAAGAATGGAATCAGGATTGGAGCACAATGGGATGTGAACTGGGCCAATCTCCTTCTATGTCTGTATACTTGTATTAATAGCCCCTACATTCATATTAACACATTTTCCCCCATCTTGGCTCATATTCCTCTTTTTTTTTTTCCCTATCCATTGAGGTTCTTTTTGGTTTGTTGGTTTTATTGATGTGTAGTTGACACACATTAGTTTCATATGATTCGACAGCTCTGTATGCCGTGCTCACCACAAGTATAGCTATCATCGACCACCATACAATGCTATTGTAATACCATTGGCTGTATTCCATATGCTATAACTTTTATGTACCTTATCATGTACCTGTTGTTCTATATGTCTTTTTTTGGAAAAATGTCTGTTTAGATCCTCTGCCCATTTCTAATTGGATTATTTATTTGCTATTGAATTGTATGAGTTATTTATGTATATTGGATAATAACCACTTACTCAGGTATATGTTTTGTAAATATTTTGTCCCTTTTGGTAGGTTTCCTTTTCATTTTGTTGATGGCTTCCTTTGCTGGGCAGAAGCTTTTTAGTTTGATGTAGTCTCACTTATTTGTTTTGTTGCCTTTTGCTTTTGGTGTCAAATCCAAAAAAACTGTCACCGAGATGGATGTCAAGGAAGTTAGGCTTATGTTTTCTTCAGGAGTTTTATGATTTCAAGTTTTACATTCAAATCTTTAATAATCCATTTTGAGTTGATTTTTGTGTATTGTATAGTAGAGGGCTACTGATTCATTCTTTTGCATGTGGCTACCCAGTTTATGGAAGAGACCGCCCTTTCCTCATTGTATATTCTTGGGTTTTGTTTTCTTTGCCATAAATTAATTGACCGTGTATATACATGGGCTCTTTATTCTGTTCCATTGATCTATGTGTCTGTTTTCAATGCTAGTACCATACTGATTTGATTACTATGGATTTGTAAACAGTCTGAAATCAGGGAGTGTGATGCTTCCAGCTTTGTACTTTTTCCATATTGCTTTGGCTGTTCAAGGTCTTTTGTAGTTCTATAAAAAAATTAGGATTATTTGTTCCATTTCTGTGAAAAATGTCTTTGGAATTTTGATAGGGATTGAACTGAATCTACAGATGGCTTTGGGTGATATGGGAATTTTAATAATATTCTTTAATATTCTTCATGAATGTGAGATATCTTTCCATTTATTTGTGTCTTCAGTTTCTTTAATGTCTTACCTTTTTCAGTACATAGATCTTTCACCTCCTTGGTTAAATTTATGCCTAGGTATTTTATTGTTATTGATGCTAATGTAAGTGGAATTTTTTTCTTTATTTCTTTTTCAGATAATTCATTATTAGTGTACAGTAATGCTATTGATTTTTGAGTGTTGATTTTGTCTCCTGCAACTTAACTGAATTTCCTAATTGGATATAACTGTTTTTTGGTGACATCTTTAGGATTTTCTCTATATAAAAATCATGAAACCTGCAAATGGAGACAATCATTTGCATTCCAATTCTGATGCCTTTTACTTATTTATTTTTTCTTGCCTGATTGCTCTGGCTAGGACTTCTAATACTATGTTGAATAGGAGTGGTGAGAATGTGCACCCTTGTCTTATTCTTGATCTTAGAGGAAAAGCATTCAACCTTTCATTTACTTTCACAACCTTTAACAATTGAGTAAGATATTCACTGTAGACTTGTCATATGTGTCCTTTATTATGTTGAGGTATAACACCTCTATATTTTATTTGTTGAGAGTTTTTTCTTTCCAAGTTTTAATTTAAATTCCAGTTAACATAGTGTGAATTTAGTTTCAGATGTAGAATATAGTGATTAAACACTTACATACAATATCGATGCTCATCGCAGCAAGTACCCTCCTTAATCCCCATCACCCATTTAACATTGTCTTCGCACCTTCCTTCTGGTAACCATCAATTTGTCCTCTGTAGTCAAGAGTCTGTTTCTTGGTTTTCCTCTTGAGAGTTTTTAATCATGAAAAGGTAATTAATTTTGTTAAATGTTCTTTTTTCATCTATAGAGATTATCATATGATTTTTGTTTTTCATCCTATTAATGTAGTGTATCACATTTATTAGTTTATGTATCTTGAACCATCCTTGCATCACGGGGATGAATCCCACTTGATAGTGGTTTATGATCTTTTTAATGTGGTATTGAATTTGGCTTGCTAATTTTTTGTTGTGAATTTCTGCATTTATGTTCATCAGGGATATTGGCCTGTAGTTTTCTTTTCTTTTAATTCTTTATTTAAATTCTATTTAGTTAACATATACTGTATTATTAGTTTCCGGGGTAGAAATTAGCAATTCACCAATTGCATGTAACACCCAGGGCCTGTAGTTTTCTTGTAGTGTCCTTATCTGGCTTTGGTGTCAGGGTAATTATTTTTTTTGTAAAATGAGTTTGAGAGTGTTCTTTCCTCCTCAGTTTCTGGAACAATTTGAGAAGGATTAGTAATTCTCTAAATATTTGGTAAAATTCACCAGCAAAACAATCTGGTCCCAGGATTTTCTTTGTTGGAAAGTTTTTGATTACTGATTTAGTCTCCTCACTCAGTATCAGTCTGTTCAGATTTTCTATTTCTTCATGATTCATTTTTGGTAGATTGTATATTTCTAGGAATTTACCTCTTTCTTCTAGGTTGTCTAGTTTGTTGGCATATAGTTGGTCATAGAAGTTGCTTATGATCCTTTTTATTTCTGTGGTAATCAGTTGGAGTGTCCACATTTTCATTTGTAATTTTATTTATTTGGGTCCTCTCTTTCTTCCTTGGTCAGTCTTGCTACAGGTTTGTTGGTTTTGTTTACTTTTTCAAAGAGTCAACTTTCAATTTTGTTAATCTTTTCTGTTGTTTGCCTGCTCTCTGTTTTACTCATTTACCAAATAAATTGGCTCTTGAGTGAAGGGAAGGCCTTGAAGGACCTCGCTACACAACCAAAAGAATATACTGTCAGTCTTCCTTGTAGTTTTCCCCCCAAAGAATCTCTGGTCATTTACCAAGGTGGTTGTGCATGGAGTTGTACTTTTGGGGGTATTAATGGACACTGATGCTGAATTGATATGAATTTCTGGAGATTTTAAAAACACCACTGACTTACTAGTCAGAATAAGGCTTTCAGATGACAGGTAATGGATGGCACTTTGGCTCACGTCCATCTGAACAGTGGGTCTAGTGGGTCCCCAGAACTACTTTGTGGTTATTTCACTAGTTCTGGAATGTATAGTTGAAATAAACATACTCAGCAGCAAGCAGAATTCTCACTAAAACTCCATCATCAAATGGAAATTGTATATATGAGTGCATTCCCACAGGTTCTAATGCCATGAATAAGTTTCATGGGCAATTTCCCCTTGCTACTATAGCAGATTACTACCAACTGGGTGGCATAAAAAAAAATGCATTCATTATTTCATAGTTCTGTAGGTCAGAAGTCAGACATACTCAGCTGGGTACTCTGCTTAGGATCTTATAATGCTGAAATCAAGGTGCCAGCTGGCCTGATATTTTATCTGTAGTTCTGAGTGAGAATACACTTAGAGGTTTTTTCAACTTATTGGCAGAATCCGTGTATTTCTGGGATTGTAGGAATGAAGTCCCCTTTCTTTGGTGGTTGTCAGATGGAAGTGTTCTCACCTGCTAGAGGTCAGTTCATTCTTTAGCTTGTGGCCTTCTCTATCTTCAAAGCTAACAACTGGGTGCCAAGTCCTTCTCACACTGCAAATTTCTCTGAGTTCTTTTTTATCCCCCTTTCTCTTATGTCCTCGTCTTCTGATTTTAAGAGTTCATGTAATTACACTGGATTTACCCAGATAATCCAGGTTAATCTCCCTATTTTATTTTATTTTTTATTAACATATAATGTATTATTGTTTCAGGGCTACTGGTCTGTAAATCACCAGTCTTACACAATTCACAGCACTCACCATAGCACATAGCCTCCCCAGTGTCCATCACCCAGCCACCCCATCCTTCCCACCCTCCTCCCCTCCAGCAACACTCAGTTTGTTTCCTGAATTAAGAGTCTCTTATGATTTGTCTCCTTCTCTGGTTTCATCTTGTTTCATTTTTCACCTCTCTTCCCCTATGAGTCTCTGTCTTGTTTCTCAAATTCTTCATATCAGTGAGATCATATGATAATTGTCTTTCTCTGATCGACTTACTTCACTTAGCGTAATACCTTCTAGTTCCATCCACGTTGTTGTGAATGACAAGATTTTTTTGATGACTCTGTAATATTCATATATATTTATATATACACACCACATCTTCTTTACCCATTCATCTGTTGACGGATATCTAGGCTCATTCCATAGTTTGGCTGTTGTGGACATTGCTGCTATAAACATTGGGGTGCAGTTACCCCTTCAGATCACTACCTTTGTATCTTTGGGGTAAATGCCCAGTAGTGCAGTTGCTGGGTTGTAGGGTAGCTCTATTTTTAACTTTTGGAAGAACCTCCATACTGTTTTCCAGGGTGGCTGCACCAGCTTGCATTCCCACCAACAGTGTAGGAGGGTTCCCCTTTCTTGACATCCTCACCAACATCTGTCGTTTCCTGACTTGCTAATTTTGGCCATTCTGACTGGTGTGAGGTGGTCTCTCACTGTGGTTTTGATTTGTATTTCCCTGATGCTGAGTGATGTTGAGCACTTTTTCATGTGTTTTTTGGCCATTTGGATGTCTTCATTGCAGAAATGTCTGTTCATGTCTTCTGCCCATTTCTTGATTGGATTATTTATTCCTTGGGTATTGAGTTTGATAAGTTCTTTACAGATTTTGGATACT
>NW_022631001.1:21820731-21866367 GCF_010015895.1 Lontra canadensis
CTGGCTATTCAGGGACTTTTCTGGTTCTATATACATTTTAGGATTATTTGTTCCATTTCTTTGGAAACATGAAAATGGCGACCTCCCAATCTCTGGCCTGGAGAAGCCAAGAACTCAGACCCCACTCCTCAGTGAGCCCTCAGAGAAAGCAGTCAGTGCCTCCTATCTCTCTGGTCTCTGGCCGCACTCCATGCTCATCCAGCCTGTGACTGAGCGTTTCTGTCTCTGGCACATGACCCCGTTTGTTGTCTCCAAACCTAGCAGATTCCTGCTGTGTATTCCCAGTGGAGGAAGGGGGTTGGGTCTCCCTGGATCTGGTGGGCCCCTGCTCAAAGAGGCCGACTGTGCAGCAGATCATGGTTTAAGGTAACTCTGAGCTGAGAGCCCTCTTCTTGGTTCCATCTTTGCAGATGGCTTCCCTGATCCGATACCTGGGAGCCCTGCCACACTTAGGCACCCTCAGTCTTTCCATGACCTGGAGGGTCCTGAGACCACACCATCACAGAGAGGGCTTCACCCCCCACTTATCCACCAGAGTGATGTCCCTCAGTGGAACAGACTTCTAAAAGTTCTGATTTTGTGCTTCGCTGCTCTATCCTTTGCTAGTAGCCAGCTGACACAGGCTCTCCCTGCCCCGCACAGTCTGTCTTCCCATATATCACCTTGGATTCACTTCTCTGCACATCCTGCCTTCCAGAAAGTGGTCACTTTTGTGTTCATAGAATTGCTGCTCTTAGTTGCCTTGATCTCCTATTGAGTTTATAGGTGTTCAGAATATTTTGATAACTATCTAGCTGAATTCCTGGGTCCAGATGAAATGTACGTCTCCTACTCCTCTGCTATCTTGCTCCTCCCCAGTACATCATTAGTTTTTGATGTAGTGTTCCATGATTCATTGTTTGCATATAACACCCAGTGTTCTATGCAATCCATGCCCTTCTTGATACCCATCACCGGGCTCATCCATTCCTCCACTTCCCTTCCTTCCCGTTTCCTGGAGTCCATAGTCTCTCATGGCTCATCTCCCACTCTGGTTTCTCCCCTTTCATTTTTTCCTTCTCCTAGTATCCTCCGTGGTATTCCTAATGTTCCACAACTAAGTGAAATGGTATGATAATTGACTTTCTATGTTTGACTTATTTCACTTAGCATAATCTCCTCTAGTGCCAAACACGTTGATGCAAAAGTTGGGTATTCATCCTTTCGGATGGCTGAGTAATATTCCGTTGTGTATGTGGACCACATCTTCTTTATCCATTTGTCTGTTCAAGGGCATCTCGGCTCTTTCCACATTTTGGCTATTATGGACATTGCTGCTATGAATGTTAGGGTGCATATGGCCCTTCTTTTCACTACATCTGTATCCTTGGGATAAATACCCAGTAGTGCAATTGCTGGGTTATAGGGTAGCTCTATTTTTAATTTTTTGAGGAAACTCCAAACTATTTTCCGAAGTGGCTACACCAATTTGTGTTCCCCACCAATAGTGTAAGAGGGTTCCCCTTTCTCCACAACTTTTCCAACATTTGTTGTTTCTTACATTTTTGTTTTTTTCCATTCTAACTGGTGAAAGATGGTATCTCAATGTGGTTTTGATTTGAATTTCCCTGATGACTAATGATGTTGAAATAATGTTTTCATGTGTCTTCTAGCCATTTGTATGTCTTCTTTGGAGAAGTGTCTGCTCATGTTTTCTGCCCATTTTTTGACTTGATATTCTGTTTTTTGGGTGTTAAGTTTGAGAAGATCTTTATGGACCTTCAATGTTAGCCCTTTGTCTGTAGTGTCATTTGCAAATTTCTTCTCCCATTCTGTGGATTTCCTCTTTGTTTTGTTGACTGTTTCCTTTGTGGTGCAGAAGCTTTTTATCTTGATCAAGTCCCAAAAGTATATTTTTGCTTTTGTTTCCCTTGCTTTTGGAGACGTGTCTTAAAAGATGTTGCTGTGGCCGATGTTGAAGAGGTTACTGCCTATGTTCTTCTCTAAGATTTTGAAGGATTTCTTTCTCACATTAAGGTCTTTCATCCAATTAGAGTTTATCTTTGTGTATGATATAAGAGAATGGTCCAGCTTCATTTTTCTGCATATAGCTGTCCAGTTTTCCCAGTTATGAACGAAAGGGGGAGATCACGACTAACACCAAGGAAATAGAAACAATCATCAGAAATTATTATCAACAGCTATATGCCAATAAGTTAAGCAACCTAGAAGAAATGATTGCATTTCTAGAAACCTGGAAACTTCCAAGACAAACAGAAAGAAATTAACAACCTGAGTAGACCAGTAACTGGTAAGGAGATTGAAGCAGTGATCAAAAACCTCCCAAAAAACAGAGTTCTGAACCTGATGAATTCCCTAGGGATTTCTACCAAACATTCAAAGAAGAAATAATACCAGTTCTCCTGAAGCTGTTTCAAAAAATAGAAACAGAAGGAAATCTTCCAGACTCTTTCTCTGAGGCCAACATTACCTTGACCCGCAAACCAGGCAAAGACTCCATCAAAAAAGAGAATATAGGCAGTAACCTTTTCGATATCAGCCACAGCAACTTCTTTCAAGATAGGACTCCAAAGGCAAAGGAAACAAAAGCAAAAATGAACTTTTGGGACTTCATCAAGATCAAAAGCTTCTGCACAGCAAAGGAAACAGTCAGCAAAACAAAGAGGCAACCCACGGAATGGGAGAAGATATTCGCAAATGACAGTACAGACAAAAGGTTGATATCCAGGATCTATAAAGAACTCCTCAAACTCAACACACACAAAACAGACAATCTTATCAAAAAATGGGCAGAAGATATGAACAGACACTTCTCCAATGAAGACATACAAATGGCTATCAGACACATGAAAAAATGTTCATCATCACTAGCCATCAGGGAGATTCAAATTAAAACCACATTGAGATACAACCTGACACAAGTTAGAATGGCAAAAATCAACAAGACAGGAAACAACATGTGTTGGAGAGGATGTAGAGAAAGAGGAACCCTCTTACACTGTTGGTGGGAATGTAAGTTGGTGCAGCCACTTTGGAGAACAGTGTGGCAATTCCTCAAGAAATTAAAAATAGAGCTTTCCTATGACCTTGCAATTGCACTACTAGGTATTTACCCCAAAGATACAGATGTAGTGAAAAGAAGCGCCATCTGTACCCCAATGTTTATAGCAGCAATGGCCACGGTCGCCAAACTGTGGAAAGACCCAAGATGCCCTTCAACAGATGAATGGATAAGGAAGATGTGGTCCATATACACTATGGAGTATGATGCCTCCATCAGAAAGGATGAATACCCAACTTTTGTAGCAACATGGACGGGACTGGAAGAGATTATGCTGAGTGAAATAAGTCAAGCAGAGAGAGTCAATTATCATATGGTTTCACTTATTTGTGGAGCATAACAAATCGCATGGAGGACATAGGGAGATGGAGAGGAGAAGGGAGTTGAGGGAAATTGGAAGGGGAGGTGAACCATGAGAGACTATGGACTCTGAAAAACAATCTGAGGATTTTGAAGGGGAGGGGGTTGGGAGGTTGGGGGAACCAGGTGGTGGGTATTAGGGAGGGCATGGATTGCATGGAGCACTGGGTGTGGTGCAAAAACAACAAATACTGTTACACTGAAAATAAATTAAAAAAATTTAAAGAAAAAGAATTTCAGATCAAGATCCCTGATGAAGATGGATACCAAAATTCTCAACAAGATCCTAGCTATTAGGATCCAACAGTACATTAAAAGCACAGTACTTTTAAAGTACATTAAAGTACATTAAAAGGATTATTCATCACCACCAGGTGGGATATATCCCTGATATGCAAGGTTGGTTCAACAAATCAATGACTGTAATAGAACTCATAAATAAGAGAAGAATCACATGGTCCTCTTGATTGATACAGAAAAAGCATTTGATAAAATACAGCATCCTTTCCTGATTAAAACTCTTCAAAGTATAGGGATAGAGGGAACATTCCTCAACTTCATAAAATCCATCTATGAAAAACCTGCAGCAAGTTTTGAGATCATTGAGATCAGGAACATGACAAGGATGCCCACTCTTGCCGCTATTGTTCAGTATAGTACTAGAAGTCCTAGAAATGGCAATCAGACAACAAAAAGAAATAAAAGGTATTCAATTTAACAAAGAAGTCAATATCTCTTCACAGATGACATGATACTCTATGTGGAAAACCCAAAAGTCTCCATCCCCAAATTACTAGAACTCATGCAACAATTCAGTAATGTGGCAGGGTATAAAATCAATGCACCGAAATCAGCTGCTTTCTTATACGTGAACAATGAAACTATAGAAAGAGAAATTAGAAAATTGATTCCATTTACAATAGCACCAAAAACCATAAGATACCTTGGAATAAACCTAACCAAAGAGGTAAAGGATCTAAGAACTACAAAACACTCATGAAAGAACTACAAAACTACAAAACACTCATGAAAGAAATTGAAGACACAAAAAATGGAAAAACATCCATGCTCATGGATCAGAAGAGTAAACATTGTTAAAACATCTATGCTATCCAGATCAATCTATACTTTACAAGTCATACCAATCCCAATGGCACTTTTGAAAATGCTAGAACAATCATAAAATTTTGTATTTAACTAGAAAAGACCCCAAATCGCCAACAAAATGTTGAAAAAGAAAAAGCTGGGGGCATCATGTTACCTGATTTCAAGCTATCTTACAAAGCTGTGATCACCAAGACAGCATGGTACTAGCAAAATAAAAACAGATACATAGACCTGTGGAACAGAATAGAGAGCCCAGATATGGACTCAACTCTGTGGTCAACTAATCTTCGACAAAGCAGGAAAAATACCAAGTGGAAGGAAGACAGTCTGTGAAAAAGAGTTTTCTTTCAAAATACTGCTGTTCATTGATAATATACCTGGTCACCCAAGAATTCACATGGAGATGTACAGCAAAATGAATGTTGTTTTTATGCCTGTTAATACAACATCCATTTTGCAGTCCATGGATCAAGGGATGATTTTGACTACCAACTATTACTATTATTTAAGAAATACATTTTGTAAGGCTAATAGCTGCCACAGATAGTGATTCCTCTGATGGACCTGGGCAAAGTAAATTGAAAACCTTCTTGAAAGATTCAACTTTCAGGATGTCGTGAAGAACATCTGTGATTCATGGGAAGAGGTCAAAATATCAGCATGAACAGGAGTTTGGAAGAAGTGGATTCCAACCCTCATGGATGACTCTGTGAGTGTTTCAAGACTTGAGGGAGTAACTGCAGACATGGTGGAAATTGCAAGAGAACTAGGATTAGAAGTGAAGCTTGAGGATGTGACTGAATTGCTGTAGTCTTATGGTAAAACTTGAATGGATGAGCAGTTACTTCTCATGGTTGAGCAAAGAAAGTGGTTTCTTGAGATGGATTCCACTGCTGAAGAGGCTGTGAAGATGGATGAAATGACACAAAAAGGATTTAGAATATTACATAAACTTAGTTGGTAAAGCAGTAGCAGGGTTTGAGAAGATTGGCTCCAGTTTTCAAAGAAGTTTTACTGTGAATGAAATACTGTCAAACAGCATCACATGCTACAGAGAAATCATTCATGAAAGGAAGAGTCAATCAATGCAGCAGACTTCCTTGTAGTCTTATTTTAAGAAATTGCCATGGCCACCCCAGCCTTCAGCAACCACCACCTTGATGAGTCAGCCTCTATCAACATTAAGGCAAGACTTTTCACTGGCAAAAACATTATGATTCACTGAAAGTTCAGATGAGGGTTAAAATTTTCAGCAATGAAGTATTTTTGAGTTAAGGTATATACATTGTTTTTAAATATGTAATATAATTATACACTTAATTAACTACAGTATGGTATAACCATAACTTTTATATGCACTGGGAAAGCCAAAATTTCATCGACTTGCTTTATTGTAATAATGCCTTTATTGTGGTGATCTGGAACTGAACCTATGTCTGAGGTGTGTCTGTACTTTTTCTTTTTTGTAATGTCCTTGTTGAGTTGGGGCATGAATGTTTTGTTGGCTATGTAAAACAAGTCAGAATATGTTCCCTCTTTTTCTATTCTCTGGAAGAGTTTGTTAAGGATTGGAAATATTTATTCCTTAAATGTTTGGTAAATTAGCCATTGAGGTATTTTATGATAAAGTTTGATTATGGATTCAATTACTTTAATAGATAGATAATGGAAAAGAGGTAACTAAACACTCTTTAGTACTGTTCTCACAGTACATATGTAGAAAAACTATACATTTAAAGGAGAAAAACTTGGGTGCCTCAGTGGCTCAGTGGGTTAAGCCTCTGCCTTCAGCTCAGGTCATGGTCTCAGGGTCCTGGGATCGAGCCCTGCATCGGGCTCTCTGCTCAGCAGCCTGCTTCCTCCCCACCCTCTGCCTGCTTCTCTGCCTACTTGTGATCTTTTTCTCCCTGTCAAATAAATAAATAAATAAATAAATAAAATCTTTAAAAAAATAAAGGAGAAAACTTAGTTGTGTTTTCTTGGTCTCAATGTTTTTTTTCTTTGTGAATTGTATAGTGTTCTGGCAGGCAGATTTCTGTTCCCCTTTGTTCAACAAATATTTATTGGATGCCTATTGTGTGCCAAACATTTTGCAAGGCAGTAAGGATATAATCATAAACATTGTCCTTGATATCATGAATGTTATAGTTTGTTGCAGAAGACATAGAAAAGGCAATTATAGAATACTGTTTACTTGTGAATGTATGGAGCCATATAGAAAAGTAGTGAGCATTTGTAATAGCCATTGTTGAAGCAGGGTGAGAGGTGCTAAGCAATGTTAGGGGCCCAGCTGAGGCTAGAGATCGTAAATTAGTAAAGGCATCAGACCACATAGCTGAGTAATTTTTTCCCCAGCCATGCTGTCCAGCAAAGACTTACACACAGAGATGGTTAAGTGATTGGATCCATTCCATGTTGAAGATTTGCAAGACAGAGTAAAAGGATGAGGAAATGAAGTCCTGTTGTTGGGACACACATGTAATTCCCCAAAACAGTTCTGATTCAGTCCTAGTGCCTAGAAGTCAGGAGATTCTTTCTGTTTCCCCAGGTCCTGGTTCTGCTAGTGATTGTGACAATCTCATTTTTTTTGTGGATTTTATTCACATACTGGAGGGACAGGTGGCTGACTACTGGGCTGTCACTGCAGGTAAGCATCATCCTATAGGTCTAGCGCTGTCTGTCTAGATGTGTCAGCCTAACTTTTGGCTTTCTCCCAGATCTTTGCTCCCTATGTGCACCTGAGTGGCATAAGTATGATGGTTATCCTTTCCTGGCCTGTGGGCTTCTACTTAATCCATTTGGAAGAAGAAGGTATGTCATGTGGTAGAACCTTACCTGTTTATTTCAGCTCTAACTTTAGCTTGTATTCTTCACTTAGCAAAATGCAAGTTTAGTAGATAGCCACCACTATACCACTTCGAAATTCGTTTAGCTTATTATTCTTACATGCTCTTTGCGGTCGAACTCACAACCATATGTGGCCTGTTGCAGCAATTTCCTAGCCAAACAAATCTCCTTCTGAAAAGGGATTCTTCTAGAAAAATAAGAATTTTGTCTATGTTGTTACAGATTTTCTGGGAATGGTGGGGCGAGAATACAGGTACATTTTAATTTTATTTGACTGAAGTGTTTGCACAAGTCACAGTTCCTTTAGTTTGTATCAAATATTACTAGTGTCAACTAACAAACTTATGATGGGTCCAGATATCCCTCGTTCCATCCTAGTAATTCAAAGCAGTCTTCTGTGTCTTCCTGACTCAAAGCAGAAGCAGAAAATGTCTGCTACTGCCACTGATCTCTCCATTCCTAATATGGAAACAAAAGAATCAGAGCTGTATACCAAAAGAATCCGAGAATCAGAGCTGTATACCAAATTATTCTGAGAATAAAGTTATCTTGCAGCACCTTCACTAAAAAAGCAGGGTCTCCCTTTCTTTACCATCTCTCTTTTTACTCTTGGTTAAAGGAGTATTTGCTTCCTGAATTGTGGAAGGATGCAGGCAAAAGAAAGACTGGATTGATACTTTTGCCATTGTGTGCTTGTACATGTGTGTACGAGTAAGTAGAGGTGAATTTTAGGCAATATTTCTGGGGCAGGATCTTAAAGGGGATAATAATGAACTCTTTTTCATTTCCTAAATTTTAGCTAGAATCAGAAGATACAAGATGGCAAATTATGACAGAGAAAAAACCAAGAGATGTAATACACTCACAAAGTTGAGAGGTTAGAGCTGGAGATCTAGATTTGCAAGTGATTGGACCATAAGTGGTAACTTAAAAATATGCAAATGGGTAAAATTCTCAGAGGTCTAAAATAGTGTTGGGGGAATGACCAGTAATAACAGATACTGTGATAGGCTGTTGGGTGGGTGTGTAGGAAAGAGAGAAAGAGAAGAGCAAATACCTAGTATTTATTGATGACCTATTATGACTCATCACTGTTGATATATCCATTCTCTGAGGTAGGTTTTAGTAGAAAGATAGCTCCTTTTTTCAGAATGGAGAAAATGAAGACTCAGAGAGGTTAAGCAACATGTCCTTAGTCACACAACTAGAAAGTGGTAGACTATGGCTTTGAACTAAGATTTCTGTCAACTAGTGCTCCTTCCACTATTTTACAGTGTCTTAAATACAGGCATTTTAGGCTTATCTTTACAGGCTTTCTCAGAAGCTGCCAAACTGCTCTTCCTCCTGCGAAGGTATTCCTTAACATTTTCTCTCCATCCTACCTCCTTCACAGTTCATTTCCTTTTAAGTTCTAGTGATTTTTTTCCTTAATAGCAATACTTGTATTTGGATAGCCCTATTCTTTAAAAGTCACTGAAATTAAGTGAGGACGTGACAGAAATAGTAAATCAGCCAGTCCATAGAATCAATGAAACTGATAGACTGGGTAGTAACTGACAGCTGCTGGGATAGTTAGTTGCTTGAGATGGTTCTTCGTTCCACTTCTGCTTTGTTCTCACTTCTCTCTCTCCCAACTTTTTTTTTTTTTTTTTAGCTCTACAGGTGGCTATTGGATTGCCTTTTTTCCTTATCCTTTTATGTCTCTATGTTATTCCATTGGGGATTCATTCTCCCTGCATTCAGGAGGAGGGTAAATTGGGACCCAAGCCAGACTTCATTGGACACAGAGGTGCACCCATGGTAGGTCTGAGCATGGGTGAGTAGGCATATACATGGGGTGTGTGGATGAGAGAGGGACCTCAGAACCATGGTAACCCCTGGAAAGGAAAAGGGTTTGGCTGGAAATGACAAGAATGAAGAGTTAATTGTAGAGGTTGGATTTGAACCCAAGTCACCTAACTTATCTTTCTGTACTGTGCCCAGTCACATTACCTCAGATGAGCAGAGTCCCAGAATCAGTTTGGGTAGAGGAGAATATAGGCAGGCTTTTTGAAAAATAGCTTTTTTTTTTTTTTCCAAAGAGCCAAGGGATCCAAACTCGTCTCCCTAAAGCCCTTTGTTGCTGGGCTCCCTCCCAGCCATTAAAGGGATGGTGGCGGGGAGAGAGACTCTGAGGAATAGCAGCTGATGTTTTTTTCTTCCACAGTTGGGGCCTGAGAATACCATGATGTCCTTTGAGAAAGCTGTTGAACAAGGGGCCTGGGGGCTGGAGAGTGATGTACAATTAAGGTAGGAAAGCAGGGGCTGGAATGGGGAGGAGATAAGACCAATGCCATGGAAGATGACCAGTATGACCCAACTTGCAGAGAGGGCAAGCCCCAGAAAGTTTCTTCTGTATTTGTATGGCACATATGCACAGAGCACATACACAGACCACTTCTTTACAAACCATACATCTGTACCCCTGCATTCTCAAACATAGTCTCATAAATAATACACACACTATATAGTTTCCATACATAATTCAAATTTGTGCTCATTGCAAACCAGGCTGACATTTTAACCCCATGCACTACCCTAGCAATCTACTTTAAATTCCCTGGGCACCTACTATATTCTAGGCCTTTTTGTGGGTGCTAGAGAAAGGCAAAAAGATGTAGCCCTGCCTAATAGATGTTCCTAGCCAGTGAAGGAGAAACAGCATGTTTATAAACAGAGTATAAAATGATTTGTGGTGAGTTCCTTCCAGAGAAGAATAAGTCAAATGCAATAGAACATCAGTGGAGGAAAAGACCACTGCCCATTGTGTAAAAAAGATCTGTGTCCTCAGAATTGTGTTTATGTTGTCTTGAGGAAAAAATATTATTTTACCGATCAAAGGTGAATAAAGAAGGTATTCTATGGAGAGGCAACAGTCAGCAGCTAACCTGTATGGATTCCTTAAGTGATATGCTTTGGGGATAGGAGAAGGCTATGTGAGGAAGAGGTATGGCTATAGGGCCCACTGAGGCTGTATCATAGAGATCCCTAAATGTGTAATGGGCTGCTTTGGTAGACTGTAGAGGACATATTACCTCATTGTTTTAGAAAGACTCATCGGGACATGTATGAGAGAGAATTGTCAGGGAGATGGGTGGTAGGCTGTAGCATTGTCCAAGGGAAAACAAAAGAAGACTTGGATCAGGGCAGTGGTGAGGACGAAATGACATGCTTTGCTGTAGAATCTTTGTACCTGAGCAGCTGGACATGGAAAGGTTTCATCTGTAGTATGGGTATATTAGAGAATGTGGTTTATACAGACTGCCTTTACAGCCCTTCTAAGGGAGAAACAAAAGAGAAATAAACCTTCTATTTCAAAGATGAGGAAATATGTTTTGAACCTAGATTCAAATAAAGACAATATATTACTGAAGTCCTAAGGCTGGAATGAGCATAATAAATCCAGAATTAGAGCTAGATTTCCTGACCCCTGAGTGGAGTTCTTGATGGTATCCAACAGTGACAACTGTTTCATGCAGAATGTTTGACTGAGAATTGAAAATGGATAATTTATTAGAGCTCCTGGGTCATTTATTGAAATGTCTCATGGTCATGACATAATGTGGTAAAGGTGCTGAGTTGGTGAGGTCCTGGTGTACCGTCTTTCTCTCTCCTGTTACCTCTGTGACTTTAATGTAGGTGATCCTTCCAACCCCTCAGTCTCTTTGCTCATTTTTCCTGCACCATTCACATTCATGGTCATACCCTATGCTTTATCATTACCAAAAATTGCATATCAGCCAGAGTCCAGTCAGGACATGAATACCACACCAGTAACTTGAACAGGAAAAATGCAGTATCAAGAATTACTAAGTATGGGGCGCCTGGGTGGCTCAGTGGGTTAAAGCCTCTGCCTTCGGCTCAGATCATGATCCCAGGGTCCTGGGATCGAGCCCTGCATCAGGCTCTCTGCTCAGCAGGGAGCCTGCTTCCCCCTCTCTCTCTGCCTGCCTCTCTGCCTACTAGTGATCTCTGTCTGTCAAATAAATAAAATCTTTTTTAAAAAAGTTAAAAAAAGAATTACTAAGTATAAGTATTAAAATGTGGTTAACTACCAAAAGAGGTAAGAGGATTCTGGGAAATATAAAAATATCAAGTACAGCTACTGGAACTTCTGTTCCAGATGAAATGGAGTAAGCACATTCCACCTTATTTTTCCCAAGAATTACAAAATACAACAACAACAACAAATGGAGAAAAAGCACATACTTAAAAGTGCATGAGAATATGAGATATAGGGGCGCCTGGGTGGCTTAGTCATTAAGCATCTGTCTTTGGCTCAGGTCATGATCCCAGGGTCCCAGGAGTAAGCCCCACATTGGGCTCCCTGCTCAGCGGGGAACCTGCTCCTTCTCCCACTCCCCTTGCCTGTGTTCTCTCTCTTGCTGTGTCTCTCTCAAATAAATAAAAAGATCTTTAAAAAAAAAACAAAAAACAAATAAGAGAGATACCTGGCTTTCCTAACACACAGACACAGAGAGCTAGGCAAAATGAGGAGACAGAGGAATACGTCACAAGTGAAAGAAATGGACAAAATCACAGGAAGAGAACTAAAATGTAAGTAACATGCCTGAGAGACAATTTAAAGTAATTATCAAAAAGATACTCACTGGACTTCAGAAAAGAGTGGAAGGCATCAGTGAGACCCTTAAGACAGAGATAGAAAAAGAACCATTCGGAATTGAAGAACAGAATGAATAAAAATACACTTGATGAAATAAATAGCAGGCTGAAAGAAGTGGAGGAATAATTTAATGAACTGGAAGACAGAGGAATGGAAAGCAATCAAACTGAACAAATGAGGAAAGAAGAATTATGAAAATGAGAATAGGCTTAGGGAACTCAGTGACTCCATCAAGCATAATAATATTCACATTATAGGGTTCCCAAAAGAAGAAGAGAGAGAAAAGGGGGCAAAAAATTTATTTGAAGAATTAGGAGCTAAAAACTTCCCTAAACTGGGGAAGGAAACAGGAGGCAGAGAGATTCCCTCAACAAAATCAACAAAAGTAGGTTCACACCAAGACATATAGTAATCAAAATGGCATAAAGTAATGATAAAAAAAATTGCAAAAACAGCAAGAGAAAACACAGTTACATACAAGAGAAACCCTGTAAGTCTATCAGATTTTTCAGCAAAAACTTTGTAGGCCAGAAGGGAGTGGCATGATTCCATGCCATATTCTATGTACCAAAATGGAAAAACGAACAGCCAAGAATACTCTTTCCAGCAAGGCTGTCATTCAGAATAGAAGGAGAGATCATTTCTCAGACAAAGAAAAACTATAGGAGATCATGACCACTAAACCAGCCCTACAAGAAATATTAATGGGGGCCCTTGAATGGAAAGGAAAGACCATAAGTGAGAATATGAAAAGTAGGAAACACAAGAACAGTAAAAATAAGTATTTCTGTAAAAAACCAGTCAAGGCATTCATAAAAGGATGTAAAATATGACACCATATACTTAAAATGGGAAAAAAGAAGTAAAAAATGGGTTTGAACTTAAGTGACAGTCAACTTAGTGTAGATTGCTATGTGCAAAAGATGTTATATGCTACCCTAATGGTAACCACAAATTAAAAACCACTAACAGATATGCAAAGAATAAAGAGAAAGGATTCCAAGTGTATAACTAAGAAAACCAGCAAATCATGCAAGAGAGAAAGAGAAGAAAGGATCAGAGAAAAACTACAAAACAACCAGTAACAAAAAGTCAAACATATCTATCAATAATTACTTTGAGTGTAAATGGACTAAATGCTCCAATCAAAAGACATAGAGTAACAGAGTGGATTAAAAAAAAAAAAAAAGACCCTTCTATATGCTCCCTACACAGGACCCATTTCATATCTAAAGAAACCTGAAAATTGAAAGTGAGGGGCTAGAAAAACATTATGGAAATGAATGTCCAAAGAAAGCCAGAGTAGCAATACTTAATATTGAACAAAATAAACTTTTTTTATGTTTAAAAAATTTTTTAATTTATTTAAATGCTAGCATAGTTAACATACAGTGTCATATTAATTTTAGGTGTACAGTATAGTGATCAGAATTTCAAGGGGTTCCTAGGTGGCTCGCTCAGTTAAGCGGCTGCCTTTGGCTCAGGTCATGATCCTGGGGTCCTGGGATCGAACCCCACATGGAGCTCCCTGCTTAGCAGGGAGCCTGTCTCTCCCTCTGCAGCTCCCCCTGCTTATGCATGCTCTTGCTGTCTCTCTCTGTCTCTCATTCTCTGCCAAATAAATAAAATCCTAAAAAAAAAGTTCTGTACATTACTCAGTGTTCATGATGTTAAGGAAACTCTTAATCCCCTTTACCTATTTTACCCTTCTCCCTGACCACCCTCCTCTAGTAACCTTCTGTTTGTTCTCTATTGTTAAAAGTCTGACTCTTGGTTTCTCTTTTTTTTCCCCTTTGTTCATTTGTTTCTTTTTTAAAATTATTTTTTTAAATTTGAATTTTAAGTAGTTAACATATAGTTCAATATTGGTTTCTGGAGTAGTACTCAGTGATTCATCACTTATATACAACACACAGTGCTCATCATAACAAGTGCCCTCCTCAATACCCATCATCCCTCTAGCCCATTGCCCACCCTCAGTTTGTTCTCTGTCATTAAGAGTCTCTTATGGTTTGTTACATATATTGGGCAAAATAAACTTTAAAACAAAGAGTGTAACTAGAGACAAAGAAGGACACTATGTAATAATAAAGGAGACAATCTAACAGCATAATATAACAATTATAGGTATTTATGTACCCAACATGGGATCACCCAGATATGTAAAACAGTTAACAACAAACACAAACTAATTGATAGTAATACAATAATAGTAGGGGACTTTAACACCCCACTTACATCGACTAATAGGTCATCCAAACAAAAAATCAAAAGGAAGCAATGGCTTTGAATGACACACTGGACTAGATTTCACAGATATATTCAAAATATTCCATAATAAAACAATATACATTCATTTCAAGTGCACATGGAACATTTTCCAGTACAGATCACATATTAGGCCAAAAAAAAAAAAAAAAACACAAGCCCCAACAATTTCAAAGAGATCTAAGTCATACCATGCATCTTTTCTGATTGCAATGCTGTGAAACTAGAAATCAACCACAAGAAAAAGCTGAAAAGAACACAAATCCATGGAGGTTAAATAATATGCTAGTAAACAATGAATGGGACAACCGAGAAATCAAAGAGAAAGTCAAAAAAATACATCAAAACAAATGAAAACAAAAACACAATGGTCGAAAAACTTTGGGATGCAGCAAAAGTGGTTCTAGGAAAGAAGTATATAGCAATACAGGCCTACCTCAAGAAGCAAGAAAAATCTCCAATAAACAATCTAACCTTACACCCAAAGGAGTTAGAACAACAAACAAAACCCCAAACCAGCAGAGTGAAGGAAATTATAAAGATTGGAGCAGAAATAAATGATTTTCAGAAACTGAAAAAAAAAACAAACAATAAAACAGATAAATGAAACCAGGAGTGGTTTTTTTCTTTTTTTTTAAAGATCAACAAAATTGATGTACCTCTAGCTAGACTCATAGGAAGAGAGAGAGAGAAGAAGGAAAGAAGGAGGGGAAAAGGGAAGGAAGGAAGAAGAAAGGGGAAGGGGAAAATACTTAAACAAAATCAACAATGGAAGAGGAGAAATGATAAACCACAGAAACAAAAACAGTTGTAAGAGAATATTATGAAAAACTATATGCCAACAAATAAGATCACCCAAAAGAAATTGGTAAGTTCCTAGAAACATATATTCTACCAAAAGTGAAACAGGAAGAAATAGAACAGTTAAACAAACTGATTACTTAAGAGATTGAATCTGTAATCAAAAACTCCTCAAAAAACTAAAGTCCCAGGACCAAATGGCTTTGCAGGTAAATTCTACCAAACATTTTAAGAAGACTTAATACCTATTCTTCTCAAACTTTTCAAAAAAATAGAAAAAAAAAACCCTTCTAAATTCATTTTTTGAGGACAGTATCATCCTGATAACAAAACCAGATAAAGACACCACAAAAAACACTTGTAGACACACTACAGGCCATCTCTGATCAAAATAGATGTAAAAATCCTCAATAAAATGCCAACAAACTCAACATCAAAAAACAAATAATCCAATTAAAAATGGGCAGAGGAGGGATGCCTGGGTGGCTCAGTTGGTGGAGGACTGCCTTTGACTCAGGTCATGATCCCGGAGTCCCAGGATCGAGTCCCGCATCGGGCTCCCAGCTCCACAGGGAGTCTGCTTCTCTCTCTGACCTTCTCCTCGATCATGCTCTCTCTCACTGTCTCTCTCTCAAATAAATAAATAAAATCTCTAAAAATAAAAAATGGGCAGAGGACATGAACAGATATTTCTCCAAAGAAGACATCCAGATGGCCAACAGACACATTAAAAGATGCTCAACATCACTCATCATCAGGAAAATGCAAATCAAAACTGCAGGGTAACCTCATACCTGTCAGAATGGCTAAAATAAAAAACACAAGAAACAACAGGTGTTGGAGAGGATATGAAGAAAAAGAAACACTTATGCCCTGTTAGTGGGAAGGCAGAGGGGTACAGCCACTGCAGAAAACAGTACGGAGGTTCCTAAAAAAGTTAAAAATAGAATTACCCTATGATCCAGTAATTACACTACTGAGTATTTGCCCCCAAAATAAAAAATGCTCTAATTCAAAGGGATATGTGCATCCCTGTGTTTATAGCAGCATTATTTACAATAGCCAACTTATGGAAGCAGCCCAGAGTATCCATTGATAGATGAGTGGATAAAGAAGATGTGGTATAAGTATACAATGAAATATTATTCAGCCTTAAAGAAATAATGAATCTTGCCATTTACAACGGTATGGATGGAGCTAGAGAGTATAATGCTATGTGAAGTAAGTCAGTCAGAGAAAGACAAACACCATATGATCTCACTCATATGTCGAATTTAGAGGGGGAAAAAAAAGCAAATGAGCAAAGGGGAAAAAAGACAAACCAAGAAACAGATTCTTAGCTATAGAGAACTGACCAAGGTTACCAGTGGGGAGGTGTGTGGAGGGATGGGTGAAATAGGTGACGGAGATTAAGGAGCTCACCTGCCGTGATGAGCACTGGGTGTTGTACGTAAGTGTCAAATCACTATATTGTATACTTGAAACTAATATTACACTGTATGTTAACTGTATTGGAATTAAAAAAAAAATCACAACTCTCCTCTTTTCTCCCTTCTCTCAGCCCCTGGTAACCACCATTCCATTTTCTGTTTCTATGATTTTGACTACCGTAGATACCACATATGAATGGATCATCCAGTATTTGTCTTTTTTGTGACTGTCATATTTCACTTAGCATAATGTCCTCAAATTTCATCTATACTAAGGCATGTGACAGGATTTCCTTCCCTTTTCAGGCTGAATAATATTCCATTGTGTGTATATAACACGTTTTACTCATCTATCATTTGCCAATGGACATTTGGATTGCTTCCACATATTGTTATTTTGAATAATGCTGCTGTGAACATGAGTCTACAAATATATTTTCTAGACCTTTCTTTAAATTCCTTTGGGCATATACTCAGAAGTGGAATTGCTGAAACATGGTAATTCTGTGTTTAATTATCTGAGGAACTGCTGTGCTGGATAAAGGGATTTTTAAAACCTGTATATAAAATCCTGGGCAGACTTTTGTGTAATCCATGCTTGAAACCTTATAGAAACAACACAGCAGAATATTTGATAACTGAATGTTGGTCTGGAATATCATTCGGATTTTAGATTTACTTCTGGGTAGCACATAATGGGATAGGCCAGAAAAGCATTGCAAAGCTTTTGAAAACTAAACTGACTTTGGAACCATGGCTACAAACATGGGCCAGGACATGTGTGCCTAGATACAATGACCGCTAAAATAAATTTATTTGACAGAGATCACAAGTAGGCAGAGAGGCATAAAATAAATTTAAATAGCAGTGAGGCTCTCATCAAAAATCCCAAGGATATAGTCCAAAGTTTTCATTATACTTAAAAAAATCTAAGCCTAAATGAAAAAAGGTAATTAATAGATATTACCACCAAGAGAAACAGATGTTGGAATCATCAAGAATTTTAATGCAGCTGCCTTAATGTATCTCAAACAAACTGTGGACACTCATTAAGCAAACAAGAAAGGAGAATGTATTAGCAAAGAAAAAGAAGGAATAAAGAAGAACCACATGGAAATAAAATTTCTTTAGTGAAAAGAAAATGATTTAAAAAGTCAATTTGTGGGGCATCTGGGTGGCTCAGTCGATTAAGTGTCTCCTTTGGTTCAGGTCATGATCCCAGTATTCTAGGATCCAGCCCCCACTTTGGGCTCCCTGCTCAGCGAGAAGCCTGCTTCTCCCTCTGTTTCCCCCACCGCTGCTCCTCTCTCTGTCTCTCTCAAGTGAATAAATAAAAAAAAATCTTAAGGAAAAAAAAGTCAATTTATTTATATAAAGTCATCATTGTGTTATACATCTTAAACAAACACAATGACATGTCAGTTATATCTCAGTAAAATGAGAAGAGTCAACCTCTGAGCATTTGAATTACTCCCTCATTTAAAAAAGACTTTTAATTTGGCTTCTAGAGTATGCAGGATTTTCTTCCTTTCTGGACTGTTTCCTAAATGGTTTTCTTTGCCCATTCCTGCCATCTCTTCTTACTCTCAAAATTGTGGAATTTTTGAGATTTGTGATAAAATATTTATAAAGGAAGTCTCATCCCTATTTCCAAAATGAACTTGTTTTGACAGTGTTCACCCCATTTTGTAAAAGTATAAACATGTTTTAATTATATATCAAACATGTTTATATGAAACTTTTGTTTGAATATGATATTTTTAAGATACATTTAAAAAGGAGGTGTGTCTATATGTCAAAAGCAAGGAGTATAAACTAGTATTTAGCATCTAAGAGAGAAAGTGTATAGGAGGACCTATTAAGAATCTATGCAAAGACTTTTGGCTGTTCAGGTTTATGGCATAAAGGTCCAGTTAGACAACCTCACTAAGCATGGAGCAATTCCTCTTAGAGAACCCTGAGTCGTCATGTTTTCTGAAGCAGTGTTGACCTCATGTGAGCCAAAAGGAGAAATGTTGACTCACTGGGAGTCAAAGGAAGCCGAGGCACAGAAAGATCAAAGTAAGCTTCTGTGGGATTTACTGCCCCATTCCTTCCCCACTGACGCAATTCTTAACTTCTTAGGGGAAATAAGTGTAAATGTTGTACTTAGCAGGTGTGTATGTGTCTATGTGTGTGTGCACACTTACATGTGTGTGAGTATGTGTGAGAGTTCAGTAATTTCTTTCAGTATTGCCTACTCTTTAGCATCCATGATGAACAAAATGTCAGATATTTTAGTACGGATGTGCCATGCCAAACCATAATAGATCCCAAGGCAAAAGGTAAAGTCAGTAATTTTGTCTATATTTGAAATTTAATTATTTTGTTTGTCATGGATTTTTTCCTTAATTAATATTTTTTAAAGATTTATTTATTTGAGAGTGTGTGGGTGAAAGAACGAGCAGAGGGAGGGGCAAAAGGGGAGAGAGAGAGAGAACGTCAAGCAGACTCCTGCTGAGTGACAAGCTGAAGCCTGAAATCATGACCTGAACTGAAATCAGGAGTTGGATGCTCAACTGACTGAGTCACCTAGGTGTACGATTATTAATTTAGATTTTTTAAAAATATTGCATTGGGAAGGGTATGTGCTATCGGGAGTGCTGTGAAATGTGTAAGCCTGATGATTTCACAGACCCATGCCCCTTGGACAAATAATACATTAGATGCTAATAAAAAATTTTTTTTTAAATTTAAAAAAATACTGCATTAAAACAGTATTTATCTTGATTACTGATTATTTGGCACCTTCCTTCCATCTTACACCTGATGTGAGTGTACTACTATTTTGCTATATATTTCTCATTTCTTGTCTCACTTTAGATTAATGTGGTACTTTTTAGGACTTTATCTACATTTTAGGACTTTATCTCCTCTATTGGCTTATTAGCTATGCATTTTTTTTAGTGGTTGTACTAGAGTTACAATATGATATTTAACTTATCACCTCTTCATTAAATATATATATTTTGTGTGTACAAAATACAAATCTTTTAACAATATACTTCCATCTCGCCTCTCCCGTTGTTTGACCTGTTAGTGTCATGAATTCCACAATACACTAATTTTTGCCTTAAATGGTCAATAATCCTTTTTAAAGATTAAAAATGAGAAAATTTTAAATATTTACTCATGTATTTGTCTTTTCTGGTACTCTTCATTCTTTTGTGTAGATCCAAGTTTCCAGTTGATACTTAGTTTTTGCCTAAGAGTATCTTTTAATTTTTCTTAGAGTGCAGGTCTGTTGGAAAAAGAATACTATCTTTTGTTTCTATGGAAACATTCTCATTTTCCTTTTATTTTTTTTAAATATAAATTTATTTTGTGCTTTCAGGTGATGTTTGTGTGCTAGAAACATTTTACTTTCATTGAAATCAAAATAAGTATTTAATTTATTAAACTCAGAACCTTTGTTCTTAAGCTTTTGAATTTAGTTTATAAACCTTATTCCCACTCCTGGATGGAATATGTCTGACATTCTTCCAGGAAGCTTCCAACTATCTTAATGTTAATGCCTTGTTAGAGGGAAAACCAACTTTAACTTGACAACAACAAGGCCCAGGGTATCCTGTGAGTCTTCTTTAACATTTGGAAATCCTTTTGAAACCTCTCTTTTCCTTACCTCCCTCAGCTCACAAGTATCTAATCAGCTACCTTTTACAGCCCCGGGGCAGCAGCTCTTTCTGCCCATGGGTCCTGTAAAATGGTGGTTAATAAAACCACCATTTTGCACCAAAACAAAACAAAAACTTATTCCATTTATAAGTCTAACTTTTTTATTAGGTTTTTAAATTTAATAACAATATTGTTAACATACAGTGTTATATTAGTTTCAGGTGTACAGTATCATGATTCAGCCATTCCATACGTTACTCAGTGCTCATCATGTTAAGTGTACTCTTAATCCCCCATCACCCATCCCCCCATCCATCTCCCCTCTGGTAACCATCTGTTTCTTCTCTATAGTTAGGAGTTTGTTTCTTGGTTTGTCTCTCTTTTTTCCTTTGCTCATTTGGTGGTGGTGGTTGTTTTTTTGTTGTTGTTGTTGTTTTGTTTTTTTGTTTGTTTGTTTTTTAAAGATTTAATTTATTTATTTGACGGAGAGAGAGAGTCACAAAGGCAGAAGCAGGCAGAGAGAGAGGGAGAAGCAGGCTCCCAGTAGAGCAGCGAGCCTGATGCGGGGCTTGATCCCAGGACCCTGAGATCATGACCCGAGCGGAAGGCAGAGCCCCAGCCCACTGAGCCACCCAGGCACCCCTCATTTGTTTTATTTCTTAAGTTGCACATATGAGTGGAATCAAATAGTATTTGTCTTTCTCTGACTTATTTTACTTAGCGTAATACTCTCTAGCTCCATCCATGTTGTTGCAAATGGCAAGATTTCATTCTTTTTTGTGACTGAATAATATTCTATTATATATCTATACCACATCTTCTTTATCTGCTTATCTATCAGTGGACACTTGAGCTTCTTCCTTGATTAGGCTATTGTAAATAATGCTGCTATATACTAAGGTGCACATATCCCTTTGAACTAGTGTTTTTGTATTTTGGGGGTCAATACCCGGTGGTGTGATTACTGGGTCATAGGGTACTTCTATTTTTAACTTTATGAGGAACCTCCATACTGTTTTCTGCAGTGGCTGCACCCCTCTGCATTCCCACAAGTGTTTCTTTTTCTTCATATCCTCTCCAACACCTGTTGGTTGTGTTCTTTATTTTAGCTATTCTGACAGGTGTGAGGTGATATCTCATTGTAGTTTTGATATGCATGTTCTTGATGATGAGTGATGTTGAACAACTTTTCGTGTGTCTCTTAGCCATCTCCATTTCATGGAGAAATCTATTTATGTCTTCTTATTTTTAATTGGATTACTTATTTTGAGGGTGTTGAATTATGTAAGTTATGTAAGTTTTTAAAAAATATATTTTGGGTACTAACCCTTTATCAGATACATCATTTGCAATTATCTTCTCTCATTCCATGGGTCACCTTTTAGTTTTGTTGATTGTCTCCTTCACTGTGCCAAAGCTTTTTATTTTGGTGTAGACTGTAGTTTATTTTTGCTTTTGTTTTCCTTGCCTCAGGAAAGATGTCTAGAAAAATGTTGGTATGGCCAATGTCAGAGAAATTCCTGCCTGTGCTGTCTTCTAGGATTTTTATGGTTTCACGTCTCACATTTAGGTCTTTAATCCATTTCAAATGCATTTTTACATATGGTGTAAGAAAGTGGTCCGGTTTCATTCTTTTGATTGTAGCTGACCAGTTTTCCCAACAACACTATTTGTTGAAGAGACTTGTTTTTTCCCAGCAGATATTTCCTGTTTTATCGAAGACTAATTTGATGTAGGAAGGATGTTAAGGTTCAAAGCCAATGACCAAGAAAGAATTCTCGAGATGTCTTTAGTGCAAAAAAGTGATTTTATTAAAGCACGGTGACAGGACCCGTGGGCAGGAAGAGATGCACTGGGGTTGTGAGGAGTGACTCATCATATACTTTCAAGTTGGAGGGGGCTTAGGGATAGTGTAAGTCTCTAAGGAATTTTGGAAGCAAGGTTTCCAGAACCTTGAGGGGGCTAGGTATTTTTGGAAGAAGGTAATTTATTATCGTCTGATAAAAACTTAGTCATGAGACCCTTCAGATGTTTATCAATGGGCCATATGCTTGGGGGATGATTGCCAACACGTATCTTGGGGGTTTAGAGATAAAAGAAATTTCTAAAGGAATTTTTTTTAAAGATTTTATTTATTTATTTGACAGACAGAGATCACAAGTAGGCAGAGAGGCAGGCAGAGAGAGAGAGAGGGAAGCAGGCTCCCTGCTGAGCAGAGAGCCTGATGCGGGACTCGATCCCAGAACCCTGAGATCATGACCTGAGCCGAAGGCAGCGGCTTAACCCACTGAGCCACCCAGGCGCCCCTCTAAAGGAATTTTTATATGTTAAAGTCCACTTACAGGATTCTAGGGGGTTGGAGGAAGGGTTAGGCTAGGATTGCCTTTTGTGGTTAGCAAGGTATTAACATCAAGGCAGTTGAGTCCCTAGAGGAATGTCTCTCTGCCTGTTTCAAGGACTCGTCAATGGGCTGTAGGTAGTAAGGAAATTTGATAAAATTTTCTTCTGCCTTTGTTTCTCACATCAAATTGACCATATAATTGTGGGTTTATTTCTGGGTTTTCTATTCTTTTCTGTTGATCTGTGTGCCTATTTTTGTGCCAGTCACATACTGTTTGATTACTGCAGCTTTGTAATATAACTTGAAGTCTGGGATTGTGATATGTCCAGTTTTGTTTTTCTTTTTCAAGATTGCTTATTTGGGGTCTTTTGTGGTTGCATATAAATTTTAGGATCATTTGTTCTAGTTCTATGAAAAATGATATTAGTATCTTTATAAGGGTGCATTAAATGTGTAGATTGCTTTGGGTAAGATAGACATTTTAACAATATTTTTTCTTCTAATCCATGAGCATGGAAATCTTTCCATTTGTGTCATCTTCCATTTCTTTCATCAATATTTTATCAGAGTATGGGTCTTTCTCATCCTGGTTAAGTTTATTCCTAGGTATTTTATTCTTTTTGGTGCAGTTATAAATGGGATTGTTTTCTTAACTTCCCTTTGCTACTTCATTATTAATATAGAGATGCAGTAGATTTCTGTACATTGATTTTATATCCTGCAACTGTAAGTCTAATTTTTTTATTTATTTTTTTATTAGGGAGGTGGGGGAGGGCTTCACAAGGCTCTTTGCCTAGCACAGAGCCCAATGCAAGTCTCAGTCTTATGACCCAGTATCATGATCTGATCAAGTCAGATGATTAACTGACTGAGCCACCCAGGCACCCCTATAAGTCTAATGTCTTAACCATTTTTTTTTTTTTTTGCTTAAACACTAGAAATTTATTTTCTCATGATTCTGGAATCTAGAAGTCCAAGATCAAGGTGTCAGTGGTGTTGGTTTCTTCTGAAGCCTCTCTACTGAGCTTACAGATGGCTGTCTTCTCCCTCGGTGTGTGTCTGTTGCCCAGATTTCCTCCTCTTTTTATTATGTTAAGTTTACCAATCAGTGCATCATTAGTTTTTGATGTAGTGTTGAATGATTTATTAGTTGTGTATAATACCCAGTGTTCTTGACAATACATGCTCTCTTTAACCATCATTTTTGAGGGCCTTTGAGTAATAATCAATCCCATTTAATTTATATGTTTTAAATTGCTTTTATGCATTTAATATATTGTTTTGGTACTGCAGTTGTCTGAAATATTTTAAGGATACTTTAAAAATTCTTATAAATGTAATACATTAAATATATAGCTATGGAGACCTTAAATGCTCTTATATCTTTCAAATCTATAAATGTAATGGGATGTGAACTTATAATCACAAATAATAATCACAAATAATAGTCACAAATCTAGATCAGTTACTCAGTTTCATATTTTAAATTGAAATTACAAAGGTAACCTAGGAGAAATGCTCTTAAACACACAAATTTACTTAAAATGCCAAATATTCAGTATGATTGTTTTAAACATACATATATTTAATTATTCATTTGTCCACTCTGAAATGTGCTTATTCATCAAGAAAACAAGCATTTCATCTGGGTTGCTTTCCCAAGTAAATATTATGTTGTGGCCTTTTTTGGTATAAATTTTTAAAAATTGTTGTAAAATACAAGAGTAAAAAATGTATCATCTAACTATTTTTTAAATGTATAGTTAAGTGGTATTGTATATATTTATAATGCTGTGCAAACTTCAACCATCCATCCCCATAGTCTGAAACTCTATACCCATTAAATAATAACTCCCTATTCTGTCCTCCTTTAAGCTCCTGGCAACCCCATTCTACTTTCTCACATTATAATTGTGACTACTCAAAGTACTTCATATAAGTATAATCTTACAGTATTTATAGCTTTGTGATTGGCTTATATTATTTAGTATTAAGCTCTCATGGTTCACTCATGTTTAGCATTTTGTACAATTTTCATCCTAAAAAGAATTAATAATAATCCATTATATGTATATACCATATTTGTTTCTCTGTTCATCAGTTGATGGACACGTTTGTTACTTCCACATTTTAACTATAGCAAATAATACTTTTATGGTCATGGGTATATAAATATCTCCTTAAGTCCCTGCTTTTATAACCAAAGAGGTAAAGGATCTGTACTCGAGGAACTACAGAACGCTCATGAAAGAAATTGAAGAAGATACAAAAAGATGGAAGACCATTCCATGCTCTCGGATCGGAAGAATAAACATTGTTAAAATGTCTCTACTGCCTAGAGCAATCTATACCTTTAATGCCATTCCAATCAAAATTCCACCGGTATTTTTCGAAGAGCTGGAGCAAATAATCTTAAAATTTGTATGGAATCAGAAGAGACCCTGAATCGCTAAGGAAATGTTGAAAAACAAAAACAAAACTAGGGGCATCACGTTACCTGATTTCAAGCTTTACTACAAAGCTGTAATCACCAAGACAGCATGGTACTGGCATAAAAACAGACACATAGACCAGTAGTACAGAGTAGAGAGCCCAGATATGGACCCTCAACTCTATGGTCAAATAATCTTCGACAAAACAGGAAAAAATATACAGTGGAAAAAAGACAGTCTCTTCAATAAATGGTGCTGGGAAAACTGGACAGCTATATGTAGAAGAATGAAACTCGACCATTCTCTTACACCGTACACAAAGATAAACTCAAAATGGATAAAAGACCTCAATGTGAGACAGGAATCCATCAGAATCCTAGAGGAGAACATAGGCAGTAACCTCTTCGATAACAGCCACAGCAACTTCTTTCAAGATAGGTCTCCAAAGGCAAAGGAAACAAAAGCTAAAATGAACTTTTGGGACTTCATCAAGATCAAAAGCTTCTGCACAGCAAAGGAAACAGTCAGCAAAACAAAGAGGCAACCCACGGAATGGGAGAAGATATTCGCAAATGACAGTACAGACAAAAGGTTGATATCCAGGATCTATAAAGAACTCCTCAAACTCAACACACACAAAACAGACAATCTTATCAAAAAATGGGCAGAAGATATGAACAGACACTTCTCCAATGAAGACATACAAATGGCTATCAGACACATGAAAAAATGTTCATCATCACTAGCCATCAGGGAGATTCAAATTAAAACCGCATTGAGATACCACCTGACACAAGTTAGAATGGCGAAAATCAACAAGACAGGAAACAACATGTGTTGGAGAGGATGTAGAGAAAGGGGAACCCTCTTACACTGTTGGTGGGAATGCAAGTTGGTGCAGCCACTTTGGAGAACAGTGTGGAGATTCCTCAAGAAATTAAAAATAGAGCTTTCCGATGACCTTGCAATTGCACTACTAGGTATTTACCCCAAAGATACAGATGTAGTGAAAAGAAGCGCCATCTGTACCCCAATGTTTATAGCAGCAATGGCCACGGATGCCAAACTGTGGAAAGAACCAAGATGCCCTTCAACAGACAAATGGATAAGGAAGATGTGGTCCATATACACTATGGAGTATTATGCCTCCATCAGAAAGGATGAATACCCAACTTTTGTAGCAACATGGATGGGACTGGAAGAGATTATGCTGAGTGAAATAAGTCAAGCAGAGAGAGTCAATTATATGGTTTCACTTATTTGTGGAGCATAACAAATAACATGGAGGACAAGGGGAGATGGAGAGGAGAAGGGAGTTGAGGGAAATTGGAAGGGGAGGTGAACCATGAGAGACTATGGACTCTGAAAAACAATCTGGAGGGTTTTGAAGGGGAGGGGGTTGGGAGGTTGGGGGAACCAGGTGGTGGGTATTAGGGAGGGCACGGATTGCATGGAGCACTGGGTGTGGTGCAAAAACAATGAATACTGTTACACTGAAAAGAAATAAAAAATAAAAAATTAAAAAAAAAAAACTTACAGCAGCCAGGGCAACGCTTACTTGAGAAAATACAGTTGAATCTCAATAAAATACCTTTGTGGGGGAAAAAAAAAAAAACAACAAAAACCAAACCCTGCTTTTAGTCCTTTTGGGTGTATACCCAGAAGTGGGATTGCTGTATTATGTGGTTTCTGTCTTTTAATTTTTTGTGGTATTATGTGGTATTCTGTCTTTTAATTTTTTGAGGAACTGTCATACTTTTCTTCTACAGTGGCTGTATCATCTTATGTTATTACCAGCAGTGCATAGGGGTTCCAATTTCTCCACATCCTCAACAACACTTTTGTCTTTCCTCCTCCCTCCCTCCCTCCCTCTTTCTTTCTCTCCTTCTCCCTCCCTGTCTCCTCTTTCTTTCTGATAGTAGCCACTTTAATGGGTGTGAGGTGGTGTCTCATTATAGTTTTGATTTGCATTTACCTATTAATAAGTGATGTCTAGCATCTTTCCATGTGCTTATTAGCAATTTATAATCTTCTTTGGAGAAACGTCTCTTCAGGTCCTTTGCCTAGTTTTGAATTGTTTTTTTTTTTTTTCCCCTTTGTTGTTGAGATTTAGGAGTTCTGTATATATTCTGGGTATTAATCCCTTATCAGATATATGATTTGCAAATATTTTCTCCCATTCTGTGGGTTGCCTTTTTCCTCTATTGATAGTGCTTTTGATGCAGAACATTTTTTTTCATAAAGACCAATTTGCCTGTTTTTTTTCTTCTCTTTTTTGAAGATTTTATTTATTTGTCAGGGAGAGCACAAATGCACACAAGTAGGGAGAGCATCAGGCAGAGGGAGAAGCAGGCTTCCAACTGAGCAAAGTGCCCAATGTGGGACTCAATCCCAGGACTCTGGGATCATGACCTGAGCGGAAGGCAAATATTTAACCAACTGAACCACCCAGGTGTCCCATGCCTGTTTTTACTTTTGTTGCCAATACCTTTGTTGTCATATCCAAGAAGTAACTGCCAAATCCAATGTCATGGTTTTGTCCTCTAAGAGTTTTCTTGTTTTGTTTCTCACATTTATATCCTTGATTCATTTTGACTTAGGTTTTGTATATGGTATTAGGTAAAAGTCCCAACTTCATTTTCATGTGAATGTCCAGTTATTCCAGCATCATTTGTTGAAAAGATTGTCCTTTTCCTGTTAAATGGTCTTGGCATCCTTGTCAAAAGTCATTTACTGTGTATGTAAAAGTTTATTTTTAGGTTTTCTATTCTGTTCCATTGGTCTGTTTTTCTTTATGCCAGGACCACACTATTTTGATTACTGTGGCTTTGTGGTAAGTGTCGAAATCAGGAAACATGAGTCTTCCAGTTTTCTTCTTCTTTTTCAAGATTTTTTTTTGGCTATTTAGAATACCTTGAGATTTCATATGAATTTTGGGATGGGTTCTTCTATTTCTTTAAAAACATCACTGGGATTTTGATAGGAATTGCATTGAATCTGTAGATTGCTTTGGATAGTGTTGATATCTTAACAATTTATGTCTTTTAATCCATGAACAAGGGATATGTTTCCATTTATGTCTTATTTAATTTCTTTCAGCATTGTTTTCTAGTTTTCATCATGTAGATCCTTCACCTCCTTGGTTAATTCTTATTCTTTGTGATGGCTATTGTGATTGGAATCATTTTGTAATTTTTTACTCACATTGTTAGTGAATAATTAGTGTATAGAAATGCAACTGATTTTTGTCTTTTGACTTGTATCCTGCAGCTTGGGTCATTTTATTTGTTCTGGTTTTTTTGTGGAATCTTTAGGATTTTCTATGTACAAGATCATTCCATCTGAAAATAAGAGTAATTTTATTCTTTCCTTTCCAGTTTGGTTGCCTTTTCTCCTTCTTGCCTAATTGCTGTGGCTAGAATGTCCTGTACCACTAAGAATAGAAGTGACAAAAGTAGACATTCTTGCCTTATTCCTAATCTTAGAGGAAAAGCTTTCAATCTTTCACCATTGATTATGATGATCATTGTGGGTGTTCATTTATGTCTTTTATTATGTTGAGGTTGTTTCTTTCTAGTCCTCATTTGTTGAGTGTCTTTTATCATGATGGGTGTTGAATATTGTCAAATGCTTTTTTTGCATCAATTGAGGTGATCATGTGGTTTTTTCCCCCTTTATTCTGTTAATGTGGTGTATTATATTGATGGATTTTGGTGTGTTGAACCATCCTTGCATTCCAGAAATAAATCCCATTCGGTCATGGGCTATAATGGTCTTAATACACTGATCAATTCAATTTGCTAGTATTTTGTTGAGGATTTTTGCATCAGTGTTCATTAGGTATATTGATCTGTAGTTTTCTTGTAGTGTGTTTGTTTGGCTTTGGTGTTAGGATATCCTTTAGACTCTTCACTTTTTTTTTTTTTTAAACAATATTTTCTGTTTCTTTTCCTCAGACTCAGTACTTCTATTGTACTATTGTCAAGTCCACTGAATCCTGCTTTTGCCTGCTTAAATCTGCCTTTGAATTTTCTCATCAGTTTTTCATTTCAGTTACTGTACTTTTCAGCTTCAGAATTTCTTTTTGGTTTCTTTTTAGATTTTTTAATCTTTTTATTCATATTTCCATTGTGTTCATACATTGATTTCTTGACCTTATCTACATCTTCCCTTAGTTCTTTGAATATTTTTAAGATGATTGTTTTTAAGTCTTTGTGTAGTATATCTGCCATGAGCTCTTTCTCAGGAATAGTTTCTGTTGATTTATTTTTTTCTGTTAATGGGCCATACTTCCTGTTTCTTTGTGATTTTTTTTAATTGAAAACTGGAAATTTGAATCTAATAATGTGATAACACTAGAAATCAGATTCTCCCCCTTCCTCGGGGTTTGCTGTGTTTTTTGTTATTATTTTTATATCATGTAGTATGTCTGAAGTATAAAATCAAGGTCTTAGGTTTTCCTGATCCTTTCCTCTGGAATGCACAGTCACTTTCTGATTTTCCCCATATATGCAGCTATTTCTAGTGTGCTAACCCTTTAATATCTGGGAAAAAGAGAAAAATGAAGAGGAGTTAAAGGGTGCTAGTCCTTTAAATTTCCTGGCAGTCACTTTTGCCTGAAAGGAAGGAATTTGCAATAGTGGGAGTAGGTGCAATAATGGTGGCTTACCTCTCTGTCTGCCCTTCTATGGCAAAAAGCAACAAACAGTGACCAGAACACACATCCCCTATATTTGGAGTACAGGGTTGTTTGTGCTACCCAGCTCTCACCAGCTGCTGTGTAAGCTACTCTTGGAACTGCACACAGTTTTTTGCCAGGTGGCTGGGGTGGGGGGGTTGATAGCTGCTAATGTGCTAAGAGCTGAAATTGAGCAAAATGAACCCCAATTTATGTGCTAGCCTTCCCCTGGAAATTGCTAGCTTTTTAATATACTCCAGAGTTCCAAAATAATTACATTAGACATAGTCTGCTGGTGCAGTTGTTGTCTAAGTTGAAGGACAGATTCCTGGTGCTTCCTACTTTGCTGTTTTTCCAGAATCCTCTTTTCTTTCATTTTTGAAAGCTTTTAATTTGATAGTTATTTTCCTTCATTGTTTAAAATATGTTGATTCACTAATGTTTTGTCTTTTATCTTTTATCATTTTTTTTATGAGAAGTCTGCTATATGCTTTTCTTTATTTCTCTCTAAATATGTCCTTCATTTCCTCCTCTGCCTACCTTTACAGTTTCTTTTCCCTTATCAGTTTTTGGGTGTTTTTCACCAATTTGGATGTAATAATCCTTAATGTGGTGTATGTATATGTACTCTTTCTTATATTTATCCTTCTTGGTATCCATGAAGATTCTTGGATTTGTTGAGTGTAATTATCATCAAATTTTTAAGACATTTTACTTTCATTTCCTCAGATTTTTTTTCTCCCATCTTTTTAAGACCCCAATCATGCATATACAATATTACTTGTCTAATAGTGTCTTACAGGTCATTTGGATAGATTCTATTCCTACATCTTCAAATTCTCTGATCTGTACATGATCTATACTATCTAATCTTATGTTAAGTAAGTGCAGTGAAATTTTCATTTAATTATTACAGTTTTTCAGCTTTGGAACTTCCTTTTTTGTGTCTTACAGTTATGTTTTTATTATGTTCATGTTTTCTTGACATTATTTAAATATACACCTGCATTTTTGTTTTATATGATTTAATGCCCTTGTTGATTCATTCTATCATCGCTTTCATTTCTGAGTTTGTCTTTATTGAATAATTAATTCTGGTTCTGGTTACATTTTCCTGCTTCTTTGCATGTCTGGTAAATTTGGTGGACATGTGGTTTTAAGATAGCTGCTATATTTTGTTGTATTCCTTTAAAGAATTTTGGACTTCTTTAGCAAACAGTTACTTAAAGTTAGGTTGATCCTTTGAAGGATATTTTTAAGTTCTTTAATGTCATTCTAGTTCTAAATTATCCCCATTTTAGGGCATGGCCCCCTGGAGTCTCTGAAGAATGCCTTTGTAATTACTGAAGTCTCTCTGTTCTTGCTGGATGGAACTTGAAAGATTCATAGTCCTGTGTGGGTTCTGTACATTGTCTTAGAACTTTCTGGTGATTTTTCTTTCCTTGAAAGTTGTTCTTCGCAAGCTTTATAGGGTTTTACTCTGCACATGTACTAATTGATATTTAGCTATATACTCAAAGGACCTCTGCATATTTCTCTGGAACTCTTTATTTTTTTTTCCCCATAGCTCCATTCTTTGTGAGACTCTAGCCCACAAATTCTAGCTAACCTGACCTCTCTTTAATCTGTTCTCTTTCTACTCAAGTCAACATGATAGCTGGGTACATTTTAGGTTCCCCCTCTCTGTGACACAGTCTGGTATTCACCTGCAAAAAGGAAGCCTGGGTAATGGAAGAGCTAATTTCATCTGTATACATTTTCTCATACTGTGCTCCCAGTTCCCCACTGGGCTGAAAAGAATTATTTCCCTTATTTTGTCCAGTTTTCTAGTTGTTTATGGGCAGGAGGCCAAGTCTCAGCTTTGTTACACCCTCATGGCTATTACAGAGTTCTCTTCACAGGTACTTTAATGAGAAAGGAATAGAGATTTTCATAAAACCAGAGATAATTAAAGGCGAATAACAGATAAGAGAACAAGGAGCTTTTCTAATGATGCCATCTGATATGAAGGGTCTAGGGCCAGAAATACTCAAGGAAGGTACCTACCTGGGAAATGGGTCAGAACAGGAGATTGTGTGGATGCCAGCTTAGTATGGTTTTGGACCTCAGAGCTTTGCCCCATCCCTACACTACTTGGCTTACTCTCAGGTTATTACTGTATCTACTGTCTTCTTGATGCCAGAAAGCCCCTAGATAGGGAAGCTACTTTTTTACCATCACTAATATTATTATATATCACTAAAAACTGATTTTTAGAGCATAAAATATTGAAATCAAACTATAAGTGACTAGTAATTAGTCCTTTGCTGAGATTTGGGAGGGAATAAGGAACCCTAGTAAGTCTTGTGACATTGATGGGCTTTCTGAGAACCATCGTGGCTGAGTTCAGCCTTTTTCCCTCTTCTTTTCCCCTTCTGCCTGCAGTTTAGATCATGTACCTTTTCTTATGCATGACTATGACCTGAGAAGAACAACCAATATTAAGGAGGTCATGCCAAATGCCTCCTTAACACATCCTAGCTTCTTCCAGTGGAGTTTCCTGTCGACTCTGAATGCAGGCAAATGGTTTGTACAGTCACCGGTAAGACATTTCCCAACTCAACAAACCTGCATTGAATCTCTCTTCTGTATGAAGTCATATGCTGCTCCTAGCATACACACCATTTCATCCCAGTTTGGTAGCAGAACTGTAGCATTGATAGGAGGGCTTTTCCAGGAATGCAGTCAGTCTAATTGCTGCTTTCTACATTGACTGGAAATTCTGAAGATAAACTCATAAACTTTTGTCATTTAATTCTTTTTTATCGAAGCATTGCATAAACTTTTATTGTATCTTCCATGTACACAGCATTTTCCTAGGCATTTTGAGTAGCTCACAGTCATAGATGAGTCAGACTAGGGACATATTTATTCTAACCTCCTCTTATCACTCATTAGATATTTAGGTTCTTGGCACATGGAATATAAAGGTGAATAAACACACACTAAGCTCTGATGGAGTTCACAGGCTAGAAGAGACAAAATACAGTGTGATAAGTGCTGAACTGAACTTAATTTTATTTTTTTAATTTATTTTTTTAAGATTTTATTTATTTATTTGACAGAGAGAGATCACAAGTAGGCAGAGAGGCAGGCAGAGAGAGAGGGGGAAGCAGGCTCCCCACTGAGCAGAGAGCCCGATGCGGGGCTCAATCCCAGGACCCTGAGATCATGACCTGAGCCGAAGGCAGAGGCTTTAACCCACTGAGCCACCAGGTGCCCCTGAACTTAATTTTAGATGGCTTAGGAGCACACAAGAGCCACATCTAACTCAGTCTGGGGGATGGAGATGGGGGATTCTGGGAAAAGGAGATAAATAGGCCAGTGTGGTAAAATATAAAACATTGCTGTGTATAGTTTAATTTAGAGGCAAGAGTGAATGGTTGTATTTGAGAGGGCTGAAGAGTACTTCATGCAAATGTATCATTTGAGCTGAAAGAAGATCATTACTAATGGGACCCATAGGCAATGATGGCAGCATGTTTCAAAGATTACAGTATACTGGAGCAAGAGTGGATATGGTGTACATGCATGTATATGTGAAAGAGGAAGAGAAGAAAGGAGGGAAGGAAAGAGAGAAAGGTCAGTAAGGAGGAGATGAGAGATAGATTTGAAGAAGAACCTGGGAAAACATGTTTAGAGGAGAATATAGCAATGCTTAAATAACAAGTTAGAGAGTTTAGAATTATCCCGAGTATTTTAAAGTGGCTAAAATAAAAGGTCACATTTGCATTTGATAAAAGTTAAATCTGCCTTTCCAAGATAGATTAAAGACAACAAAACTACTTAGTTTCCAAATTATCATATCCCTAGGGGGAGTCTATGTGACCTGGGTTTTACCAATCAGATACACTCACTTGAGACTTCAGTTTTGAAAATAGACATCTGAACATGACAGGACAGCAAGCATTCATACTGCTAGCACCTGTAGCATCAGAGACAGTGCAGTGTGGATATCAGCTGTAGTAATAGCTCTCTTATCAGGTAATTATAATTAGGAGAGTAAGTCTTACAGTATTTTTAATTGTGTACTTGGGGATGAATGGAATTTTATTTAAATTTGATATAAGCCCTGAGAACTTATTTGAATCTGTTTCATATAAAAATATTGTTAAGTAAAGCATTATGTTAAAATGGACTTTTCTACTTCAATTTCATTCTGTTAACTAGTGTTAATATAAGAACTTGCTGGAAGTGGATTTGTGATTACTGTATCTTCTTAGAAAATGTGTTTTTTTTTTAAAGATTTAATTTATTTATTTGACAGGGAGAGAGGGAGTACAAGCTGGGGGAGTGGGAGAGGGAGAAGCAGGCTCCCCACTGATCAGGGAGCCTGATGTGGGGCTCGATCCCAGGACCCTGGGAGCATGACTTGAGCCAAAGGCAGACACTTAACTGACTCAGCCACCCAGGCACCCCAGAAAGCTTGTTCTTATAGGAGTATATAACCTCTAAATACTGTTTCTGTGTGCATGTAAACTCTGTATATGTCTCATCACACATAAATAAATAGACACATACAAACCAGAGATGCTCCATTAGAATGTATATATTGGGTTAGTCAGCCATAGTTAATGTTATGGCGAATGTGCCTTCCAGATGGAAAGGCTGATTTTGTGTCTTATGTATAATGTATAACTCATAAAATCTTACTGTAAGTGATAGGGTTAGATATGTTATTGTAATAAATTTTAGTGGATATTTTAAGGATTAAAAGTTTTATTTTAGCATATTTAGGTGGCATGCTTGTAGTATTTCATTAATACTATTACTGTGGCTACTGTGAAGCATCCCAAAACCCGAAGTTCCAAATATGGTTACCTAGGGGGCTTTATTTTTAGGTTTAATTGTGGAGTTTTCTTTGCTTGCATGCTGTACAGTCAGGGGTGGCTGAAGTGGTGTTGGCAAGTGATTTAAAGATTTAGATGTGTGGATACTTTTTGTAGCAAAGACATTGTTTTTGTTAGGATTATTCTGGTCATTCTTCATTGGGTGTGTATGATTATGGATCGATGATGGTGGTGAGTTGACCATTTGTTAGTATATTTATTCCTGAAATTATTGGTAAAAATTAAATTGTTAATCTGATTGATAATGAAATAAAAACAGAGCAGTTCTGGTAGTTGTTCCTGGAAGTTCAGCTAAGTTCCTATTTCTCCAGCAAAACCATTTCTGTAGAGCTTTCTTAAATCTTTTTGTGAAAGTATAATTCTCAAAACAATAAAAATCTAATTCTCATACAGGGACACCTGGGTAGGTCAGTCAGTTAAGCATCCACCTTTGGCTCAGGTCATGATCTCAGCGTCTTGGCATCAAGCCCTGCATCAGGTTCCCTGCTCAGTGGAGAATCTGCTTCTCCCTCTCCCTCTGCTCCTTCCCCACACTCGTGCGTGCTCTCTCTCTCTCTCTCAAATAAAGTCTTTAAAAACAATGTAATTCTCCTGCAACTAGATAGCGAGCATGAGTAAAGTTTTATTTAGCACATTAATGAGAGAACAAATCAGGATGACAAAACCCACTCAAAAGAAAAGTGAGAAACCAACATGTGTATAGTGAGTGCAACAAAGAAATGCTGAAATTAGATGACTAGATTAGATACAAACTTAGTTAATATACTATACAATACACACACACACACATATATATGAGTATATAATACTATATAACAATAAACTCTCTCTTTGTAGTTATCTTCTCTATCAGAGAAGATATCTGCATCTCTCCTGGGCAGAAATCATTTCCGTTTTTATCAGTTTTCTACAACTTAACATCTAACTTTGCATAGTTTTGCCCTAATTGATAACTAAATGGTAATTCAAACAAAGGTACCTTCCCCAAAGAGTCAGATGACACTTACACAAGTTTGTTAAAGAATGTGCTACCATATGATACTATATGGTCCAACAATCAACTTTTTGCCTTATTTCTAAGTTTGAATAGTTTAACAGTCTCCTCTTATAAGCATAATTAACTTCTATAGATTATTTAGAGATTCGTCTTAGTGAGGTGTTGTGTTATTTGCTTTTATTAATTTCCATAGGTTCAGTAAGAAGGATCAATTAATACACATAATGTTCCTTGTTGTATAATCAGCAAATCTAGAACCAGATTGTGTTAAACAACTTCTATCAAATTAGATTCTTTTTTTTTTTAAAGATTTATTTGACAAAGAGAGAGAGAGAGTACACAAGCAGAAGGAGTAGGAAAGGGAGAAGCAGGCTCCCAGTCGAGCAGGGAGCCTGATATAGGCCTTGATCCCAGGACCCTAGGATCATGACCTGAGCCAAAGGCAGATGCTTAACCAACTGAGCCACCCAGGTGCCCCTCAAATTAGATTCTATCTGGAGATTATGTACAGAATCAAAAATTTCAATTTTAATAGTCCCTGTCATTCCAAAACTCTTTTTATCAGGATTATTTACAAAATAAGAAATTCATCTCTACCAGGTTTCACCTGTGTACCTACAAACATGGGCAAATTTGTCTTTTTTCCTGCTAGGCATTGATCTTTCTTCCTGCCTGTGATGCTGGGACCGTGTACAACAACAGATACCAGTTTGCTAAGGAAGACTTATAAGCATGGGTTTTCAAATATCAATTATATCTGTGTCCTTAATGGAGACTGGGTATGTTAGGTCCATAATCAAAGGAGCGAGACTGATACAAAGCGAAGGTCAAGCAAAACTTTATTTCGTGCCAAGCATTGAGAATCAAACCGACCATTCGGGGCTGCCTCTTACAGAGAGAGGGACCACTCCCTGCCTTACAGACTAACTTTTATAGAGCAAAGGCCGTGTGGTTGAGCCTGGCCACACGCAAGTGGCCAATGAGATTGTAACACACAGAGAAATCTGCACAGTCATGCTAGGTCACACACGAGTGGCCAGTTGAATTACAATTCACCCCATAGTAGCTATTTGAACTAGCCAGCACCTTGGTCAGAATTGGCACCCAAAAGGCAGGGCCCACACTCCTTGGTAGCTAGGGAGACAGTATGCGCGCCCCACTGATTGGATGTCTCCACCTGCCTGACTCATCCCTGCATTGGGGCTCTGTTGTCTCTACCTGACCTGACCCACCCTTTGGGCTCTGTTATCTGGGACTGGCCGACCATATTTTACTGGTTTCCTGGACTTGCTTTTAAGTAGGTTCCTCTGGGGGTGGGGGCAGGGTCAGTTTAAGTTTTACTGCATAAACAACAAAATCACTGTTTAACTGGATGGAATCGCTCTGGCTAAATAGGCCCTTACAGGTACTTGTCATATCTGACTGAATGGAATGTATTGTCAAATATAATCCTTCATATTTGGCCTTGATTATACAATTTGTTAAATTATATACCAGTAAAAAGGAGGACAGATTTTTATTCAACATATGCAAATGACTGCATTGCCATGAAAAGTAGAGACTCAGTTAAAAATATTTCTACCTTAGTTCTGTGGGGCTATTGAGAACAAGATACTACATACAAAGAATGTTTTGCACATTCATAACAGAGAAAAAGTCAAAAGAATAGGTTTTAAAATAGCAGTAAGTACATACCTATCAATAATTATTTTGAATGTAAATGGACTAAATGCTGCAACCAAAAGACATAGGGTGATAGAATGAATAAAAAGGCAAGACCCAACTATATGCTGCCTACAAGAGACTCAATTCAGACCTAAAGACACATGCAGATTGAAAGTGAGGAGGGAGAGAAACATTTATCATGCAAATGGCGTGAAAAGAAAGCTGGGTTAACAGTACTTATATCAGGGACACCTGGGTGGATCTGTCAGTTAAGGGGCTGCCTTCTGCTCAGTCATGATCTCAGGCTCTTGGGATGGGGCCCAGTGTCGGGCTCCTTGTTCAGTAGGGCATCTGCCTCGCCATCTCCCTCTTGTGCTCTCTCTCTCTCTCTCAAATAAGTACATAAAATCTTAAAAAAACACCCTACTTATATCAAACAAAATTGACTTTAAAACAAGATCGTAACAAAGAACACTATTTAATCATAAAGGGAACAATCAACAAGAAGATATAATAATTATAAATATTTATGCAGTCAACATGGGAGCAACCAAATACATTAGGCTGCTAATAACAAACATAAGGAACTAATCAATAGTAATACAGTAATAGTAGAGGACTTTAACACCCACTTACATAAATGGATATATCATCTAAACAGAGAGTTGACAAGGAAATAGTACCTTTGAATGACATATTGGATCAGATGGATCTAACAGATAATATTCAGAACATTCTATCTCAGAACAGGAGAATATAGATTCCTCTTCAAGTGCACATGGAATAATCTCCAGAATAGATCACATATTTGGCCAAAAAACAAGCCCCAACAAATTAAAAAAGATTGAAGTCATACCATGCGTCTTTTCTGACCATAATACTGTAAAACTAGAAATCAACTACCAGGAAAAAATCTGGAAAGAACACAAATACATGGAAGTTAAATAACATGCCAATAAACAATGGAAGGGTCAACAAAGAACTCAAAATGGAAATCAAGAAATACATGGAACAGAGGAAAATGAAAACACAGCAATCTAAAACCTTTGGGATGCAACAAAAGTGGATCTAAGAAGTTTGTAGCAATACGAGCCTCCTGCAAGAAGTAAGAAAAATCTTAAGTAAAAAACACAACCTTATATCTAAAGGAGCTAGAAAAATAAGAACAAAGCCCAAAACTAGTAGAGGGAAGGAAAGAATAGATATCAGAGCAAAAATCAATGAAACAGAAACTAAAAAGCAGTAGAACAGATCAGTGAAGCCAGGAGCTTGTTCTTTGAAAAGATCAACAAAATTGAAAAACCTTTAGCTGGACTCATCAAAAAAACCCCAAAAACAAAAAACAAAAAGTGAAAAAAAAAGAATTAACAAAAATCAGAAATTAAAGAGGAGAAATAATCAAATACAAAGACACAAAATACAATTATAAGAGGATATTGTAAAAAATTATATGCCAACAAATTGGACAGCCCAGAAGAAATGGATAGATACCTTGAAACATATCACCTACTAAAACTGAAGTAGGAAGAAAATTTGAACAGACCAGTTCCCAGGAATGAAATTGAATCAGTTATCAAAAAATTTCCAACAACAGAAGTCCAAGACCAAATGGCTTCACAGATGAATTCTGCCAATCATTTAAAGAACACTTAAAACTTATTTTTCTCAAAATAGTCCAAAAAATAGAAGAGGAGGAAAAGCTTCCAAATTCATTGTATGATGCCAGCATTACCCTCATAACAAAACCAGATGAGGACTATACAAAAAACAAACAAACAAACAAAACCCCAAAACTACAGGCCAGTATCTCTGATGAACATAAACGCAAAAGTCCTCAACAAAATGTTAGCAAACTGAATCCAACAATATATTCATCATGATCAAGTCTGATTTGTATCTGATATGTGAGGGTGGTTCAGCATTCTCAAGTCAATCAACATGGCATATTACATCAGCAAGAGAATGAATAAAAACCAATGATCATTTCAATAGGTGCCAAAAAAGCATTTGACAAAATTTGACAGCCATTCATGATAAAAACCTTCAACAAAGGTAGGTTTAGAGAGAACATATCTCAACATAATAAAGGTTACTTGTGAAAAGCCACAGCAAACATACTTAATGGTGAAAAACTGAGTTTTTTCCTCTAAGATCAAAAACAAGAATGTCCATCCTCATCACTTATATTCAACATAATACTGGAAGTCCTAGCCTCAGGGATAGGAAGGAAGAAAGGAAGACAGGCAGGTAGGCAGGTGGGCGGGCAAAGAGAAAAGAAAAGGAGGAAGGGAGGAAAGAGGAAAGAAGGAAGGAAGACAGCTGAAAGAAAGATATCTGAATTGGTAAGGAAGAAGTAGAACTTTTTTTTAACTGTCAGAATTTGCATATCACATGATACTGTATATAGAAAACCATAAAGACCCCAAAAAGCTACTAGAACTACTGAATGAATTCAGGAAGGTTGCAGGATACAAAATCAATGTACAGAAATCCATTGTATCTCTATACACTAATAATGAAGTAGAAGTAAGAAAAATTAAGAAAACAGTCCCATTTATAATTATACCAAAAAGAATAAAATGTCTAGGAATAAACTTAACCAAGGAGGTGAAAGACTCATACTCTGAAAACTATAAAACATTGACGAAAGAAATGGAAGATGACAGAAATGGAAAGAATTCCATGCTCATGGATTGGAAGAACAAATATTGTTAAAATGTCTATCCTACCCAAAGCAATCTATACATTTAATACAGTCCCTATCAAAATACCAGAATCATTTTTCACAGAACTAGAACAAACAACCCTAAAACTTGCATGCAACCATAAAAGACCCCAAATAAGCAAAGCAGTCTTGAAAAAGAAAAATAAAACTGAATGTATCAGAATCAAAGATTTCAAGATACATTACAAAGCTGTAGTAATCAAAACAGAATGGTACTGGGACAGAAACAGACACATAGATCACTGGGATAGAATAGTAAGCCCAGAAGTAAACTCCCAATTATATGGCCAATTAATCTTTGAGAAAGGGAGTAAAAATATGCAATGGGAAAAAAGTATCTTCAACAAGTGGTGTTGGGAAAACTGGACAGCTACATCAAAATAAAAAGCTTCTGGCACAGCAAAGGAGATAGTCAACAAAACTAAAAGACAGCCTACTGAATGGAAGAAGTTATTTACAAGTGACATGTCTGATAAAGGGTTATTATGCAAAATATATAAAAAACTTGCACAACTCAACACCAAAAAACCACAAATAATCCAATTTAAAAATGGGCAGAAGACGTGAACAGACATTTCTCCAAAGAAGACATCTGGATGGCCAAGAGACACATGAAAAAATGCTCAACATCACTAATCATCAGGAAAATGTAAATCAAAACCACATGAGATATCACCTTACACCTTTCAGAATGTCTAAAATCAAAAACACAAGACACAAGTGTTGGTGAGGATGTAGAGAAAAAGGAACCCCCATGCACCTTGGGTGGGAATGCAAACTAGAAAAGCCATTGTGGAAAACAGCATGGAAGTTCCTTAAAAACTTAACAATAGAATTACTACATGATTCAGTAATTCCACTAGTGGGCATTTACCCAAAGAATACAGAAACAGTAATGTGAAAAGATATATGCACCCCTATATTTATTGCAACATTATTTATAATAGCCAAGTTAAGGAAGTAACCTAAGTCTATCGATAGATAATTGGGCAAAGAGGATATGGTGCATGTGTACATGCACACACAGAATGGAATATTATTCAGCCATAAAAAAAGAATGAAATCTTGCCAATGATGGATCTAGAGGGTATAATGCTAAGTGAAATCAATCAGTCAGAGAAAGACAAATACCATATGATTTCACTCATATACGGAACTTAAGAAACAAAGAGAAAAAGAGACCAAACAAAGACTCTTTTAACTATAGAGATCAAACAGATGATTACCAGAGGGGAGGTTGGCTGGGGTAATGGTTGAAATAGGTGATGAGGATTAAGAGCACACTTACGATGAGCACAGAGTAATATATAGAATTGTTGAATCACTATATTGTACAACTGAAACTAATACAACACTGTATGTTAACTATTCTAGAATTAAATAGTGCTCAAGTGTTGGGAGAATACATATTTATGATTGTATGGTTTTTTTAAAGGTTTATTCATTGATTCATTTATTTATTTGATACAGAGAGAGCATGCACATGAGAGATTGGAGCCTGATGCAGGCCTTGATCCCAGGACCCTGGGATCATGACCTGAGCCGAAGGTAGATGTTTAGTTTAACTAACTGAGCAACCCAGTCACCCATGTTTTGTGTTCTTGATGTGTTGACCCCTTTATCATTATATAATGACCTTCCCTGTCTCTTGTTAACATTTTTGTCTTGAAGTCTATTTTGTCTGATCCAAAAATAGTTACACATGCTTTCTTTTGGTAATTTGCTTGGAGTATCATCTTCTGCCCCATCACTTTGAGCCTGTTTGTGTCTTTATCACTGAAATGAGTCTCCTAAAGGCGTCATATAGTTGGGTCTGGACTCTGTCTCTCTCTGTTGATTGGTGAGTTCAATCCATTTCCATTTAGGGTGATTACTAATATATAAGGACTTACCACTACCATTTTATCTTTTGTTTTCTGGTTATTTTGTATCTCTGTTATTTTTTTTTCCTTCTGTTTCTGTCTACCTTTTAACATTGGTGATTTTTAAAATTATGGTTAGCTATGTTTCACCTCTTTTAAAAATTTATTTATTTATTTGACAGATACAGAGACAGTGCAAGTAGAGCAGCAGGCACAGGGAGAGGGAGAAGCAGGCTCTCCGCTGATTCGGGGCTTGATCCCAGGACCCTGGGATCATGACCTGAGCTGAAGGCAGAGGCTTTAACCCACTGAGCCACCCAGCGCCCCCTGTTTCATGTACTTTCAAAAGAAAGGTTGATTATGATTTGGAAGATCAGCAAAGATGATTGTTGAAGAAATATTTTGAGATTACTAATGAAGGTGTTTTTCGTTTCTGTATTTTCTGAGAATGGTTCCCAAGATGTTTAAGTTAAATCATACAGAAGCCTATTTCAGAAGAGCTTGCTGTGTATACTCTACAACATCCAACTAATTCCAGAAATTATTTCATTGTCCTTAGTGTTTGGCCTTGGATAATTTTGGATAATCTGTAATCTCTCATTAGATTATGTCCGTCCTCAGACAACACATCATGGTATAGATCAAGTGTTGGCCAGTGGTGGCTTGCTGTCCAAATCCAGCCACTGGCTATTTTTTTAAAAGATTTTATTTATTTATTTGACAGACAGAGATCACAGGTAAGCAGAGAGGCAGGCAGAGAGAGAAGGGAAGCAAGATCCCTGCTGAACAGAGAGCCTGATGTGGGGCTTGATCCCAGGACCCTGGGATCACGACCCAAGCCGAGGGCAGAGGCTTTAACCCACTGAGCCACCCAGGCACCCCAGCCACTGGCTATTTTTATATAGTCTGTGAACTAATAAGACCGGTTTTTACATTCCTACATTGTTGAAAAAAATCTAAAGAAAAATAATGTGATATAAATTATATATATTATATGTTATATTATATATTATATGTTATATATTATATATAAATAAAATGATATAAAATGATATAAAACTCAAATCTCAGGGTCCATAAACAAAATTTTATTGGAACATAGCCTTGCTTATTCACTTATGAATTGTCTGTTGCTGTTTTTGCAGTATAATGGCAGAGTTGAGTCGTTGTGACAGAGACTGTATGTCTCACAGAGTCAAAAAACATTTAGTATCTGACCCTTCACAGAATAAGTTTGCTGAACCCTGCTGATAAATTGTCATTTTTAGAACTAAAATTTCTTTTTAGAAGCTCTATGACTGTATAATTGATCTTACAATTTCAAGATGCATTACTGCAGATCCTTATTTTTTTTAAAAACATTTTATTTATTTGTCAGAGAGATAGAGAGTAGAGGTAGACAGAGTGGCCGGAAGAAGGAGAGAGAGAAGCAGGCTTCCCACCAAGCAGGGAGCCAGATGCAGGGCTTGATCCCAGGACCCTGGGATCATGACCTAAGCCAAAGGCAGCCACTCAACTGACTGAGCCACCCAGGTGCCCCACTGTATATCCTTATGCTCTTTTAAGATTTGAGAAAAGTAAGATGGGGCTTCAATAAATGTCTGAAGCATAATTTTCTAGGTAAATTGTTGATTGTTCTTTGGTGAAGGCCATGAATATTAGCTATCTTCACCAGCTAAAACATGAAGGAAAGCAAAGATAGGGCCAAAGAGAATACATTTGGGTTAGTCAGTACTCAAAAGTGAGATAAAACTCTTTGGTAAATAGCTTATAGATAATTAGATGAATTTGTATCCTCTACCATCATAGTTTTGGGGTTTTTTTAAACAGGAAAACAGACATTTTGCTTGGACTAATATTAGGGATAATTAAACCTTGTTGTATTAAAAGTCTGTTACAAGGGTGCCTGGGTGGCTCAGTCATTAAGCATCTGCCTTCAGCTCAGGTCATGATCCCAGGGTCCTGGGTTCGAGCCCTGCATCAGGCTCCCTGCTTCTCCCTCTCCCACTCCCTCTGCTTGTATTCCCCCCCTCTCTCAGTCTCTTCCTCTCTGTCAGATAAATAAATAAAATCTTAAAAAGAAAAACAGTCTGTTACAGTTGGCTTAGATTTTCCTTAACTTCAGCATTTTTAGGCAATGCTATCAACAGAGTCAATCTGAACCCTTACGGTTTTAACTCCTAATTATTCTTTCTTTTCTCAGAGGTTCTGGTACAATGGTCAATTATTTAGTTGTTGTTTGAATCAATATATTAATGTCCATAGCCATAATTTGGATAATATGCAGTAGAATTTTCTGAAACTCCTGAAAATATTTTGTCTCTGTTATTTTTCTTTTGGTGGATCTTTTTGGCAGACTAGATTCCTAATGATGAAATTTGTAGGAAAGTGCTATAGAGAAGAAAGTAGTGTTCTGACAAAAGTAACAGTTACAGGTTAGGACGTGGAAAAGGATTCAAAATTGTTAGAAATTCCCACTACCGAAATGGTTTTAGTACTTTGAGCAATCTGATTTTTCATGGTAGTAGAATTAATAGTAAAGGTAGTTGCACCCGTATCAACAAGAAGTTGTATTGTTGTTCATCTACAGATAATTCTTTTCAGAACTGTATGTTGAGTGATAATGTTTCCCTTTGAGTGGCATTATTGGGAAGATTATGGAAAATTGTTTTATTTCTTACCAATTTGACATTGGACCAATATGACATAGGACATTGGATTGTCCTACTTGTAATTTCTCTAAGTATAACCATAGAGAACTGAGAACTTTTTGGTGTTATTTTTATTTGAGGAACGAAGTGTTTTATATGGAGAACCAGAAATTTTTTTCATTTCTACCTCGTTATTTCCTTGGGCTTTTTTGAAAATGTTCAATCATATGTTGGAGAGAGGTTAAACTGGCTATGTCCCATTCCCGTTTATTTTTCTCACTAAGTCTCCTATATTATATACAAAAAAAAGGGCTCAATTTACTTTTGCCATTAGAGCTACCCCTCCATAAGATTATTTAAAGCTTACTGAAATCTAGTTTTAAACTCTCCTCTTGTTTAATCTTTATTTATTTATTTTTTTGTTCAGTTTATCCTTAAAGGAAAGGCTTTTATAAATGTCCTTGTACAGTGCATCATCTATTCTTTTTGCCTGCTCAGGGACATTTTTCAATGTATGCACAGCTGAGTTATCTAAGTTCTGTCTTGGTCTTTTTCATTCTGTTCTTTCTTTTTTTATTATTATTTCATTTTTAATTTTTTTAAATTTTTTATAAACATATATTTTTATCCTCAGGAGTACAGGTCTGTGAATCGCCAGGTTTACACACTTCACAGCACTTACCATAGCACATACCCTCCCCAATGTCCATAACCCCACCCCCCTTCTCCCAAACCCCTCCTCCCAGCAACCCTCAGTTTGTTTTGTGAGGTTAAGAGTCACTTATGTTTTGTCTCCCTCCCAATCCCATCTTGTTTCATTTATTCTTCTCCTACCCCTTAACCCCCCATGTTGCATCTCCACTTCCTCATATCAGGGAGGTCATATGATAGTTGTCTTTCTCCGATTGACTTATTTCACTAAGCATGATACCCTCTAGTTCCATCCACGTGGTCACAAATGGCAAGATTTCATTTCTTTTGATGGCTGCATAGTATTCCATTGTGTATATGTACCACATCTTCTTTATCCATTCATCTGTTGATCGACATCTAGGTTCTTTCCATAGTTTGTCTATCGTGGACATTGCTGCTATAGACATTCGGGTGCACGTGCCTCTTCGGATCACTACGTTTGTATCTTTAGGGTAAATACCCAGTAGTGCAATTGCTGGGTCATAGGGTAGTTCTATTTTCAACATTTTGAG
>NW_022631001.1:21871367-21886411 GCF_010015895.1 Lontra canadensis
AAAAATTTAGCAGAAGAAAAAAAAATTGAAAAAGAAAAAAAATTAAAGTAACTGCAAGAGTAAAGAATCATGGGGAGAAAGCCATGAGTTCCGTGCTTTGCTTTCTCTTCCTCTGGAATTCCGCTGCTCTCCTTGGTATTGAAAGTGCACTCCTTGGTAGGTGAACTTGGTCCTGGCTGGGTTTCTTGTTGATCTTCTGGGGGAGGGGCCTGTTGTAGTGATTCTCAAGTGTCTTTGCCCCAGGCGGAGTTGCACCGCCCTTACCAGGGGCCGGGCTGAATAATCCGCTCGGGTTTGCTTTTGGGAGCTTTTGTTCCCCGAGTGCTTTCCGTAGAGTTCCGGAGGATGGGAATGAAGATGGCGGCCTCCCAGTCTCCAGTCTGGAGGAGCCGAGAGCCTGGGGCCCCACTCCTCAGTGTGCCCTCAGAGAACAGTGCCCAATTACTCCTGTCTCCCTGGCCTCTGGCTACGCTCCACTCTGAGCTGACCGAGCCTGTGACTGGTTCAAGGTAACCCCAAGCTGGGAGCTCACTCCTCGGCTCTGTCTCTGTAGCCGGCTTCCCCATTCTAATACCTGTAAGCTCTGCGACACTCAGACACCCCCGATCCTTCTGTGACCCTGCGGGACCTGAGGCCACGCTGACCCCGCGTGGGTTTCACCCCGGTTAAGCCTCTGGAGCGATGTCCCTCAGCGGAACAGACTTTTGCCGGGAGCCGGCCCCTCCCCCCGCGGTCTATCTTCCCGTCGCTTTGGATTCACTTCTCCGCCAGTCCTACCTTTCAGAAAGTGCTTGATTTTCTGTTTCTAGAATTGCTGTTCTTCTTATCTTCGATTTCCCATTGGATTTGTAGGTGTTTGCAATCTTTAGATAAGCTATCTAGCTGATCTCCCGCTACCTGAAGTAGTCTCAGCCTGCTACTTCTACGCCATCTTGACTCCTCCCCTCATTCTGTTCTTTTAAAAAATTTCCCCACATGAAGATCTAATAATTAAGTGAATCAGTTGGTCTAGATCTGGTAGAATCTAACCGTATATTATATTTTGAAGCAAATTTTCTCTTTTCCTGAGGATTGAGAAAACCTTTAATAATAGACCTCAGCTCAGACCTAGACCATGGTTTAACTTAATTTCTATGGCCCGACTTCTGTTCTAGCATGAGGTTACAGTACAATCTGATAATTTCTTTGCTGAGAATAAGGAGATCAGGGGAAGGGGAAGAAATAAGGTAAGAAGAAGAACAAAGATAAAGTTGTGTAGGAAAAAGAGATTACTTGCCTCTTGTGGAAAGAACTCATGTCCTGTTTCCTTCTTAGAAGTAGCCTTTTATCACTGACTTCACCTACAAAATGATCTAAAATGGGCAAATGACTATAAAAGTAGTCATCTATTAAATTTAATATAGCTAATATACATATGGACTGAGGTGTAAAATGAAATGTGGTGTATTGGAATGAAAATATGACAGTTCCTGCTATAAGGGAGGTACAGTCCAGTAGAGACAGTAGGATGTGAGGGAACTATGTGAATTGTGCACATTTTCTATGTACTAGACATGCTCATAGATGCTGTATTTTATTTTTGAATATTTAATATTTAATTATTTGAATTATTTGAATATTTAATATTTAATATTCAAAATAATCCTGAGAGGGGCTCCTGGGTGGCTCAATTGGTTAAGCGTCTGCCTTCGGTTCAGGTCACCATCTCCATGTCCTAGGATCGAGTCCTGTGTAGGGCTCCCAGCTCAGCAGGGTGTGTGCTGCTCCCTCTCCCCCTGCCTCTCCTCCTACTCATCCTCTCTCTCTGTGTATCTTTCTGTATTTCCCTGTCTTGAATGAATAAAATCTTTAAAAAAAAAACCACCAAAATAATCCTGAGTAATACATAGATTACCTCTCCCCTCCCCCATTTTATAGTTTGGGCAATAAAGACTCGAGAATTTAAAGGTTTTACAAAGGTTACACAACAAGAGACATATGAAACCAGGATGTGAACCTGGTCTGAGACATAAACAAGTAGAAGGCAGAATGAAACATGCAACTGAGGCATAAAGATGAGCCTTTGGAGTTTAATACCATCGAAGTGTCTTTAGTTCAGGAATATTTAAGGAAGGCTTCATGAAGGAGGTAACACTTAAGCTGTAGGTTTAGGAAGGTGGGGGAGGGGGTGCCTGGCTGGCTCAGTCAGTTAAGTGTCTGCCTTTGGTTTGGGTCATGATCCCAGTACCCTGGGATTGAGTGCTGTGTCTGACTCCCTGCTCAGCAGGGAGTCTGCTTCTCTCTCTCCCTCTCCTTCTTCCCTCTGCATGTGCTTTCTCTCTCTCTCTCTCTCTCAAATAAATAAATAAATATTTTTAAAAAAAGATTTTGAAGGTAGATTCATCAAAGAAAGCCAATGAATGATAGAGTTGGGATTGAATCCAATTTAATCTGAAGCCAGAGTCTATTTTCTTTCCATTACATAAAACTAGAGAGAGCAAATGTGGGAAGCCAGTGTGACTTTTATGAAAAGAGATTTTATTTTATTATCTCAAGTTATAGAAAAAAAAGCTGAAAAGGAAGGTCAAGACAAAAATATGAAGGAACTTCAGTGCAAACACATGTCGTACAGTGTAGAAGAAATATTCCACATACCATGATTACCTATGAAGATTACATTTAGTTTCTCTCCTTGGCAACTCTTACCTCAAGACCAGTATTTCAGAGGGTCTGGTGGGTGGAATGATAATGGAGCAAAATGGAGGTAGGTCTGGGAGTGGGGCTATAGAACAGGAAAACTGGAAACTGCTTTTGATAGGAACCAATGTATTCTTTGGTGTATTTGTTTTTAGTTGAAACCATTTTACAGAATGAAAGCCCTATCAAAGGCTGATCGTGAAAGAGCAGAAAATCAGACGATTCCAAAACTAATCGATTTATTGGAACTTGCACAGAAGGAAAAAAAATTTGTGATGTTTGATCTTAATGCTCCTCCACGAAAACATCCTCTCAGAGGCACATATATTCGCCGTGTAGTACGCTTAATCCTTGACTCTAAAATTGAGCAACATCTGGTATGTCTACCTCATTATTCATGGTAGAGTTTGGGAGGTGGGTAACATGTCCCAGGAGAATAGCAGTTGAGCTTGACCTATCCTGTAGATCTTCCCTGAGATGCCCAAATAATTTTGCTATCTGTAGAAATGGAGGTTTTTACTTATGTAGCTGCATGTCGCAATCTAAGAATGACCCAGTTGAATTTTCCCCAGCAGGAAAAACATGGAAGCTATTTGCTACTCCAAACCAAATGAAATAACAGCACTCTGTTAAAAAAAAAAGTATGTGTGTAATGATTATGTGATGTGACCTGCATCGTCACTGGCATAGAACTATTAGAAGAGGCCTGGGCAACACTGAGGCTTTGAGGATTTGCCTTTAATTAATGATACAGAAGAAACAACTGGTTCTTATTTGTTCAGAGATTTGAGCAGAGATTTGTTCATCATGTTTTTCAGAAGCAATTTTCTGCACTTGAGCAATCATTCCAAATCTCTTAAGTTCTCAGAATGTGGTAGAGTGCTGAGTGAAACAAATATGTGTTTCCCTGCGAATGGAACTATTTGAACAGATGAATCCTTATAGTATTCCCCGATGACAGGAAATGACCCCTTTCAAAGGTGATTTTTAGTGTCATCAACCAGAGGAAATATGATTCCCACCTTTCATCCACACCTACCAACCCTCATCTACTTTGGCTCCTGTGAGGCTATCTAAACACAATGGGTCTTTGACTCAGGATGTTAACTCTGAGAAATCTCAGCTCCAGAACAATCCTGGTGAAAGCCCCATTATAAGAGTTCATTAGACAGTATTAGGCCAAGTTGCGTCTCATCAAGAACTAGAATCTCTCTCCACTCCCTGTAGACTGTTAACCAGTGCTGGAATGAGGCTCCATTTATTCTACGTGGGGCTCTTTGTACCTGGAGAGCTGATTATCCAGAGTGACTTCCTTTTTTTCCTTACAGATTTTTTGGTTGCCAGCTTTCGACAGGGAATATGTCAAACAAGCAGCTCCTGGTTTTCAGCAAGTGGGCAGGTTATATTCCATTGAACGTCTTATAAAAGAAAATATCAGTAGAATAAACGTTGACTACAAGAGGTTGTTCTACAGTGGGTTGAGGTAAGAGTTTGACCACACTCCTCTTGGCAAATATTGCCTTACTTGCATAAAATCTGCTCTCCCACCAAGCTCCTTAGGATTTCTTTGTATGGCTCTTTTTGGAATCCCCTGTTTTCCCCTCTTCCCCTTCCCACCCTATCTTCCACCTCCCTCCCTCTACCAGCAAACATTTATCAAGTGTAGACTATGTCCCTTGAACATAGTCTTCAGCCCCTTCTCCTTTATCTCCAATCTATTATCATTCAACATGCTTTTTTGTATGCTTGGTGGTTTTGTTCCTATTTAAAGTGATCATTGAACAGTCAGAAATCAGGAAGTTGTTTATTTCCTTCCACCATTACCAGATGGATTGCAGTATCTCATCAATAGTTTTGTGGTCCAGATAGCCACATTTCTTGTAGGGATAATTAAGAACATAACTAAATCATTAAAAAAAAAAAACAACCTTAAAACAGCCAAGCATGAGAAGAAACTAAAATTATTAGCTACATTTATAAATATGTAATTAGTGACAGATTTTTCAAATTAAAAGCACCAGGGAATAAAATGTCGACTTTTCCAAACTTAACTATTATTAATCACAGCTTAATTTAGTCCATATTTCCTTTCTCTTAGAATTAAAAGTAAATTTTTTCAGATGCTTTTAAATGCTTCAAAGACAAAGTTTTCCTTGGAGAAATGTATATCCAAAATCTCTTTGGGCTTAATAAAAATTGCCACTAAATACCTTTCTGCGTCTCAAGCCATGAACTAAGCTGTTGGATTTACCTCTGCTCCTGTTTTCACTTTCCTGCTTCTCTGGCCATGTAGTTGATCGTGAAATCTTGCCTTTTTCCTTTTGCTGTTTCCCAATCAGAACATTTTTCTTTGCTCAACTACTACTTCTATTTTGAGTGTATTTCTCTTTCCTTTTACTTTTTTTTCAAATAGAAAATAGTTCTATGATGATGTTCTTCTACTCATAATTTAGATCAATCTAGTAGTTGAAAAATAATTATAATAGCTTCCATTTATTGAGCCTTTATTATGTATCAGGTTCTATGGTTATTAGACCACAGGCTCTTTTTCTCATCGTGGCCTACTCATCAGTTACACATGACCTTGGACAAATTTCTAATCGTCCGTTTTCTCATTTGTAAATTAAGAGTAGCAATAACCTAAGGAGAAAAAAAAGAATAGCAGTAACATGATGGACTGGTTAAAGGATTAGATGAGAATATTCTTTATATTATGCACATGCAAAATGCTGGGCAAGTGTAAGTACACAATTAAGTGTTAGCTGCTGCTTTTATCATCGCCAGCCTTACATGCTGTGCCCTGGAAATTATCACCATCCCTTTTGCAAATGAGGAAACTTGCCTCTAAAGAGGGAAAGTTCGAACAGGCTAGGTAATCCACCAAAATTAATATACTTGATCAGTGGGGGACCAAACTTAGATTTATTTTTTAAAATATTTTAATTTATTTGAGAGAGAAAGACAATACACAAATGGGGAGAGGCAGAGGGAGAAGCAGGTTCTCCTGCTTCTCATGACCCTGGGATCCTGACCTGAGCCGAAGGCAGCTGCTTAACCGACTGAACAACCAGGTGCCCCTAAACTGAGATTTAAACATAGGTCTGACAGAGTCCAGAATCCAAACTCTTTCACCCTTGGTCTTTGAAATTATTTCTTGGCTATAGTTATATGGGCATAGTTTTAACTGACATCAAATCTGAGAGGGATCATATCCTGAGTCCTATTAGAAGTCAAGCAGCTTAATTTAGCTCAGCAAATATTTACTGTGTGATAATAAGTGCATCATGCTTGTTTTATGTGAAAAGTCGGAAGCAAGGCGCAATCCTTTTCCTTGATTGTATTCCAATAAGGACATGTTTTCTAATAAGCACAATAAGGGTTTTTCCATATAGCTATATTCCAAGGCTGACTATGAAAAATTCATGTGTTATACATTCTTCCAAGTCCTTCTCCTCAAGGACCATTTTAAGAAATTAATTTGTTGTACCTTAAATTATTTGTATAATGTTTATGACCAGAATATTTGTAATTATGATCACAATTCCAATACATTTTCTGTGTTATGCTCACTTCATAGTCTGGCCACAGTTACAAGACATTGTGACCTTACCATTTTGACTGAGAATGCTTTAAATACATTATTTTAATCAAAATTATATGAATATAGAGATGCCCTCTGCTTTATTTCTGATCTGGGAATTTTTATAGTGTTTTAAAAACTTAATTTTAGGGGCATCTGGGTGGCTCGGTCAAGTGTCTGCCTTTGGCTCAGGTCATGATCCCAGGGTCCTGGGGCTGAGCCCCACATTTTTTTTTTCCCTAGCACCATTTATTGAAGTGATTATCTTTCCCCAATCATATATTCTTGCTTCCTTTGTCCTAGATTAATTGACTGGGTATGCGTGAGTTTATTTCGAGGCTCTTTGTTCTTTTGATCTGTGTGTCTGTGTTTTGCCTGTACCATACTGTTTTGATTATTACAGCTTTGTAGTATATTTTGAAATCTGAGATTGTGATACCTCCAGCTTTGTTGTTTTTACTTAAGATTGCTTTGGCTATTTGAGGTGTTTTGGGGTCTCATACAAATTTTAGGAATACTTGTTCTAGTTCTGTGAAAAATGTTCTTGGTATTTTGATAGGGATAGTTTGAATCTGTAGATTACTTTGAGTAGTGTGGACATTCTGACATTAATTCTTTCAATCCATGAGCGTGGAATTCTTTCCATTTCTTTGTGTCATCTTCAATTTCTTTCGTTAATTGTTTTGTAGTTTTCAGAGGGCAGGTTTTTCACCTCCTTGGTTAAATTTGTTCCTAGGTATTTTATTCTTTTTGGTGTAATTGTAAATGGATTATTTTCTTAATTTCTCTCTATGTTGCTTCATTTTTATTGTATAGAAACACAACAGATTTCTGTGTATTAATTTTATATCCTGCAACTTGACTGAATTAATTTATCAGTTCTAATAGCTTTTGGTGGACTCCTTAAGGGTTTTCTCTATATGGTATCATGTCATCTACAAATTTTGACAGTTTTACTTATTCCTTATGAATTTTAATGCCTTTTATTTATTTTTCTTATCTGATTACTGCAGTAAAGATGTCCAGTACTATGCTGAATAGAAGTGGTGAGAGTAGACATCTTGTCTTGTTCCTGATCTTAGAGGAAAAGCTCTCAGTTTTTGCCCATTGAGTATTATGTTAGCTTTGGGTTTTTCACATATGGCATTTATAATATTGTAGCATGTTCCCTCTAACCCCACTTTGTTGAAAGTTTTTATCATGAACAGATGTATTTTTCAGATGCTTTTTCTGCATCTTTTGAGATGATCATATGGGTTTTATCTTTCTTCTTGTTAATGGAATATATCTCATGGGTTGATTTGCTAATATTAAACCATACTTGTGTCCTTGTAATAAATCCCACTTGATTGTGCTGAATAATTTTTTCATTGTATTGTTGAATTCAATTTGCTAATATTTTGTTGAGGATTTTTGCATCTATGTTCATTGAAGATATTGGCCTGTAGTTCTTTTATATTGTGTCCTTTTCAGGTTTTGGTATCAGGGTAATCCTAGCCCCATAGAATGAATTTGGAAGTTGTCCTTCCTCATATTTTTTGGGAAAAATTGGGGAAGAATAGGTATTAACACTTATTTAAGTATTTGGTATACTTCACCCATGGAGCTATCTGGTTCTGTACTTTTATTTGGAAGTTTTTTGATTACTGATTAAATTTCATTACTAGTGATTGATGTGTTCAGATTTTCTATTTCTTCCTGATTCAGTTTGGAAAATTGTATGTTTCTTGAAATTTATCCATTTCTGCTATGTTGTCTAATTTGTTGATGTATAATTATTTATATTCTTTTGTAATTCTTTGTATTTCTGTGGTGTTCATTGTTACTTCTCTTTGATTTCTGAATTTATTTGAGTCATCTGTCTTTTTTTTGATGAGTTTGGCTAAAGATTTATTAATTTTGTTTAATTTTTCAAAGAAGCAACTCTTGGTTTCACTGAGGTTTTTTTTGTTCTATTTTTGTCTGTTTATTTCCACTCTAATCTTTATTATTTCCTTCCTTCTACTTGTTTTGTTTGTTCTTTTTCTAGCTCTTTTAGATGTAAGATTAGGTTGTGTATTTGTAGTTTTTCTTGTTTCTTGAGATAGGCCTTTATTTCTACAAACTTCCCTTTTTGAACTGCTTTTGCTTTGTCCCAAAGATTTTGGATCATTGTGCTTTCATCTTCATGTTTATGTAAATTTTATTTCCTCTTTGATTTCTTCATTGATCCATTGGTTGTTTAGTACCATGTTATTTAGCCTCCATGTGTTTGTGGTTTTTCCAATTTTTTTTCTTGTAATTGATTTCTAGTTTCATGCTGTTGTGGTTGGAAAAGATACTTGGTATCATTTCAGTCTTCCTAAATTTATTGATACTTATTTTGTAGCCTAACATGTGATCTGTCCTGGAGAATGTTCCTTGTGCAGTTGAAAAGAATATGTCTTCTGCTGCTCGTGGATGGAATGTTCTGTGTATATCTGTTAGGTCTAGTGTATCATTCAAAGCCAGTGTTCCTTTGCTAATTTTCTGTCTGGGTGATCTATCCATTGATTTTTTTTTTAAGATTTTATTTATTTATTTGACAGAGATCACAAGTAGACAGAGAGGCAGGTAGAGAGAGGGGGAAGGGGAAGCAGACTCCCTGCTGAGCAGAGAGCCTGATGCAGGGGTAAGATTTTATTTATTTATTTGACAGAGATCACAAGTAGACAGAGAGGCAGGTAGAGAGAGGGGGAAGCAGACTCCCTGCTGAGCAGAGAGCCTGATGCGGGGCTCAATCCCAGGACCCTGAGACCATGACCTGAGCTGAAGGCAGAGGCTTAAACCACTGAGCCACCCAGGTGCCCCCTATCCATTGATTTAAAGAGTATTAAAGTCCCCTACTATAATTGTATTACTGTCAGTTTCTCCCTTTATAACTGTTAATATTTGCTTATATATACACATGCTCTCCTCTTGGGTGTATAGATATTTATATTTGTTATATCCTCTTGTTAGATTAATTTCTTTATCATGTAATGCAGTTCTTTGTATCTTGTTATAGTCTGTGTTTTGAAGTCCATTTTGTCTGATAGAAGTATTGCTACCCTGGCCTTTAAAATTTTTTTTTGCTTCCATTTGTATAAAATAAGTTTTTCTACCCATTCACTTTCAGTCTGTATTTGTTTTCAGGCCTAAAATGAGTCTCTTGTAGGCAGAATAACATTGGTCTTGGATTTTTTTTTTTTTTTAGCTATTCTTTCACTTTATGTATTTTGATTGGAGTGTTTAGTCCATTAACACTTAAATTAATTACTAATATGTATGGAGTTATTGCCATCTTATTATTGTTTTATGGTTATTTTTGTAGTTTGTCTCTGTTCCCTTTTTCTTCCCTTGCTCTCTTCCCTGTGCTTTTTGATGGCTTTCTTTTGTGGTATGCTTTGTTTCTTTTCTCTCTCTAATTTTTGGGTATCTATCATAAGTTTTTGATTTGTGGTTACTGTTGAGTTTATACATAGCATCTTAAGTGTGTAGCAGTCTACATTAAATTTATGGTCACTTAAGTTTGAGCACCTTTTTTTTTTTTTTAATCTTATTTGTTTGACAGAAGGAGAGAGATCACAAGTAGGCAGAGAGGCGGAGAGAGAGGGGGAAGCAGTCCCTGCCGAGCAGAGAACCCCAGGCGGGGCTCAATCCCAGGACCCTGAGATCATGACCTGAGCCAAAGGCATAGGCTTAACCCACTGAGCCACCCAGGTGCCCCAAGTTTGGACACATTCTAAAAGCACTAATTTTTGTTTCCCTTCTCCATTTTATGCATATGATGTCATATTTGACATTTTATTTTGTGTGTTCTTTGATTTACAAAATTTTTTATAGATACTTTTTATAGATATGAGAGAGAGAGAGCCAGTACGAATGGGAGGGAGGGGCATAGGAAGAAGCAGACTTCCTGCTGAGCAGAGAGCCAGACACAGGACTAGATCCCAGGACCATAGGATCATGACCTGAGCCAAAGGCGGATGCTTAACCAACTGAGCCACGCAGGCACCCCTAAATATGATTATTTACATATTTATTTTACATAGTAGTTTTACTACTCTTGTACTTTAACCTTTATACCGGCTTTATAACCTTTAATTTGTGATTGCTTTTACCTGTGAATATTTTCCCTTTCATAATTTTCTTCTAATTATAGCCTTTTCTTTTTACTTAAAGAATTCTTCTTAACCTTTCTTATAAATCTGGTTTAGTGATGATGAACTCCTTCAACTTTTGTATATCTCCTTCTCTGTCATTATTTTTTGCCATTTTGCTTTAAAACAAACAAACAAACAAACAAACAAACAAACCAGAACTAGGTTTCATGCCCAGTGTGGGGCCTGAACTAATGACCCTGAGATTCAGAGTCACATGCTCTACTGAGTGAGCCACCAGGCACCCTACCATTTTACTTTATATGTTTTGGTGTGGACCTCCTTGGGTTTATCTTTTTAAGGCTCTCTGTACTTCTGGACCTGGATGTCTGTTTCCTTCCCCAGATTAGGGAAATCTTTAGTTGTCCTTTCTTTAAAGAATTTTTCTGCTCCTTTCTCTTTTTCTTTTCCTTCTGGGATCCCTGTAACATGAATGTTATTACACTTGATGTCACTGAGTTCCTTTTACTTACTTACTTACTCACTTACTTTGTTCTTTTTTCTTTTTGCTGTTCAGCTTGGTTGCTTTCCATTACCTTGTCTTCCAGATTGCTGATCCATTCTTTGGCTTCCTTTGATCTGCTGTTGAGTTCCTCTAGTATATTTTTTATTTTGGTTATTGGATTCTAAGGCTCTGACTGGTTATTTTCTATATTTTCTGTCTTTTTGTTGAAGTGCTCACTGAGTTCCTCCACTCTTCTCTCAAGTTTACTGAATATCTTTCTGAATATTATTTGGACTTCCTTATTATGTACATTGCTTATCTCCATTTCATTTAGTTCTTTTACTGCGATTTTGACTTGTGATTTTATATGGGACTCATTCCTCTGTCTTTTCATTTTGTCTAACTTTCTGTGTTTGTTTCTGTGTATTAGCTTGAGCAGTTATGTCTACTGGTTTTGAAAGTAGTGGTCTTTTGTAGAAGAGGTCCTGTGCTGCCTTATGGCACAATCCCCTCAGCTTACTAGAACCAGGTCCTCTAGGAGTGTCCCCTGTGTGGGCTGCCTGCACCCTCCTGTTGTAATTGAGCTGTGATTGCCTTCGGCCCAGCTGACAGCAGTGACCTCCTTTGCCTGCTGTGGATGAGCTGGGCAGGGTTTGGCCCCCATGTTGCTGAAAAGCCTGCCTGCAGCAACCACTGGCTTATTGGTGGATGGGCCCAGCTGTCAGCCTAACTGTCTGCAATTAGCCTCTCCTGCCATAGCTGTAGACACACCAAAGGGCAGTGCTTGCTCCCTGTGCAGCCAGCTAAGAGGCCAGGCTGCAAGAACTGTGGGCACACTGGTGTGTGGGTTATTTTTCCACTTCCCCAGGGCAGGAGTCACTTTGGAGTGGCGCTGGTCCAGCTTAGGCAGACTTCAGGGTGTGATGGGGCAGGAGCCACTTTGGAGGGACCCTTTCTCTGGGTTGGATGGGGTGGGTCTGCAGGGGAACACCAGGACAGGACATGTAGTGCTAGCAAGGTAGATGGAGAGTGTTAGCACTAGCTTCTGCAAGCATCTGGCTATCTGGTTTGGGAGAGTGGAAGACAAATGCTGCCTGCTAGCACTTTCGTTCCCTGAGAAATTTCCTGTAGTTTCTTGCCCTCCCCACCATACACGTTCTGCGATTGGTCAATAAATCTTCTTTACTTCTACCCTAGGCCCTTTTCAAACTGCTGCTTTTGTTCTATTTCTCAGCCTAGTTATTTAGTACACTGGTTCTTTATGTTCAGAGACTCAGTTTCCTCTCACCTGTAGCTCTCCCAGAATTAAGTTTCCTGAATTTTTAAAGCTCATAGAGTTAAGCCCTGCTAATAATTAAAGCTCTTAGAGTTAAGCTCAGCCCATTTTCAAAGCAGGCCCTTTGCAGTGTAGGTCCTGCCAGAGGTACCTGGTTTGGGGTCTGATCCTCTTGCCTCTCTGTGATGTGATGTACTTCTGTTTGTGTTTAGTCCCACCGAGAATTTGTTCTGAGCAAAGTCCCTGACCCACTATCAGTGTGGCCTTCTCTCTATGATTACCTGTGGAGGATCTGTTCTGCCAGTCTTCAGGTAGTTTTCAAAGTTAGTCACATAGATGTTGCTATTATCTCTGTGTGTCCCTGGGACAAGGTGAGTTCGAGATCTTCCTACTCAGCCATCTTTCTAAAACAAGTAATAATTTTTAATTTTTTGGAAGAATTGTTATGCTGTTTTCCATAGCAGCTGTACCAGCATGACACAGAGGTTCCAATTTTTCCATATCCTCCATGTCATTGTTTTCTGTTTTTTTTGATGTAGCCATCCTAATGGGTTGGTATTAGTTCTTCTTTAAATGTTTGGTGGAATTCACCAGTGAAATCACTAGGTCTCAGGCTTTCTTTGTTGGGATAGTTTTGGTTAAGGATTCAGTCTCCTTACTCATTATAAATCTGTTCATGTCTTCTAATTCTTGATGATTCAGTTTTGGTAGGTTCTGTGTTCTTAGGGATTTGTCCATTTCATCTAGGTTATCAAATTTGTCAGGGTACAGCTGTTCATAGTATTCTTTTGTAATTCTTTTTATTTCTGTAAAATTTGTAGTAATGTCCTTTCACTTTTTATTTCAGTATTTGAGTCTCTTTTTTTCTTATTAGTCCATCGAGCTAAAGGTTTATTAATTTTGTTGATTTTATTCAAGGAACTAACTTTTGGTTTCATTGATATTTCCCTATAGGTTTTCTTTTTTCTAATTAATGCTATAATCTTTTTTATTTTCTTCCTTTTGCTGTGTTGGGTCAATTTGTTCTTTTTCTAGATTCTTGAGATATAAAGATAGGTTGTTGATTTGAGAGTTTTCTTATTTTTTTTAAGATTTTATTTATTTGAGAGAGAGAGAGCATGAGTGGGGGGAAAGGCAGGAGAAGGAGAAGCAGACTCCCCACTGAGCAGAGAGCCTGATGCTGGGCTCAAGCCCAGGACCCTGAGAACATGAACTGAGCCGAAGGCAGACGCTTAACCAACTGGGCCATCTAGGCACTCTGAGATTTTTCTTGTTTTTTAAATATAAGCATTTATAGGTATAAATTTCCCCCTCAGCACCACTTTCGCTGCATTCCTGAGTTTTGGTATTTTGTATTTTCATTTCCATTAATCTCTAAGTATTTTCTAATTTCCCTTGTGATTTTTTTAATCCATTTATTATTTAAAAGTGTGTGGTTTTATTTTTCACAAATATGTGAATTTTCCAGATTTATGTTATTGACTTCTAGCTTCATGCTCATGTGATGGGAAGATACTTTGTATGAGAACTGACTTTCTTTTTAAAGATTTTATTTATTTATTTGAGAGAGAGAAGGAGAGAGAGAGAGCACAAGTGAGGAGGAGAGGGAGAAGCAGACTCCTCACTAAGCAGGGAGCCCCTATGTGGGGCTTGATTGCAGGACCCTGGAATCATGGCCTGAGCGGAAAGCAGACGCTTAACCAGCTGAGCCACCCAGGCACCCTGATAGCTGTCTTTTAAAGTTTTTAAAGTGTATTGAGACTTAATCTGTGACCTAACCTATGGTCTATCCTGTAAAATATAAAATGCACTTGAAAATAATGTGTATGCTGTTATTGTTAAGTATTCTGTATATGTCTGTTAGATATAGTTAGATATAGTTAGTCCCTTCTTTTAAGTCATCTGTTTCCTTATTTTCCTTTAATCTGGTTGTTCTATCCATTATTGATAGTGGGTATTAAAGTGTCTAATTATTATTATACATCTGTCTGTTTCTCCCTTCAATTCCATCAGGTTTTGCTGTACACATTTTCCTGGTCTGTCATTAAGTGCATAAATGTTTATAATTGTTATATTTTCTTGCCAAACTGAACCTTTTATTAATATATAGTGTCTTTCTTTGCCTCTTGTTACTTTTTTCGATATAAAGCCTGTTTTGTCTGATATCAGTGTAGCCCTCTCTGCTGCTTTGGGTTACTATTTGCACAGAATATCTTTTTTCCTTTCTTCGTTTGTAATCTGTCTATGTCTTTGGACCTAAAATGAGTTTCTTTTTTTTTTTTTTAATAAATTTTATTTTTTGTAAACATATATATATATATATATTTTCCCCCCCAGGGGTACAGGTCTGTGAATCACCAGGTTTACACACTTCACCGCACTCATCATAGCACATACCCTCCCCAATGTCCATAATAACCCCACCCCCCCAACCCCCCTCCCCCCAGCAACCCTCAGTTTGTTTTGTGAGATTAAGAGTCACTTATGGTTTATCTCCCTCCCAATCCCATCTTGCTTCATTTACTCTTCTCCTACCCCCTTAACCCCCCATGTTGCATCTCCTCTCCCTCATATCAGGGAGATCATATGATAGTTGTCTTTCTCCGATTGACTTATTTCGCTAAGCATGATACCCTCTAGTTCCATCCATGTCATCGCAAATGGCAAGATTTCATTTCTTTTGATGGCTGCATAGTATTCCATTGTGTATATATACCACATCTTCTTTATCCATTCATCTGTTGATGGACATCTAGGTTATTTCCATAGTATGGCTATTGTAGACATTGCTGCTATAAACATTCGGGTGCATGTGCCCCTTCGGATCACAACGTTTGTATCTTTAGGGTAAATACCCAGCAGTGCAATTGCTGGGTCATAGGGTAGTTCTATTTTCAACATTTTGAG
>NW_022631001.1:22491411-22792489 GCF_010015895.1 Lontra canadensis
GGAAAGGCTGTGAAGTTTGGGGTCAGAGAGATGGGAGTTTAAATTCTGGTTCTGCTCCAATCTGGCAGAATGACGCTCAGTGGGGTCTGCTCATGCCTGTGCTGCATTTCCCCATCTGTAGAATCCTCCAGGGCGTTAGGATCTGACCTCCAGACTGTGTGAACCTGAGCATCGGTGACTGCACCAGCAGGAATGCAAGCAAGGGGCCATCCACTGGCCTTCCTGGGGGAAGAAGCATTGAGCAGGAACCTGAAATAAATTCTTTCCTCTCCCCTCCCTCCCTGCCTGCCTCCCCTGCTTCCCTCTCCTCCCAGCCCAACAAGACCTAGTTCCTGGGCTGAGGGCCTCCCAGGCCCAGCAGGAAGCTGTCAGCCTTGTGTCCCAGGGGCTCAGATCAAGGTCTACACAGGGTACACTGGGAAAGGGAGCACAGAATGAGGGAGGGGCCAAGACTCCTTGTGGGGAAATCTTGGGGGACATAATCCTTGAGGAAAGGGTGGGTGTTTGCCACGAAGACAGGGCGGGGGGAGAAGGAGGGAAAAAAGCCTAGGGTGGAGGGAGCTGGGGGCCAAATCCTGGAGGTGGGAGTTGGGATGGGAGTCTGTCTCCAGCCAGGTTGGATGGCTGGAGCACAGGGCCTTACTAGGTCAGCAGCCAGCAGAACACAAGGCCTTGAGCACCAGGATAGGGAGCTTGGGCTTTCCCCTGAGGGTGCTGGGGAGCCATGGAATGCTTTTGAGGAGAGGAAGAGTGTGAAATGTGTCTCTGGCTGCAATGAGGAGGTTGGACCTGAGAGGGGAGGTGGGTGGGAGGCTGGGAGTGCACTGGGGATGCAGGCAAGAGAGGAGACCAGATCACAGCCAAGGGTAGTAGGCAAGGAGGATTTATTTCAGAGATGAAGGGAAGGCCTTGGGACTCAGGTAGCTGTCAGGGGAAGGTGGCCCCCTGTGTCTGGCTGGCTTGGGCACTGGGCAGGTGTCAATGTCTGTCACTGACCATGACGAGAGGGTGCGAGTAGTACTGGGGCCCAGAAACAGGTTCTATCTGGGACACACACAGTGTTGTTACATGGTGGCCAGATCTCAGGCTCGGGACCTGACCCCAGATATGCACACTCTACACCAGGCATGGAAATGGGACGTGGGCCTGGGGAGGGGATGGGAAAGGCCATTGCAGGGGGAATGGAGGGTGGGACGACCAGGACAAATAATGGGACATTGGGAAGATGCCCAGCGTATCTTCCACTCTAGGGTCTGGAGAGGAGGCCTCCAGGGTCGGGACAACAGAAACCAGAGGGCAGCTTGGCTCCCTTGGCCCATCCTTCCATCCCCAGGCTGACGTTGCCTTATTATTGTCGATGAGCTGAGCTTTACCGGCTTCTGTTCTGTGTGTGAGAGGGTTAGATGAGAAGACCTCCAAGTCCCTTCCCTTTCTGACTTTCTCCAGCTTCCTTGTTTCCCTCTGGCCCTTATTGACCTTGAGGCCTTATGCAAGGCTTCCCCGGCTCTGGGCCCCAGCTGCCTCTAATCCAGAGCCTGTATTAGACAGGAATGATCTCTAAGGTTGCACAGAGGGCCTCAGTGTTTGTTCAAAGAGCAAGCCAGCAGATTCCAGCTGCCAAAGCCCCAGACTTTGCTCCTCTCCTGGAGTCCTGCCTTGCAGGACGTTTGGCCTGGCCCCTGCCCTCAATTAGTCAGCTCCTAGGACATGGATGCCGCCCGTCTGCTCCAGCTCTCCCACTCCCTGAACCCCGGAGCGGCCTGGAGCTGGAGAGGAGAGAGCCTGCAGGCCTGAGGCTTTCCCTCCAATCTCAGGATTAGAGCCAGCTGCTCAGAGAAGCCCCCTCGTCCCCAGAGCAGGGGTGTGGTAGCCCTGCCGACTCTCAGCAGACCCCAGAACTCAGAAAGGAGGCAGCTGGCGGCAGATAGATAATGACCTTTGTCTGAGTTTTTAACCTCTCTCTGCAGAACGCTGGACACCATCACATGGACTCCCCTGGCCCCACAAGGAAGGTAGAACAGGAGGAGCCGTTGCCGTACAGATGCAGAAACTGGGGCTCTCAGAAGGGGAAAGAGCTTGCCCGACTTCCCACAGTGCTCAGAGAGCTGGGACTCCGACCTTGGCTCTGCCACAAAGCCCGTCATCCGCAGAGACTTCTGACTGATGATTCCCACAGTTCGTCCGGAACTCACATCTGATCTTAGGGTCCCCCAGGCCAATGGGAGAGGTCAGGAAGAGGGAAGTGCAGGACAGCCTGAACCTGGTGATCTGCGTGCCATAATGCCCTGGCCTGGACCCCTGCGGGAGCCTCGTCCTACTCACTCTGCCTCCTCGTGGACCTGCAGCCATGCCATAGCCCTCAAGGCCCTGGGCAGCCTAGCCCAGCCGGCCCTCTGGCTTCTTCTCTCCTCTCTTCCCCCTTTGCCCTGTGAGCTCCTGCCACATGGTCTTCTTTGCTTTCTTTCTTTCTTTCTTTCTTTTTTTCAAATATTTTATGTATTTATTTGAGAGAGAGAGCATGAGAGGGGAGAAGGTCAGAGGGAGAAGCAGACTCCCCACACAGCTGGGAACCTGATGTGGGACTTGATCCCAGGACTCCAGGATCATGACCCATGCTGAAGGCAGTCACTTAACCAACTGAGCCACCCAGGCACCCTCTTCTTTGCTTTCTTAAACGTTCCAGGCCTCCAGCCACTGGACCTTTGCACATGCAGTTCCCTTAATTAGAAGGCATGCCCCAAGCCCCCAGCCCCTGCCATATCCACAACTAATGCCTCTTCATCCTTCCATCTTTTAAAAATAATAGCTTTTTTGACTTATAATTCATATATTATACAACTGACCTATTTAAAACATATAATTCAGTGGTTTTTAATATATCCACAGATCTGGGTAACTGTCACCACAATCAGTCCTAGGGCATTTGTGTCACCCTCTAAAATGTAGTACTCATTAGCAGTCCCTGCCTCCCACCCCGCCCCCTCACATACCATTTGGCAACTTCTAATCTACTTTCTGTCTCTATAGATTTGTCTATTCTAGACATTTCATATAAATGAAAGCTTACAATATATGGTCTTCAGTAACTGGCTTCTCTCACTTGGCATTATGTTTTCAAGATTTATCCATATTGTAGTAGGGTATCAGCACCCTGTCCCTTTTCATGGCTGAATAATATTCCATCTCATGGATGAAAACACATTTTATTTATACATTGACAAATTGAGGGACATTTTGGGCTGTTTCTGTATTTTTGCCTTTGTGAATAATGCCACTATGAACATACATGCACAAATTTGTGTGTGGACTGTGTTCTCATTTCTCTCGTGGGTATCCCAGGAGTAGCATTGCTGGACCATATGACAATTCTACGTTTAAACTTTTGAGGAACAGCCGGAATGTTTTCCACAGAGGCTGCATCATTTTCCATTATAGCTAGTGGGATAATAGGGTTCCAATTTCTACACAAGCTCATCAGTGCTTTTTATTATCGATATGTCTCTTTGCAAGCCATTGTAGTGAGTGTGAACTTGTATCTCACTATGGCTTTGAGTTACATTCCCTGATGGCTAATGATGCTGGAGCATCTTTTCATGTGCTTACTGGCCATGTGGACACCTTCTTTGGGGAAATGTCTATCCAGATCCTTTGCCAATTTTTAAATTTGTCCTACTATTATTGAGTTCTAAGAATTCCATTTATATTTCAGATATAAGTCCCTTATCAGATATATAAAATTTGCAAAAATGTTTTCCCATTCTTGATGTGTTCTCTGAAGCCTAAAAGTATTTCATCATTTTTTAAAGATTTATTTATTTAATTTGAGAGAGAAAGAGGAAGCACGCAAATGGGAGGGGCAAAGAGAGAGAGAATCTCAAGCAGACTCCAAAGTCAGCTCGGAGCCCAACACAGGGCTGCACCTCACGCCCCAGAGATCATGACCTGAGCTGAAACCAAGAGTCATATGTGCCACCCAGGAGCCCCAAAAGTATTTCATCTTGATGATATCCAAGGTTTCTAATTTTCTTTCTGTTGCTTATGCTTTCGATGTCATATTCCAGAAATGATTGCCTAACCTAAAGTCACAAAGATTTACAACTATATTTTCCTCTAAGAGCTTTATAGCTTTTGTCTTTACATTGAGGTCATTGATCCATTTTGAGATAATTTTTGTGTATGGTGTGAGATAGGGGATTGAGTTCATTCTTTTGCAAATGGATGGCCTCTTGTCCTGGCACTGTTTGTTGAAAAGACCATCCTTTCATGGAATGGTCTTGACATCATTGTCAAAAATCAGTTGCTTCTCAATGTCATCCTTCCATCTTAACTCAAGCATCACTTCCTCATGGATGCTTTTGTTGCTAATGCTCATCCTCATATATATGTGTATATAAAACACATAGGTAGCACGGTAGCTTATAAATGGACATTTGTGTACCTGTATAATGTAGTAATCATGAGCACAGACTCTGGAGACAGACAGCCAGGGTTCAGATCCCAGCTCTGCCACTTCTAGCTGCCTGCTCTGTCATTTTGCCTCCCGTGCCTCAATTTCCTCATCTGCAAATAGAGGATTTACTTACCTTGTAAGGTTGTCGTGAGAGTTGATGTATTTAAGGTACCTGGTAGGGGGTAATAAGGTTGAATTCATGAGCTCTTACTGATTGCTGTCATCTCCTTAGACCTCAAACTCCTTGAGGGCAGAAATCCTGTCTGTTGTGGCTTCCAGTGAATCCTCGTGGTTGGCACCATGCCTGGCACAGAGAGGGCATTCTGGCTGTGTGATTTCTCTGGAACTCTAAACCAGACCACTGGACACACAGGTGGTTTATTTCCTTCCTCTGCGGGGATGCAGAACTTTCTCTTCACTTGAAATAAGAGGAAGCTCACATATAACACAGATAAAGGGAACTGCAGACCCGAGATCCCCTGGAGCCCACAGGACACACTGTGAAAATCACCGTCCAGGATATGCTCCTACGTGCTTCCCAGGCTCGGCTGAGAGCAGCTGTGATTCAGAGGCAGCTGATGTCTGAGGATCTTAATTCAGCCCAAATGCTAGAGGTCTGGGTCTTGCAGCATGGGGGAGGTGGAGGGCCACATTCCAAGAGAGAAAGCTCTCTCTTCCTTTTCCCCAATGCTCCCTGAGGTTGCCTGAGTACCACCCATAAACATGTCTTTGCTCTCCTGCTTTTCTTCTGTCCCTCCTCAGCTTCCTGACCCAGACCTAGAATGGCCTGGCCTCCTGGGCTGAGCCTTCTCCTGCCTGTCCCTCCACCCTGATATCAGACCCAGCTCCCTTCCGGGGAGGCCTGCTATGCTCCTGCCCAAATCAGCTACATACCCTCATTTCACCCGGGAGACGATCCCTGGGAGGCATAGGGAGAAGAGTTACTCATCCAAGGTCAGGGCACAGCAAACAGGTGGCAGAGCCAAGACCTGAACCCCAAGCTCCTGACTTTGAGTTCAACTCTCCCTTTGATAGCTGCCTCTAATGCACTAATGGGGAGTCGCCGTCCCTGTGACCACGGGACTGGAAAGTGCTGGGGGATAGCCAAGCTCTGTGGCCTTTGGGAGAAAGGAGAGCCCAATGAGAAGCCCCTCCAAGCCAGGTCACTTACCAAGAGGACTATGGTTTCCCCTAGGTGGAGGTGTCTGGCCACTGCAGGAGGGAAGGTCCGCACTCGGTAGGCTAGGAACACAAGCTGTGAGGTAGGAAGAGCTGCTGGGGTTATCACCAACCTCTCTGACCCATAGTCTCCCCCACCCCACAATATGAGGGTAAAGGTGCCCACGTGGCTGGGTTGCCACAAGGGTGAAATGAGCAAGGACCTCAGCCCTCTGAGCCCTGCAGGGACACAGCTGTCACAGTGTCCTTAGCCCCGGGCAGGTTTTTAGCTGGGCCTGCAGGACTTGCCTAGTCCCTGTGAGGAGCAGATCTAGGCCCATAAGGAAGGGATGGCTGGCTTCCAGATTTCTCTCAGGTCCAGGGCAGGTTAGCCAGCCCTTCTGAGCCACAGTTTCCTCATCTGCAAAGTAGAAGATGAGATGCGCTCCCGCTCTCACGTGTGGGGTCGGAGCTCTGATCAGGAGCCTATTAGGTGCTAAGGAAATGTTGCCCTCCTCGTGGAGGAGCCTGGAGCACTTCCTGGAGGTGGTGGCTGGGCCAGGAAGGACCCAGAACACAGAGGCAACAGCCTGAGCAATAGCATGACAGTAGCACAAGGAACAAAAGCAGAAGAAGTTGGGACTATAAGCAACTAAAAAGCTTCCATGCAGCAAAGGCAACCGCACACAAAATGGAAAGGGAAACCTACTAAATGGAAGATAATATTTGCAAATCATATATCTGATGAAGGGAAAGCGTCCAAAAAATCTGAAGAACGCTTACCACTCCATAGTAAAAAAACTAAACAATTCGATTGAGAAATGGGCAGATCTGAAGAGACGTCTCCCAAAGAAGACACGCAGATGGCCCTCAGGTAGGTGAAAAGCTGTTCCACACCACTAATCATCAGGGAAATGCAAATCAAAACCGCAATAAGCTGCCACCTCGCACCTGTCAGAATGCCCAGAATCAAAAAGACAAAAAATAACAAGTGTTGGCGAGGACGTAGAGAAAAGGGAACTCGTGCAGTGATGGCGGGAAGGTAATCAGGGGCAGCCCCTGTGGAAAACAGTATGGAGATCCCGCAAAAAATTTAAAATGAACGTTAAAGATTGAAGTACCCCATGATCCAACAATTTCATTTCTGGGTATTTACCCAAAGAAAATGAAACCACTAACTCCAAAAGAGATCTGCATCCTCAGGGTCCCTGCAGCATTAATCACAATAGCCAAGATATGGAAACAACCAGAGTATGTATCAGTGGATGAATGGATAAGAAAAGTGTGATCTGTGTGGATATATACTGATGTATCTCTTTTTATACACAACGCAGTATTACTCAACCATTAAAAAAAAAAAAAGAATGAAATCTTGCTATAACAACAACACGGATGGACCTAGAGGGCATTAGGATAGGTGAAATGAGACAGAGAAAGACAAAGACTGTATGATCTCTTTCATAGGTGGAATCTTAAAAAAAATAATAGCCCAAGCTCATCGATATAGAAAACAGATCGCTGGCGGCCAGAGGCAGGTGAGGGGTGGTAAAAATGGATGAACTCTTTGGTTTATTTATTTATTTAAAAGATTTTATGTATTTATTTGAGAGAGAGCACACACGGATGTGTGTGAGAGAGACAGCGGGGTGTGGGTGGGGGCACAGAGGGAGAGGGACAAGCAGACTCAGCACTGAGCGAGGAGCCCGGCCTGGGGCTCCAGCCCAGGACCCTGAGATCATGACCTGAGCCGAAACCAAGAGTCAGATGCTTAACCGCTTAACCAACAGAGCCGCCCAGGGGCCCCTGAACTCTTTTGTCTGAAAAAATTGAATTGAAAAAGAAAAAGAGTACGGCAGCAGGAAACCACAGGGCCCGCAGTGATGGAAGCCTTTGGGGTGGGGAGATTCATGGAGGGGAGTCCAGGAAGAAGGTAGGGATGAGGATGCTGCTGGGGGTTGTGGGGAGCTCAGGTGACCTGCTCTGAGTCATCCGCAGAGGCAGGATTCTAACTGGGGCCTGTGTGCCTTGCCAGTGTTCTGGGCTGCTTCTGGGAAGGGCTCCTGGATCTATTCTCAGAGATCCCAAGGGATGGGGAGGGCCTCGTGATTCAGGTCTACACTGCTGTTGACACAGCTTCCTGACATCGTGTTGCGGGTCAGGTTCCTGGAGGGCGTGGGCTCTTACCCGCCACCCCCGCAGCTCCTCAGCCCCCAGGAGGATCAAGGGAAGTGGGGTTTGACCCATGCCCAAGTTATTCATCAAACAACCCAAAAAGGCCAACAAGAGACGCCCACGTTAATAATAAAAATAATTCCTTAAATGTGATCAGAACCATGGGAGCTAAGTCTGCCATGTCACTCCTTCCTGTGAGGTCACTCTCACTACCCTCCTTCCACAGAGGAGGAAACTGAGTGAGACTCGGGTAGGGAAGTGCCTCCACCGAGGCCAGTCATTTGGAGACTGTGCCCCTAGGAGCGTCTGTCTGTGTTTTGCAGGGGTGGGGGGGAGATGGCTGGGGGTGGGGGTGGTGGTGGGAACTGCAGCCTGGGGACAGGAATCCAGTCTTGGGAGGGGTGGCCAGGCGGAGGGTCTCCCATTGCCTTCATCACAGTCCCTGTAGGAGAAACTGCAGACTGGAACCGTGTGCAGGTGGCATGGGTGAAGCTCTGTATGGAGTGGGGGCTTGTAGGGGTCCGATGACAGAGGCTGGCTCTGAGGGTGTGCTGGGGGCAGGTCTCCTGGGCCACCTGTGGGCACGCTATGGGGAGGCAGGGGGGATTGTCTATTCCAGGTTAGATTAGAAAACAGCAGCTGGCATCTGGAGTGAGCGGCCCTCCCCCCCGGCTGCATTCCCAGGGTAAATGCATCACCCTCCCACGGGGACAGCAGCGTATTAGGAAGGGCACATCCTAGCCGCTCTGGGGCCACCCTACAGAGCATCCCACGTAGTACACATGGATCCCCCTCTCCCATCGAGGTAAGGCCTGATTTGCTTGCTGACTGAGCACCATTTGTGCACCCCAGTTTCTGCTGGCCCCAGCTCTCCCCTCGGACCAGCTGTCCTTCTCCTGGTCTGGCAGAAAGGCCTGACAATGGTCAGTCATTGGACGTCTCCCAGGGGTGTCCAGATGGGGCCTCTGGCCTGCCAGGGCTGGAGGCGACCTCCCTGTGTGGCGCTGACTAACGAGTCCCTGGCTCTGGGAAGCATCACAACAGAGCCTGTTGCCAGGGCGACCTCCAGACCCCATGGCCTGGGACCTGGGGCTTTGGCCACCCTTACTGGCTGCCGGCCTGAGCACTTACAGTACAACCCTCTTTGGCTCGGCAGGGCTGTGCGGGAGAATAAGGCAGGGGGAGGAGGTATCTGGGCCTTTGGGGCTGGCTCAGCCTACAGGGGCCCCCCATGGCCACCTCTTCACATGGACCGGGGTGCTGCGCAGCGGCATGGGTACCTCCCAAGCTCTCTCCCACCCGCCCATCCTTCACCACAGCCCGTACTTCTGCCCTGGCACAGAACTTCTTTCCTTCTCTCCTTCCCACTCCTTGCTGCCCTCAGCCCAGGTGCCCAGCTCAGGCCCCCTCCTGAGTCAGTATCGATCAAAGCTCAGCCTTCCCTCTAGACTCCAGGCCTCTAGACCCCAAAGTGGTCTGGGATGGATCCAGTCTCTTCTCTCTGGAATCCCTCCCGGGTGCCCCCATCCACCACCACTGCCCCCACCAGGAAAAGCAAAGCTCATGCAATCTAACCAATATAGCATTTATTTATTTATAAATTATATACATATGCCATCATACAAATATAGTAGACGAATTATAAAATACATACCAAAAAATAGAAACTGGAAAAAAAAAAACCACGGAAGAGTCAATACATTTTATTTTATGTTTTGTTTTCATTGTATTTAATGATATTAACCAAAGCTTCTTGCTCTGTTTTTACCAAAAGTTGTGATTGTGTTATTTATTTACTTATTTAAAAATTTTATTTTTTTAAAGCAAACTCTACACCCAACATGGGGCTTGAACTCGCAACCCCAAGATCGAATCGTATGTTTCTCCAGCTGAGTCAGCCAGGCAGCTCCCAATGTGTTTCATTTCTAAATACAATCTTGGTTTAATGATGTGCTACGCTCATTTGAGAATCTGGTATGGAACTCCACATTTTCCACTTGGCTGCATGCCTGTCATAGGTGAAAACTACACGTCGAGGGAGCAGAAGCAGTCGGGGAAGAAGTGTGTCCCTGGTCGCGTTAGGCGTGATTTTCAATTCTGCAGAGAGGTTTTTGCTGAAATTTGGTTTAACTGATACTGGTCTGTTATTGGAAACGAACCCAAAGGTGTTATTTTTTTCAAGCCTTTTTTGACAAATAAATTCAAAACTCCCTGAAACTCTTTACTTAGAAGATTTTAAAACAGGTTATAAAATTCTATGTCCCTGTTTTTAAAATGTATGACAGACAGGTGGTGCTCTGATAGCCACGCTAGCAACAAGATCATTCCAGAACACCCACCTGTAAGATGTTGCTTCTTTCCAAAAGGGAAACCATGTCTCTGCCTGGGGTACTGGGTATTTGTTTTGGTAACTCTGGACAACGTACCCTTGTTGTCACAGAAAGACCCAGCACATTTGTATCACTTGTCTTTTCCTAAAGGAGCAAGGCACAACTCATCTTTAAGGGAGTATGAAGTGTTTTGCTATGAAACAGCCAGCAGATTTCTGCATGGTACAAAAGATTCTCGTGGCCCCTGACTTTGTCAATAATAACTCGGGCAAAGAATCTACAATTTAAGGACTTTGTTTTTTATAAAATTAAGTGCCTGGATGACTCCTGTGGCAGGTCAACTAGAAGCATCTCTGTGGGCCTGGGGGTGGGGAGGGGGAATGCTGTTGTCAGGCAAGCCCATACAGTGGACCCCACACTGCTTTCCTCAGGACACCTGGGATATGGAACATGTGACCTTCCACAGTGTTGACAACATGAGGGCACAGATGTCAGGCTATTTATTAAATATTTGTAGAGCTTAACTTTTCCTCCTTTTTAAAAAGAGGTAAAAGTTAGTTTACATAAAAGTTCTAGAATATTCTTTCTACTTGAATGGATCACCTTGTGCACCCCATTTTGGACCCTCTGGCTACACAGTTGGGTCCTTGGCCATGTTCACAGCTACTCAGGATCTGTGTCAGTCTTTCTCATATCCTGGTTCCCATGCAAAGCTAGATCCAATGTTCCTGAGAACATCACACATTTTTGTCCTTCTAGGACAAGGTGTTTTGCCTGATACGCAGTCCCAGTGGACTGGCTCATAAGTCTGTCCTTTCTTTGAGAGCCAGCCCCAGGCTTCCCATCCATAACGTCCAATTCTCCAGCCAAGTTGTTTATTCAACTAGACAACAAATGTTTATTAAGCAACTACTATATGCCAGGTAGTGCTCTAGGGGCTGCTAGGTCTATAGCACTGAATCGAACAGACAAAAATCCCTCTGTCTGGGAGCTGGCATCCTAGTGGGGGTAGAAGCTGATGTTCTAGGGTCAGTCCTCATTCCATTTACCTACAGGTGGTTGGTTATTTACAAGTTTGTCTCCCCAGGAAAACGTTTGTTCCTGAGTAGAGACTGCTGAGCCTGAAATCCAAACCCAGTTGTAGTGCAGATTAGGGGGCCAATTAAGGTTGGAATTAACAAATAATACAGGGGTAACACCACGCCACGACCCCTGCCATAGAGGAAGATTGGACACCAAATCCAGACTGAGCTCCCACCCCAGGCGCCTGAGCCTGCCACTGGGCCCAGCTCTCAGAGCTTCAACCCACAAACACCGTTCCCAAGAGCCTCACCCCTGCCCTCTGATGAAGGGACTGGACACCCCCCTGCAGTCGGCAGGAACCACTTCCACCTCCTAGTCCCTATATTTAGCGCTCTGCTGTGACCTTGGAGCCCTCTGCTGCCCGTGGCCGGAGGGAATTGCCCAGGCAGCTTTGATGGCCTGTTTTCCCAGGCCCTGCTCCCACTTCCCAGACCCTCCGAATCCCTGCAGGAGGTGGGGTCCCAAGCCCCGGCCCTCCTCCACTGGCAGGTTCCGCATCCCAAAATAGCATCAGCACTTGGCAAGGAGGGATGGCCACCTGTAGAGACGGAGTTGCCTGGGGCTGCGATGGTGGTGGGGGGGGGGTTGGGAGTGGTGGGGCGGTATTGCGGGGGTTGGATGCCTGGAAAGAAACCTCCCAGCTAGCACACGCTCCTGTGTTCCCTGATCCTTTATGTGCATGAAGTCCTTGGCCCCTAATTCTTCCACTGTGTATAAGGCTGACCACGGACCACCAGAATAAGGCTGTGCCCCTCATCTCCCACCACGGCCCCCCATACCAACCTGACACTAGCCACACTGTTCTGCTGAACCAGCTGCCTCCCCACCCCCCAGGAATGTCTTTGTTCTCTGTTGAAATCCAGCTAGTCTGCAAAACATCAGTTCAAATGCTACCTGACCCTCAGAGATCCTCCTACAGTGGGCTCAGGGGAATGGGCTATGCTTTGGGGCTCTCTGTCCCTGGTCCCCCAGACCGGCCCTCCCAAGAGCCTCTGCTCAGTTAAAAAGCCCAGACTGATGGTTGGAGGATGAAGGTTCCAGCCTCAGCTTACCCTGAGACTTTGGGGGTGCTCTCCCTGGGTCTGGCCCTCAGTTTTCCTGCCTGTGAAATGGAGAAGTTGTATTTCATGACCTCGATGGGCCCCCCTGGCCGTCTAAACCAGGGAGTCACTGTTTGGGGGAATTAGGTCATTCTGGAAGATAAAACTCGCTCTGACCCTCCAGCTCCTGGAGATGTGGTCCCCTCCTCCCTTCCCCATCCCACCCTCACAAAGCCAGTCGGTCCTAAGGCAGGTGTGGGCTCCTGAGGGGGTTCTCAGCCCCCTGGGATGGGGCTCTGTGGCGGGGCTGGCTTCCAAACCGGTGAGGCAGCCTCCGTGTGGGCAGGCCTCCCCCTCACCAGCCATCTGGTTCAGGTTTCTTTGCTCTCTCTCAGCCACAGTGCTCAGCTGACAAGTCTTGTCAGCTGGAATGAGACATCCCAACCACAGCATTTCCATGCTGTTTACTTCAACAGAGCACTGCCGGGACCTCGGCAGGAGGATAAGAAATGCCAGCAGAGGTATTCTGGAACTCGGAGAAGGAGTCAGTTCTGGCTGGACTCTAGTGGGGCAACAAATCTTCCAGAAGATGGTTACGTCTTTCCTGGTGGGTGAAACCCACGAATTCTCAGGTGTGCCCCGCTCTCCTTTCCGAAGAGGTCGGAGGCAGCTCCCAGAAACTTTACCATCTCCACCGGACTGCATGCTCCCTCAGGGCAAGGACAGTAACCGTTCACCGGTAACCGTGACGTCCACCCTATGCCAAGCTCTGTTTTAGGCACTGGGATGCAGCAGTGAGTAAGGCTGGCCTAGGCCTTGCCCTCCTGGCACTGACATTCTAGTGGAGGGAAGTGTACAAATAAATATGTAATATCCCAGGGAGCCATAAGCGCTCTGAAGGAAAATGAAGTGAGGCAAGGGGGACTACAAGGAAGCTGGGGGTGGGGGTGTGCCTATTGTAAACAGGTCAGGCTGGAAGGTTGACACCCTCCCTCTGGGAGCTGCCATTTGGGTCAAGACCTGGAAGAGGTGAGAGAAGGAGCCGTGTGGATATCTAGAGGAGGAGTTTTGCAGACCAAACAGCCAGTGTAAAGGCCCTGAGGCAGGAGTGTGCCAAGAGTGAGGCAGGACAAGAAAGTGAGGCTGCAGCAGGATGGGCGATGGTGGGAAGGAAGAGAAGTGTGGGGATAATGGAGGCTGGGGAGCAGACCATGTGGAACAGCGTCTTTTAATTTTCTAAAACAATTTTTTAAAAAGACTTGTGTATTTTGTAGACAGAGAGAGAGAAAGAAAACGTGCAAGCAAGGGGGAGGGGCAGAGAGAGCCAGGCACAGAGCGTAACATGGCCCTACAAGGGGCTCAGTTTCACGACCCTGAGGTTATGACCTGAGCCGAAATCAAGAGTCCAACGCTCAATGGACTGAGCCACCCAGGAGCCCCCAGTGGCTTTTAATTTTTGTTGATTACAACCCATAGTAAGACATAAACTTTATATTACAATCCAGTTTGAACATGCACATACAAAAATAACACAAAAGTAGGGGCACCCGGGTGGCTTAGTCAGTTAAGCATCTGCCTTCAGCTCAGGTCATAATCCCGGGGTCCTGGGATCCAGCCCCACGTCCTCGTGCTCCCTGCTCAGCGGGGAGCCTGCTTCTCCCTCTCCCCATCCTCCCACTTGTGTGCTGTCTCTCTCTCTTTCTCTCTCAAATAAATAAAATCTTAAAAAAAAAAAACCCACCAAAGTAAACATTTCACAATGTTTACTTTATGTATGACCTGGTATATATTTTATTTCATATTATATATTTTATTTTATGTCATATATTTTATTTTTTCTTATCTAATCTAAAAAATAATACTGGTTATGATACGTCAATAGATTTTCTGACCCACTAAAGTGTCATGGCCCCAGTCTGAGAAACACTGGCATAGAGCCTTATAGACCATTGTACAGTGAACTAGAAGCCATTGGACAGGTTCGTGCAGAACGATGTGGTCTGTTTTGCTTTTTGTTCCATTTTTAAAGTTAACATGTAATTTACATACAGTAAAATATATCCTTTCTAGCGTACGCTTCTGTGGGTTTTGACAAATGTGTACAGCCATGGAAACCTCGTGTTTTGGTTTTGAAAGGGGTCACACAAGCTGCTGAGTCGAGAGAGGCCTGGAAGGGGCAAAAGTGCCTGCAGAGAGACTGGTTTAGAGGCTGCTGGAGTGGCCCAGGTGAGGGGTGGTGGTGGCCCGGGGTGGTGCGGCGGCTCGGGTGGCTTCGGAGTGTATTTCTGAAGGCTGAGCTGAGGGATTTGTTGATGTGTGAGATGCAGGGTGTGAGAGGGACTCAAGAGTGACCGTGACATCTGGGAAGGTGGAGGGACAGAGGAAGAAAAGGATCAGCAGAGAAAATCACAAGTTTTGGTTTAGACGAGTCCAGTGTGAAAGTCAAGGAGACACTGGTCTGAAGGACTGAGGAGCTAGGGGAGAGGCCCAGCCTGCCGATGACCCCGAGAGCCGCTGCTCGCCTGAGATGGCCGAGGTAGTGCGAGTGGGGAACGAGCCCCGGTCCTGGCCGTGCTGAAGGGGTAAATGGTGATGGTCGGGGGTCCTCGGCAGGAGAGGAACAACAGGCCACCAGTGGGGTGGGTAGAAACCCCGGGCCAGGGAACAAAATGCCTCTGGTTCCAAGCATCAGCCTGCTAAGTTGAGCAAGATGAAGGCAGAAGACTGATCGCTGTGGTTTCCTTGGACTTTCTTCCATGGACACTGGGTCGGGGGGTGGGGGCAGGTCTGGTAGGTTCCTGAGCAAAGCAGTGGCTTGAGTTGAGCTGTGTTTTAGGAAGATTAATCATAATCATTATTTATAATTATATCGTATTGTTTACCATTTGATCGAACTCTCGATCTGACCAAGCTAGTACTTCTGTGCTAGTACTTCACACACCCTAACTCACAAAGCTGCCCGTGGGCCCTGCTGCTGCTCTTTCTCACTTGCAGGAGGAGACACTGAGGGCTCAGGAAGAGGCGGAGCTGGGCCTGGACCCAGAGGAGTCTGGCTCCAGGGTGAGACTCGGCGGCGAAGAGGAAACAATTCAATCCTGGGAGTAGAGCCCACGTTCTAACTCAAGAGGCATTGGCCTGCTGCCCAGGTGCGGTGACCGTCAGAGGGTCACCGAAGGGGTCTGGACTCTGACTTTCAGTCCACGCAGTTAGGGGCAGGATTCTGATTTCCAGCGTCCTTACTCCCTCGCCTTCGGCTCCTCTGCTTTCTGGTGCCCGTGCCCTGGGAGTCTGGCACTGTCCCCTGTGCCTGGGGGCCAGAGCAGCCCAAGAGGCTCCCGGGTGGGGTTTGGCAGCCACAGGACTTGGGTCTTTGCTCTTTGGCTGGCTAGGTCTTCCCTGGGGCCCCCACTCCCCTGCCTGAAGTGGTTAGTTTCTTGAAGAGTCTGTCACCATCTGGTTCCCATGTGCTGCCTGTGGGTCTGTCTGGGGCACTGGAGGTTTCCATTCCAGCCCAGAATAATTGTTACCAGAGGTGGGCAAGACGGGGGTGCAGGGAGAAGGGCAGGGGTGGGCCACCGTCCAGAGCAGCCAGCAGGACCTTTGGTGGCTTGAAGGAGGGAGCGTAAGACAGAGGCAGGGAGAAAATCAGAGGCAGAAGGTGACAGAGAGAGAGACACACACACAGAGGCACGGCACGGCAAGATGGGGACTGAGGCTGAAATGACTACAGGGGGGCCGTCAGATGGAGCGACAGGGACACAGCACAACAGGGAGTGAAAGGCATGGAGAGATGGAATCTCAGAGAGGAGGGAGAGGCAGAACAGAGAGATGAGAGAAGAGGTGAAGGAGGGCTGGGAACCCTCCCAGAGGAGGGAAGACAGCCGAGCAGAAGGTTTCAGAGCAGCTGTGAGCCTGGAGGTGCTGCCACGGTGACCTAGTCCCTGGGGCAGGGGCAGTGACAGTCCTGCTGCTGGCCTTTCAGAGCCCCGCCTGCCGAGGGTGCTTTCCCTCCTGCCTTCCTCCCGGGCCCAGAGGTCTGGGAGCCCCTCCATCTCCTCCTCACCCCCTAGGACCTGGATCCCAGTTCCTCTACGCTCGGCTTGTCTCTAGGAAACCGTTTGTCCGAGGGTGAGGACAGTGTCAGGAGGTGGGATGAGCACTGGATGGTGAACTTTGATCCTGTCCTTGCCTCTGCTCTGTGCAACCTCGCTTATTGCTCCTCTCCTCCCTGCACCATAATCTCTTCCTCTGTAGAAGGGGCTGGCCTTACCCTCCAGCTCTGCATTCTGAGCCAGTGGCACCCAGGGCTGTACGGGTAACTGACTGGCTGGTCAGGGCACACCTCAGTCCCACAGGCCATCAGGAGTCCTCTCCTATCGTCCCTCTCCACTCCCTCTGCCTTTTCCTCCCTCCCTCCCTTTCTTTCTCTCTCTTCCCTACTCACTGAGTGCCTCTTTGTGGCTGTCCTACGGGGTCCCTGGGTCTGATGAGCTGAGTAGGACAGATCAGACTCCAGGCATAAATGCCCTCGCCTCGGGCCAGCTGGTCCCACCTGATGCCACTCGGCCCAACCCCCACATCCACACAGCCCTGCTTTTGGCGGTTTGATGCTGGACACCAACCCCAACATGCACAGAAGCTAACACGGGCACATCAAACACCTTCCATGGGAGAGTGTAGAGTGACCAGAGAGGGGCTCGCCCAAGGTAACACAGCCCATCAAACCTGACTCATTTTCCATCCTGGGGGCGCTGGAGTGTACAAATCCCACACTCAGGGTGAGGGCAGCCTCAAGCTTGACCTCTCCTAAGTCAGGGAAAGTCTGGTGATGGCCACTCAGAGTGAGGTCACTGATGGGATCCGTGTGTTAAGTTTTGTTGGCCACCACAGACCTCCTGGCCCAGCTCCAAGAGGCCCAGAAGATAAGGGGGATGGGGAAGGGGACTGTGCTGGTTCAGTCCAGGCACAGCACCCAGAGGCGATGTTCACTGAGGCCAAGGCTGAGAAACAAGAGAAAGTGATCCCACCCTGCCACCTCACATGGGTGGGGGTGGGGCGAGAAGGTCCTAGAAGGGTCTAGAGCCGTGTCAACTTGATGCAGCTGGATATCTGCAGGATTCTTGGTCCCCAACCGAGTCCTGCAGACTTGCCAAGCCAGTCCTCCTGCCTCCTACTGGCTCTGCTTCCCTGATGGAGGCCCAATGATGCACCATTCATGGAACACTGTGTGCATGTGCCATTGTTTATCTAACATCCCTCCCCAAATATTTTTCATGTTGCAACAGAGTCTTCATGTGGGGCTATGGGATGCTCAAGTTTGCTGATGGCACCATCCATTTACTAGGCCAATCCCCTCTTGCTGAATATTTAGGTTACTTTAAGTATCCACCATCATATATATATATATTTACATATATATATATATTTTTTTTAATTGTCACAAGCCTCTCCCTGTGTCATTTGAAAGTTTTTCTTAAGAGGAAGGTGCAGGCGTGGGGCGCTCCAACCAACAGTCCTGAACACCAACCCCCCGTACCAGTCTGACTTTGCCTGTTTCTGCTCCTCTCTCTTTACCCGAGGACAGCTTCCTCCAGCACCAAAGGATCTTGTTCCGCCTGTGCAGGGAAGTGCTAGAAAACCCACACCCCCAGGGGCAGTCCTTGATCATGAGAGATGGAAGCAGGACAAACACCCCAGGCTTCAGCTCCTTGGTTTAGAAATTCCGATGTGTGCTGTGTACACCAGCTTCTAAGGGGCCCCACTCATTGAACACACTTTCTGAGGTTTTCTCCCTCCCGGTCTCACTTCTCCTTTCCTTCCTGTGTTTCTTGGGGTTACCTCCTGAATGAGCGACCTGCGCCAGAGTCCTTGCCCCCAGGGCCTGCTTTGGGGGAACCCGATTTAGGAGCGGGGTTCTCTTTCTTTCAAAGACACAGTGTCACCAGTGGGAAAGGGGCCATCTTAGCTCAAGTTTCTTCTCAAACTATCTTGAGTCCACTTAGCCCCCAGATCAGGCTCAGACTTGTGCCATGGAGTGGAAAGAACACAGGTTTCGGAGACAGGCAGTCCTCATAAGCAGCCCTATTGGCCCCCTTGGGCAAGTCACTTCACCTCGATGAACCTCAATTCCCTCACCTGAAAATGGTCCAGCCGGGCTATGAGCTATGTGTTGGGCTACATCTAGCCCAAAGTCTAAAGGGAACTGCAGTCCACTGCCTCCTTCCCACCCCTGGCCCGGCCCCCCTGGAACCTTCCTCCTGTGGCTGGATGAGGGAGGCTGTGGCCAAAAGCCACATCCCTTAATCTTTCCTGTCCCTTTCCCAACTAGAGTGTGCCCGAGGCTGTGCTTCCGGCAGGTACAATGACAATGCCCACTGCAGAAATAAGAAAGCTGAGGTGTACAGAAGAGGGGACCTGTCCCAGCCACACAGCTGGTGCATGGCTCTCTCTCAGCTCCCACGCTCTCCGGCATCACACAGTCTGCCTCCCCCATCATTATTCTCCTGAGAGGAGAGATTCCTTGGAGCCGACTCAGGGCCTGGGGCAAGGAAGCCACATCCTTGGGGTCTGTGGGGGGAGAAAGTGACACTGGGAAATTCCCACACAGCTCTGAGCTTCTGACCAGCTAGACAGCCGGGGTTTGCGGGAGTGGGCAGCAGGCTCTGCTGGCCACATTTGTCCCCAGGGGGTACAGGATCTTCGCTTGGGTCTCAGCCTCCTGGGAGGCCATGTGACACTTGGGGATTGGGGAGAAGTGAGTGAGGCCACCCAGAGTGGGCTCCAGAAGCCACAGGCTGTTTGGAAAGCAGACATTCCTCAGTGGCTGAGGCTGAGTGGAATTCAGTGAGAATTCCAAAGGCCTCTTCTTCTGGGAGCCACTAGGAAGATGCCCTGAAAATGGCCTTTCATGTTCTAGAGCAAGTGTTATCCCATAAAATATAATGCAAGCCATATATTTAATTAAATTTCTCTAGTAGCCACATTGTGAAAGTAAAAAGAAATGGGGGAACTTAATTTTAATATATTTTATCTAACGCAGTATGTAAAAAATACTAATCATTTCATCGTGTAATTAATATTAAAATCATTAATCACATTTTAAAAATATTTTATTTATTTATTTGAGAGAGAGTGAGCACGAGCAGGGGGAGGGGCAGTGGGAGAAGCAGACTCCCCACTGAGCAGGTATCCTGATGTGGGATTCGACTAGGACCCTGGGATCATGACCTGAGCCGAAGGCAGACACTTAACTGACTGAGCCACCCAAGCACCCCCATTAATTACATATTTTATTCCCTTTTCATATTAAGTCTTTGAAATTTGGTGTGTATTTTATATTGACAAACACCAATCAGACAAGGCACACTGTGAGATGCTGAATGGGCACATGAGGCTAGCGGCTACTCACTGGGAGAACACAGTTACAAAGGGGTGCCCAGGGGTGATCTGAGAGCACTGGCTTTCCAAGTGGGAGTAAAGAGGGTGAACCAGAGTGCCAGGTGAAGGCCAGGCGACGGGCCCAGAGGTGACAGCAGGGATTTAGGTACTGGTCATGTATCATTTAATCCCCTCAACAACCCCATGAGATAAGTATTACTACCTTGCTAACTAGATGAAGAAGCCAACCCAGAGAAGTCAAGCGGCTCGCACACGGTCCCACAGCATGATGGGATTGCTAATTGTTCCCCCCGCAATGACAGGCTGCTGCAGCCCACCCCACCCCAGGCTCACAGATGCACAAAGGAAGACCCCCCACCCCAGGATTGCTGAACTCACTGATCTCCAGGCCAGCAAGTGAGGGATAGGCAATACCCAGGGAGCCTCTTTCAGTCACCCTCTCTTCGTATGAAAGTAGGGAACCAGAAAGGGGATAGGCAGCAACAGCTTTTTTCTTCCTCATCTTGCCCTATCAAAGGCTGGTATGGATGGTGCCAAATGGGCCCAGCTAGGATGTGGCTTTTCTCCTTCTTTTCCCATTTTTCTACACAGGCATGTGTGTATGTGTATGTGTGTGTATGTGTGTGTGTGTGTGTACATGTATGCACACACACAGAGCAGAGCAAGGGATGCCATTCAACTTGGACAGGGACTAGTAGGCAGCTCCTTTCAGCAGACGGGGAAACTAAGTCACCTGCTAAGAGCATCACATAAGATCAAAAGTCCTCTGACTCCTCACCTTCAGATACGTAACATCTCTGTCTTTTTTTTTTTTAAGATTTTATTTATTTATTTGACAGAGAGAGTGATCACAAGTAGGCAGAGAGGCAGGCAGAGAGAGAGAGGAGAAAGCAGGCTTCCTGCTGAGCAGAGAGCCCAATGTGGGGCTCGATCCCAGGACTCTGAGCTCATGACCTGAGCCAAAGGCAGAGGCTTAACCCATTGAGCCACCCAGGCACCCCATAACATCTCTGTCTTGAGCATCCACTCTGGGTCAAGGCCTCAGAGACACCTAAATGTGGTAATCTGGTCAGAGCCTGCCAGTTCTCTCCCCTACCCTGGGACCTGTGCTGCTCTGGCCTGGGGCTTCTCAGAGGCAAGAGAATGTGCAATGTTGCCATCTGAGGAACAGGTCTGGGTCTCCCTTTCTTCCCCCATAAAAACCTCCAGCACCCCTGGGAAATCCATGAAAACCCTAAGACCCCAGAGTTCAGTCCATCCCACCCCATCTTATAATTCAGCTGAGATGCCCTCTGCACAGTGTGGCCTCCCGAGGCAGGTGTCTGGGCCAGAGCCCTTCTGCCGAGGGCGGCAGAAGGAAAGGGGCCCGTAGAGAATCCAAGGGTGGGAGAGAACACGTTGTGAGGATGCGTTAGCCTGGATCATTCTGCCTTTTCTGGCTGGTCCAAATCGACACATATGGCATCCCGCCCCATCTTCCCCTCACCCAGCCCATCCACCTGTACCCACTGTTCAGAGCAATGTCATTCACATCCATGGGCTCAGCCAGGATAACCTGAGAGGCTAGCCCTGCAGGGATTTGTGCCCATTATGCAGATAGGAAGACCGAGGCCCAGTAAGGGTAGGAACTTGGTTCTTCTGCTGGCTTGTATTGGACAGGTCGTGGAAGACCCCATCGAAGGGATACAGCCTTTGGTCAGTACAGAAGAGAAGCGAGATTTACAGATATCAGGGTCCCACTATGACCTCTGAAGTTGGAGCCACCAACAGTGGCAGGAAGGTCTGTAGCAGTGATCAGAACAGCACTGGATCCACCATTATGAGAAATACCCTTCCCTCCCAAATTGGAGTCCTCTGCCCAAGCTGAGCGGGAGCTGAGCCAGCAACTCCAGCAGCTGTGGAGGGAACACCTCCAGCTCCCAGGGTTGCAAGGGGTGAAGGGCAAGAGGGGGGCATATCTAGTGGGCTTCCAGGTTTCTGTTTTGAGCAGCTGAGTGTGGATGGTGGTGCCATTTGCTGGAATGTGCACTGGGTGGGGGAGCCCACGGAGGGGAAGCCTGAGTTCAGGTTGGGGTGAGTCCCAGAGGAGCATCACCTCTGGGTTAACCTTCACAACTCTCCTGTTCAAAACCCCAACCCCTCCACACTTTCTCTGCCCCTGCCCTGCCCCATGTGCCCCCATAGCACCGAGAGCATGGAACCTGCTGCTAATCTGGCTTTCACTTACTTTGCATATTGTCCGCTCCCCCTGTGGGGTGTTGGGGGGGGTACTGCATCTGTTTTTTGTTTTTCTGCTGGGCCCCTGCTCTCTGAACGTCATGTGCCTCAGAGTTGTATGGATGGATGAACACCTGGAGAGCTGAGGGCACAGAGTTGGGGGCACAGGGCAGGGAGTGGGTATGGGCATGGGCAGAGATCCTCATTTAAGAAGTGTCAGAGAAACAAGCGCCGAAAACAGTCACTGTGCCCAGGTGACCTTGGGAGAGTCACAAATAATCCTGCTCTTGTTCCTTTGTCAAAAGGAGATGACTGGTTTGCTAGGTAGGGCTGCTGTAACACAGCCACACAGAGTGAGCGGCTTAAAGGGAAGACATGTATTGTTTCGAAGTTTCGAAGGCTGAAGTTCAGGATCAAGGTGTCAGCAGGGCTGTTCCTTTTGGGGGATGTGGGGGAGAATCTGTTCCGGCCTCTCCCTTGGCTTGTGGTGGTTGGCCGTCCTCTTCAGCATCCCTTGGCTTCTAGACACATTGCCCCAGCCTCTGCCCTCATTTTCATGTGGCATTTGCCCCGTACGGGTCTATTTCCAAAGTTCCCCTTTATATGGAGATTCCTATCATCTGGGTTAAGACCCACCCTCAACCCGATGACCCAATCTGCCTTGACTACCTCTGCAAAGACCCCATATTCCAATAAGGTGGCATTCTGAGGGACCAGGAATTAGGACTTCGTATGAATCCAAGGGGACAAAATTCAACCCATAACATGAAATCATATAAAACCTGTCACAGGGAAGCTTTGAGGATCAATGCAAATTATCATCCCAGCTGGGCCCCCCGCCATGACCATTAGGACCACATTATGGCCAACCCAGACGGACCTGGCTGCACATGGCATCTATAAGTAGAGTTCCTAATATGCAGAGGCCCAGGCCCCATCCAGAGAGTCTGGTTTCATTGGTCTGGGGTGGGGCCCTGGCATGGGGATTTTTTTTGTAAGCCCCTAGGTGATTCTGCTGCGCAGGCGGGGACGAGAGCCCACGGACTAAATCTGTGGATGCATGGACTCCGCTGTCTCATCGGCAAACCCACGCTTGGTTTTCACCGCTGCCCAGAGCCCTCCCCACATCCGAGCAGCTTGGGGCGGGGCCCTGTGGGGGCAAGTGAGAGAACAAAGAGGGTTTGTCCTCAGCTCCCACACCCCAGGTAGAGCCTGGGTACCTGGGCGCAGTCTGAGCCGGAGGCCGGGGTTGTGGGCAAGTGGGGATTGCGAAGCCACTGATTTCCTGAGGAACACAGCCAAGAAGTCCTGGCAGGGTGGTCTGTGACAGAGGAGGGGGAAGCCTTCTGGCCCTGCGGTTTTAAGGTGAAACCTGGAGGACGTCAGAGGAGAGGATGGTGGAAAGGGAAGGAGAGGGGAGCAGGTAGCCACAGGCAGAGAGAGAAAGTTTCTTTGACCCAACAGAGTGCAGGGTAGTGGCCTCGGGTGTCACACCTGTGAGCACTCAACTCCCGACCATGGCACCTGCCGGCAGTGTGATCCTCAGCAAGTAGATGAGGTGTCTGAGCCTCAGCATCCATATCTGTGAAATGGGAATCCTAGACTTAATACCTAAACAGTATGCCTGTGTGGGTGCCCGTGGTGGTGGTGGTATTAGGAGAAGTAACATCAAAATTCGCCAAAACAGTCCTTCACCTCAGTTTTGGTCCTGTCTTCAATCCAGGAGTCGAATCACTCCCTCCACGCAGCACCCCACCCCCTCCCCCATGGAGGGCAGGGGAGCAGGGCCCGGGGTCACACTTCCGCCCCACAAAGGGCAGGCCACTTGAAGTTTCATACCTGTTTTCTCCCCACAAGGCCAAGGATCTGGAGGGAGGGGCTTGGGCCTTGCTTTCCTGGGTCCCTAGACCCACGGTTTGTGCTCAGCCAACAGCAGATCCCTTCTGAGAACCACAGCTCGGTGCAGATAAGCATCTCCGCGGGTTCTCAAGAAGCACCATGCAGAACCTAGCAGTCCGCTCATGTGGTATCTGCGACCCAGCACCTGATAAACGCTGTGTTGCAACAGGTGCCAGGAAGGTTTTGGCTGAGGGATGGACAGACAGACACACACACACACACACACACACACACACATATATGCAGCATTTCCCTGGGGGTTCACCCGACCTGTGGGGTGTTCACACGAGCCCGAGTGTTTCCTGAGTGGCTGTGCTCAGTTCTTGACGTGCAACCCCTCGTTTGCTCCTCCCACAAACCTGGCAGGTGGCTTTGAACGCAGGCTTTGCAGATGAGTAGAGAGAGTCTGAGGGAGAACTTGCTGCGGCCTGTCCAAGCCACAGGCCCCGCCCCACCTCACCCTTCCTCAGGGAAAAGGACCCCGGGAATATCATCTTGTCCCAACGGGCCCAGCCACCCTCCGTGCCTGGTTCTGACTTCCCGCCAGACTGGGAGGCAGGCACCTGGAGGGTAGGCACCGGGTCCCTTAGAGCCAGCCCCGCACGGAGCCTGTATGAGTGAATGAATGAATGAGTGAATGTGCGAAGGAGACAAAGCCAGGACCCCTGTCCCCAAGGAGCTTGTGTCCTGGTGGATGAGCACAAAAAATGTGGCTCCCCTTCCACACACGCAGGAAGCTGCTCCCCTGGCCTCCTGGCCCTGGCAGGCGTCAGGTGAGGATCGAGGTTGAGGACTAAGGGAACAGAATGGGCTTGGACACCTGGCGCAAGAGAGTGGTGCACCTGCTGTTTGTATGAGGAGGAAGCTAAGGCCCAGGGGAGGATGACTTGGCCAAAGCCACACAGCCAGTGGGCAGCAAGGCAGGTTTGGGGTCCGGGTCTCCCAGCTGCCCACCAGCCGAGGTCTTCCCCTCAATGCCTCATTGTCTGACGTGGACCACCATTACCATTATCATTACATGTGGTAATGCTCCTGCTGGGGCACGTCCTTGAGGGGCTGACTTGCACCAACATGGGCACAACACTAGCCACTTCGGGGTGCACCCCACTTGGCCCGGGAAGCACAACCACATCCATTTGCTTGAGTCCTGCAACAAGCCATGGTCATGGGTGTGCTCTTTGGGGTGCAAAGAAGGGCACTCTCCTGAGGTCACGTGGGCCAGAGACACGGCCCCGAGTGTGGCGTGCTGACAGTGTTCCAGAGATGGATGGTGGTGATGGTTGCACAACACTGAATTGTACACTCAGAAAGGATGAAAATGGTAAATTTTATATTATCTCTTTTACCACAATTTTATTATTTTTTTAAAAAAGATTTATTTATTTATTTGACAGACAGAGATCACAAGTAGGCAGAGAGGCAGGCAGAGAGAGGGGGAAGCAGGCTCCCCGCTGAGCAGAAAGTCCAACGTGGGGCTCCATCCCAGCACTCCGGGATCATGATCTAAGCCGAAGGCAGAGGCTTTGACCCACTGAGTCAACCAGGTGCCCCTCTTTTACCACAATTTTAAAAACGATGGCCAAGGGTGGGATTTGCACCTGGGACTAGGAGTCACCCTGCCTGATAGTTGATGTTCATTCTCTTCTTCCGAACTGTGGGTAAGTTCCCCCACTTGGGGCATTCTGGTATCCCAGGCCACCCTCTGCACCTTCCTTCTTCAGCAGACATTTTCCAGTTCCTGTTCCATGCCGAGTTCTGGGTGAGGAGGGTGGCTGCAGCCCTCCTGGGGCTCAGCACAGAGGACACTGCAAGATGAGGACAGCCCATGGTGGGGGCAGGCCAGGGGCCGGCAGGCAGCTGCAGGACTCCAGGCTGGGGTGCAAACAATGAATTGATCAAGGAAAAAGAAGACGTTCAAGGCCACAGCAGGGCGGACCTGCTCAGGACCCCACTGCATGATTGTGAGAAAGGAGGTGAAGGCCAGGAAGCCCCCGACCTCAGTGCAAGATAGGGGCAGGAGCACAGGGTTCTTGCAGATCTGAGTGTGAGCCCAGCCCTGCATTCACCTGTGGCGGTTCCCTTCCTCTCTGAGCCTCAGTTTCCTCGGGGTGACACATATCCCACCTTAGGCTTGTGAGGATTTTATTCATGCAAATGAATTGCCCAACTCAGAACTGAATCTCCCCTTACCCTGACCCTGGCACTTAATCCTCTTGAACTCCGGCCCTTCCACCTTTCCGTCTTGGCCCTGTCTTAGCTTCGACACCTCCCTGAGAAGAAGAGGACAGGAGGACCTTGAGCAACTCTGGCCCCAACCCTTGCTTCAGGGCTCACCACCTCCCCTGGCCCCAGCTTGAGCCCCTCATATGTGCCAGGGTCCTCCCCTGGTGGGCGTTTATTCCCTCCTTTAGTGAGGTAGGGATTATTAACATCCATTCCATCGAAAAGGAAATTGGGCCCAGAGAGCGACCTCCTTGGAGTGTCAGGGCTGTTTGACTCCCAGATCATGACCTGCCCACTTCACCATCTGTCTGGGGCATCTGTGGTGGGTCCCGACTGCTGAGGCCCATTGCCCTTCATCCTTCCAGCACAGTTCGCTCTGTGAGCCAGACTCAGACCTGCAGCTCAGCCTGCTCTCTGGGCTGTGGCCTGCACACACTCCCCACGGCCCTCCTGTCCCATTATGGTGGGCTCTACCCATCATGCCCCTGCAGACGCCCCGGCTCACTTGGACACCATTGGCGACTGGATGCTGCTGGGTCCTCTGCTCCCTGCTCTCGTGAGTAAGTCTCAAGGGGGAAGGGACCTTATCTACCTTTGTCATGACACATACTCTGGGCTCTACGACAGCTTGAGTAAATAAAGAATAAGGGACCCAGTGAAATATCTCTGGCACCTAAGCCAACACTGCCTGTGTGGGACCATGCCACCCCAGAGACAGAGCCAGGACCCTGTTCCAAAGGGGTAACCAGAACAATGTTTGCACGTGTGGGGAAGAAAGTAAAGGCTTGGAGCAGGTTCAGGAAGGGGCAGAAGGCAGGGGGTTCTGGAAACCACAACCAGAGAAGATGGTTGGGGGAAGGGGGATGGCAGTGTGTTATCATGGAGAAATTCCAGAAGGGCTGGCTTGTTCGTACACTCATTCATTCATTTGTTCAATAGGCTTTCCTGAGTTGGGATTCCCATGTCCCACTCTGCCGGGCACTGGGACACAGAGGTGAACCCAACCTGTCCCTGGAGAACGTGCAGAGATTAGGCGACAGTTCGGCCAGACAAGACCCCTTCCCACCCTGTCATGAATGGAGTCTGGGACAGAGCTGGAGAGCCCAGACCAAGATGTCTGGCTGACGGGCCAGAGGGATTGGGCAGGGTGTGCAGTGGTGCCCTTCCTTCTGATTAGCAGCTGGGCGGATGGTGATAGTACCAGAAGTGGGGAACATGAAGAACATAGGTGATGCCAGAGAAGACCCGTGTGGGACATGTGGGATCTGAGGTACTGGTCAGACACCCAGGGAGACTTCCCAGAGAAGGGGGAAGCAGATAGATGGGTCAGGTGATCCACAGACGGCTGAGGGACTGAGTCTTGGATACCATTGGGGTAGAGATGGTTCTGATTCCGACAAGGAGCTCGTGTAGGGAGAAGAGCTGAGGAAGCCCCTCCCCCAGGCGAGCCCAGGCGGCTTCCTCCCTCTGGAGCCCGGTGGTGGATAACTGCTGGCCTCAAGCCTTGAGGCAGTGGGGCCTTCCTGCTCAGCAGCAGAGCCTACGAAGGAAATAACTTTATTAGCTCGTGGATGAAAAACAGGAAATGTATGCTGTGACTCGGGCACCGGCCGAGTTTCACTCACATCTTGTTTCTAGGAAACAGTTATGTGGCCTCAGAGTCGGCTGGGGTTTTCTCAGCCAAGTCTTTCTGGAAACGCCATGCTTTTCTCAGGAAAACCATGTCCTGTAGGCTCCCCAGACTAAGAGGTAGAGTGAGAAGAGGCCCCACTTCCCTTCCCAGTCCCTGCCCAAACAGCCCTCTAAGAGACCTAGTTGACAATGACTGATTCGACAATGACCTACTATGCGCTATATGGTCGAAACAAAGTGAATACATCAATAATCACAACAATAAGATGAAGACTGTAAAAGTTAGAAAAAAAATTAGCTCTAAGAACACAGAAAAGTTGAAAGTCAAAGGATGAAACAAATATTACCAAAAGAAATCTGGTGTAGCCATATTAATATCAGATAAAACAGACTTGAAGACAGAAACATCATTGGTGATAGAGTGGGCCATCACAAAATGATCAAAGATTCAGTTAACCAGGAAGATATAAAACTGTTGAATTCATTTATACCTAATAACATCACTTCAAAACATATATAATCTGTATCTATTATTTATAAAACACACACAGTCTGTATCTATTACTTTCAAGTAATATGTACACACACACGTGACAAATCCTGGGAGATCTCTCAGGATTTGACAGCTCATTTAAAAAAAAAAAGAAATCCTTAGGAAGACTTTAGCAACTGAATACATGCATACAGAACCGTACATCCAATGACTGGAGAACAAATCTGATATTAAAGCATGGAGGACTACCTCTGCATCCTGATAATAGACTAGGCTATAAAGCAAACACCAGCAAATTCCAAAGAATCAGTTTCATACAAACCATGTTCTCTGACCCCAGGCTTCAACATTAGAAAAATCTATAAATAAATAGCCTTTTCTTAACAGATTAAAGGACAAAAATTCAAATTATTTCAATAATTATATAGATCATCCATCTAATAACCATCCATGGTGAAAAAAAAAATTAGTACTTGGGAAATCAGTAATATAAACTTATTAAACCTGACATCTACAAAAACCAAAACACATTACAAATTCTGAAGCATTCAAAACTTTCCCTTTAAAAACAGGACTAAGATAAGTTTGCCTACTATTGCCATTTCTATTCTGCATTGAACTAGAAGCTTCTAAAAACACAGTAAGATAAAAAAGAAATAAATTACAAGGACTGAAAAGGAAGAAACAGAACTAGGTTGTGATTTGTGTTATGATTCAGTAGGAGTTTCCAAACAAAAAAGAAACGATGGTCAAATGATTAGGACTTAATAAGAGAGTTTAGCAAATGTCTGATGTAAAATCAATACATAAAAACCAGTTAACATTTTTCCTTTTTTTTTTTCAGTTAGAAATGCACTTCAAAAATACAATTTGTACTAGCTATAAAAATATACACTATCTTGGAATAAATCTAACAAAGGATGTGCAAGATTGATAATAAAATTTTATTAAAAGACATTGAAAGGATCTAAACAGAGTTGCTCCCCACATTCATGAACAGGAAGGCTCATTATCTTGAAGCTGTCAATTCTCCCCAAATTGACCTATAGATTAAATGCAATCCCAAACAAAATTCCCAGAATTTCAATGGAAGAAAATTTGCCTTGCATTTGTCTCCTGTTTCCTCATGATTAGTTTCATCTGGAGGAGTAAAATTCCAAGACAGGCTACCACGGGAATCATATGAACATCAATACCAATAATGATAAATAGATCAAAATGCATAAAAATTAGTAAGTTCATAACAATTCTTAAAAAAAAAAACCCTTATTAATCACCTTTGGAAGATGTTAGAAAACTAATTCATAGTTAATGAAAACGAGTGTAAAAGGAAGGACTCCAACATTTATCCTGACTGTATCTCAAGGAAATGAACCAGTATAATTGATAAAAAGGAAGTTTTTGTTTTTGTAATTAAAAAAGGTTCTAGCTAATAAACAAAGAGAAAAATAGAATAGCACCATTTTTCATTTCCTTAGAGAATGTCTGACTACGGGATAGGGACAGGAAAAGAACAAGATACACCTAGAACATCTTGTTATGCCAGAAAGCAAGGAAGTATTCAAAGAGTGATGGGCATTTTTCAAAAGGATACAGAAGCCCTCTTGGAGGGACTCCCACCAACCAAACTGGGGACAATTTGAGCATCAAAATAAATAATAATAGTAACAGATTATAACCCATTGAATAAAACAAAAAACCATATGTCCACCCTGATATAAACGAGTGAATAGTTTGATGAGGAATGAGATAATTACATAGTTTCAAAGTATCTCTATAAAATCACAAAGGAGAAAAGAGTAACCTCATTGTGGAAAAGACTAGTGGACATCATCTTAACTGCTGTCAATAATGGGACAGATCAAAATCTCATGCTACCTGAAGATGCAGTGTGGAAAACACAGGGTCATGTCCCTGATTATTGTGTGAAAGATGAATAATCATGAGAAAACATCAAACTCACACTGAGGAAGATCTACAAAACAACTTCCCAAATGTCAAGGTCTACTTTTTTTTTTTTTTTTTTAGAGAAGGGAGGGAGCTGGGAAGGGGCAGAGGGAGAGGGAGAGAGAGGATCTTAAGCAGGCTCCATGCCTAGAATGGAGCCCGACCTGGGGCTTGATCTCAAGACCCTGAGATCAGGAGCTGAGCAGAAATCAAGAGTCGGATGCTTAACCGACTGAGCCACCCAGGCACCCTCAAAATGTCAAGGTCTTAAAAGTCAAGGAAAAGAACTTCTCCAGACTGGAGGAAACCAAATACAGCGCATGTGTCTGAACTGGATCCTTGACTATAAAAAACCTTATTGGGGTCATTGGCAGCTTGGATGGGGTCTGAAGAATAGATGAGAGCGATGATTCCATGGTAAGCCCCTGGCTTTGACTGATGGTTGTACTGTAGTTAGAGAGAAGACAGTCCTTGATTGTAGAAAACTGCATACAGATTAGGGGGGCTGATGGGAAACCAGGTCCGCAACTCACTCTCAAAAGGCTCACAGGAACAAAAGTTCTTTGTAACATTCTTGCAACTTTTCTGTGTTTGTGACTGTTTCAGAATTTTAAAAAAAAATTTTGAAACGCAATCAGAAGCAATGAGCAACATCTGAATCTTAGTTTGGATCCTTATTCAAGCAGACACTTTACACACACACATACACATACATATATACACACATATACGTATATGTAAAAAGATAACCAGGAAAATTTGATACATTGAATGCTTAATTATATGAGAAAATCATTAATTTTTTAAAATTTTTTTTTAAGATTTTATTTATTTATTTGACAGACAGAGATCACAAGTAGGCAGAGAGGCAGGTAGAGAGAGAGGAGGAAGTAGGCTCCCTGCGGAGCAGAGAGCCCGATGCGGGGCTCAATCCCAGGACCCTGAGATCATGACCTGAGCCGAAGGCAGAGGCTTTAACCCACTGAGCCACCCAGGCACCCAGAGAAAATCATTAATTTTTAAGGTGTGAAAGTCTTTACTTTTTGGAGCGACTTGCTGAAGTATTAGCAGGTGAAACTACATGACATCTTCAAAATAATTTGGAGTTGGGTGTCTAAATGGAGCACAGTTAGCAATGATTTGATTATTGTTGAAGCTGGGTGAGGTGGTTCTTTATACCATTCACTCTTCTTTTGTGTATGTATCAATTTCCTTAATTTTTTTTTTATTTCCCAAGAAAATGCAAGAGGGGCGCCTGGGTGGCTCAGCTGCGTTAACTGTCTGCCTTCAGGTCAGGTCATGATCCTGGGGTCCTGGGATCGAGCCCCACCTCGGGTTCTCTGCTCAGTGGAGAGCCTGCTTCTCCCTCTCCCACTCCCCCACTTGTGTTCCCTCTCTCGCTGTGTCTCTCTCTGTCAAATAAATAAAAATCTTAAAAAAAAAAAAAGGAAAGAAAATGCAAGAAAAAGCTAATGTAATAAATATGTGGCAATGGGGTGCCTGGGTGGCTCATCGGTTAAGCATCTGACTCATGGTTTCTGCTCAGGTCGTGATCTCAGGGTCGTGGAATCAAACCCTGCATCAGGCTCTGTGCTCAGTCTGCTTGTCCCTCTCCCTCTGCTCCTCCCCCAGCTCACACGCACACACTCTCTGAGATAAATAAATCTTTATAAAAAAAATATGTGGCAAATATGAATGGTGGATACACAGCGCCTAGTGTGTTCTTTGTTCTACTTTAATGGTATCTATGTAATTATTTCCTTAAAAACAGTGTTGGTGACTGGGACCCACAGTGAGATTTGGTGCTGGTGGGAGTATAAACCACTATAGTCTTCTTGGAGAGTAATTTGTTTATTGAAGTAGAATGAGGATTTTGAAAAATGATTTTTTTGGAGATACCAACATACTTCAATAAGGAATTGGTTGACTATATCAGAAACCTTATATTTTCTAAAATAGGATACTCTGTAAGTACTTTTTAAATTTTTATTTTATTTATTTGACACAGAGACAGAGAGAGCACAAGCAGGTGGAGCGGCAGGCAGAGGGAGAGGGAGAAGCGGCTCCCAGTTAGGAAGGAGCCTGATGTGGGGCTCCATCCCAGGACCCCGGGATCATGACCTGAGCCCAAGGCAGATGCTTAACCAACTGAGCCATCCAGGCACCGCCGTAGGTACTTTTTTTTTAATGGGGCAGTTCTATTTTTCTGACATGAAAACATACTTGACATATTTCTTCGTTGAAAAGCCAAATGGCAGAACAGTATGTGAAGAATAATTTTACCATAATGTATACATAAATGTATATATAATGTATATATTGTGTGTGTTCCTATCTGCACTGAAAACATTTTATAAAAATATATACCAAACTGTCAAACTCTCACTTTCTCTGGTCTGCAAATTTTAAAGTAGAATGTTCATCTTAGTATTATGTTAAGAGAAATTTTATATAAGTGGACAGTGCTAAGAATTTTTTAATGACCTTTAAAAGATACCAAAAATAGAGCAAAGATATTACAGAAGAACAAGACAAGATAGGGGAGTTTTGTTCTACCAGATATTAAGACTTAGTACAAAATTCTAGCAACGAATATTGTGAGATGTTGTTACAGAGACAGAAGAGAGAGGCGACAGGCAATAAAGATTGATGCTGAACAGATGCTTATCTATATTTTAAAAACGAAACTAACACCCTACTTCATGCCCTACACACAAATCAATTCCAGATGAATTAAAGAGGTATGTGAAAGGAAGTATCTTAAATTTTTGGAAAAATATAGGAGCCTCTCTTATAACCTTGAAATAAAAGTGTCTTAAAAAATTTTATTTATTTATTTGATAGAAAGAGAGTATAAGCTGGCAGAGCAGCAGGCAGGAGAGGAAGAAGCAGGCTCCCCGCTGAACAAGCAGCTTAACCCGGGGCTCGATCCCAGGACCTGGGATTGTGACCAGAGCCGAAGGTAGATGCTCAAACAACTGAGCCACCCAGGCTTTATAAAAGTGTTTTTAGGGGCATCTGGGTGGCTCAGTGGGTTAAAGCCTCTGCCTTCGGCTCAGGTCATGATGCCAGGGTCCTGGGATCGAGCCCGCATTGGGCTCTCTGCTCAGTGGGGAGCCTGCTTCTTCCTCTCTCTCTTTCTGCCTACTTGGATCTCTGTCTGTCAAATAAATAAATAAAATCTTTTTTTAAAAAAAGGGTTTTTATAAAAAAGTGTTTTATTAAAAAAAGTGCTTGTTAAAGCAGACAACAAAAGCACAGAGCATAAAGAGAAAAGATAGGTAACTTTAACAATGTTAAAATGAAGACCCTCTGTTCATTACAAAGCTTCACATAGAATAGGAAAATACAAGTCCCAGACTAGGGAACATAGTCAAAATAGAATAAATAGAACAAAATACATAGCAAATTTATTATCCAGTAGGCCAATCTATTTTTCAATCTATAGATACATTTATGAATTCCCAAATTCAGTAAGACAACACTTCCTATCTCCACCTAATGGAGATATGCCCAGTGATGGGGCACTCACTCCCCAGACACCTCCTCTGAGGACTCGCTCTGACTGGGAGAAAGTTCTTCCCCACATGAAGCTGAGAATCGGGTTCTGTTCCCAGCCTATTTGTGTCCTGAAGAGGCCAGGAGAACCACCTCAGCTGTTTGAGTTTCCCAGGGGCGCCATAACAGAGGACTACACCTGGATGGCTTAGAACAACAGAAATGTGTTCTCTCACGGTTCTGGAGGCTGGAAGTACAAATCTAGGTGTTGGTGGGCATGTTCTTTCCAAAGGAAGGAGGCTATCCTTCCTTGCCTCTTCCAGACTCTGGTGCTCCAGGAATTCCTTGGTTCATGACAACATGGACCCCGTCTCTGCCTTTGTCTTCACACTGCTGTCTTCCCTCATCTTAGGGGAGCATTGGCCGTCTTGGATTAGCGCCCACCCTAACGGCCTCATCTTAACTTCATTACAGCTGTCAAGACCTTATTTCCAAATAAGGTCACAATCACAGGTGGAGGAAGAAGGCCTTCAACATGTCTTTTGTTGGGACACAATTCAACCCACAACGCCAGCCTCCCTCTGACCCCAAATTGGGTCTTGGTATCGCAGGATCTTGGGCTACCGCAGCCCATGGGGAAGGGGAACTCTGCACACAAGTCAGTCCAGGTCTCATTCTGTCCACCCACCAGCCCCCATGTGGGCTCTATGAGAACCAGTATGACGCAAAACACAGTCTTAGAGCCAAGTAATATAAAATCCAGTCCTGGGTCTCCCATACACTGGTTGTGAAATCTTGAATGGATCACGCCCATTCTGAGCCTCAGTTTCTTCATCTGTAAATGGGTAGTAACAATATACAAAGGCTTACTGGGAGGGTCGAAAGGAATGATGTTAGGTGGAAGTGTCTGGTATAACCAGGCACAGGGCTGGCTCTCCCTAAGTATTAGTGCCCTCTCCCCCAGTTTCCACGAGCGCTTCAGGGAGAGAGGAAGCGCAGCCCTGCCACCCTGCAGCTTGTAAGCCCCTCGAGGACAGAGTTGTGTCATAGATTTCTTAGCTCTTTCATGCGTCACCAAGTCTGAGATGAGTGACCCTTGGGAAAGGACAGCCTGACACCAAGAGAAAAGCCAGTCACCACTGGGAAAGCTGTGGGAGTCTCCACACTCATGTCATAAAGCAAAGTCTTGACCCTCAAGAAAAGAACTAAAAGGAGAGACGCTGGACTTCTCAGTAGGCAGCCGGGCACGTTCTTGTTCTTGAGTCTGTACTTGAGTCTGTACTTGAGTCGGGCCCCATTGAGATTTGGGAATGTTTATTTTATTTATTTACTTATTTATTTATTTATGGTGGGAAAACAGACTAGGATAAAATATTTCCTTGCGTCTGCAGAGCTATTTTGAGCCGGGCCAGCCGGGGGATGTTCCTGGTGATGGACGCTGGCTGACCTGGGCTGCGCCCCAGGCTTCCGGCCTCTCTCCCTCCCAGGCCCACCAGAGCCCTGGCAGCAGCACAGCCTCTGGGAGCCTAGGTTCCAATCCCAGCCTCGTGACTCATCCCAGGGTAGGCCTGAGGATACCCTTAGTGCTTCTGGACCTTGTCTCGGGAAGGGGAGACTGAGGCCTGTGCTGCCCCCTCCTGGGGATTTTGACAGGGACACCCAGCTCATGGCTATGAATGTGCCGTAGGGATGAGGAAGGCCAGGACAGGACCACCATACAGCCGGTCCTGCTCAAGATCCCAGAAGTGGAAGGGACCTCACTGGGGGCTCACCAGACCCCCGCCAGCCTCCACACTTCTGGCTGGGCCCCCTTCCTCTCCATCTCCACTCAGGGGCCACACTGTATGTCTGCAGAGCCGACCTGATTTGGCCCCAAACTTGTCTAATCCTCTACCAGCTCCCATGGCTCCCAGACGAAGTCCCATTGCATGTGAGGCTGCAGGCCCCATCCGCGCCAGACGCCCTCCGCTGCCCACTGCAGCCTCCTCCTCCCGTGCTCTAAAGCCAGGCTGGCCTCTGTGCTCTCTTCCAGCTGCTTACCCGTCACTCAGGACGCTCACAAGCTTCGTCCTGTTTCATCCTCTCAATGACCTTCCAGGCAAATGGACCTTCCAGGGCCAAGGGGTCGGCGGAAGTGGTGTTTGTGAATGTGCCCGCCACACAATAGGACCTTAATAAGTGTTGGGTTTCTTCCTTCCTTGTGAACACACACCCTCTTTCCTTTACAAACCCCTCCACGGCCTCCACATAAATCTCACTCCAGTGGCGGCTGCTGTCGGGCCGGTGGGTGTGGAATGGGGGCAGGAAAGGGCGGTGGCAGGGGCCAGGCCTCTGGGATGGGACACTCCTAGGAGCCTTCCCTCTGATGCATCCCAGCCTTCACCGGGAGCTGGGTAGCTGTCTAACAAGCTCCCGGCTTCCCCAGTGCAGACAGGGCTCTGTCTCCTACAAAAGGCGGGAAGAGGGTCTTCATGAGGCCATCCCAGCAGGAGGGAGAAGAAACTTGAGACTTCTTGATCCTGAAGGTGAAGCAGGAGCAGACAGAGGGAAGAATGGCCTAGAAGGAAGGACGTACTCCCAAGGAGGAGCTACAGGAACCCTTGAAGAGCTCGAGGACTGGGAGTGCTGGGAGGAGGGAAAGGGGGGCATTAGCTTTCGAAAGACTAGACCTGGAAGCCCTTAGGTCTCCTCCAGGCTCTTGCACTTAAAATGCGGTCTAGGGCCGGCGGCATCAACAGATGATGGAAGCTCATTCGAAATGCAGACTCTCAGGCCCTGCCCCAGAGCTGCCAAATCAGAATCTGACTCTTACCAAGATCCCAGTGATTCATAAGCCTGTGCACGCCTGATAAATAAAGAAATAATAAATAAAGAAATGGAGGCTCCACGAGGAGAAGCTCTATGCCCAGGTTCCCATAGCAAGTGGGCAGCAGTGCTAAGCCTGCAGCCGAACCCGCCCGGCCCCAGCCGGTGTCCCAGGACTAAGGCCACCTCCTCTTGGTCCCCCATGCAGGAAGCCATCTTCTCTTCCTGGGTGCGTTCAAAAGGGAAAGGACTGAAACTAGAGTGGAAGAGCCCTGGTTGAGGAGACAGGGGGCCTGGAGTCTGGTCCCAGCTCTGCAACCAATTCAAGGTATGATCTGTGCTGCTGGGGCCTCAGTTTCCTCCATAGTTCTCTGAGTTGAGCTGGAGGCAATGCAATCAGGTAGTACATTTATTTTCTCACAGGTGCCTGGTGAGGCAGGCAGGCCAAGAAATCTCATCCCTGTTCTACAGATGGGGAAACTGAGGCCTGCCAGGTGGTGGCTTCCCTGAGGCTGCCAGCTCTGGCTGCCTTACATGCCCACCCAGGCGACTGTGAAGTGTGCCCTACAACCAGGCCGTCCTCTGCAATGGTTCTTTCAGCTCCTGTCAGTTACCAGGGCCCCTGGCTCGGCTGACAGCCAGCGTGTCTGCTGCTGCTGCTTGGATGCCCACATTCCTGGGCTGTGACGAGGAGCACACCCAGAGCCCAGGCGAGGGGCACCCGGAGGGGTTCCACTTGGCTGCAAGCCCTGGGGCCTGGCTGTCTGGGGAGTGTCAGGACTCAAAGAAGTTTCTCTCCTTCTCACTGACAGGGCAGCTGGGGATGTCTCTAGAGGTCGACATGGCAGGAGCTGGGTAGGGTGCAGGCCCAGCCTGGCCCCAAGGCAAGGCCTACCCCTGTAAATGCAGGGTGGCGGTGTGAGCACAGTCAGTAGCTGATTGGGGAGAAGTGTTTGAGCATCAAGATGGAAAGACCTCAGGCTAGAAGGCCAGACCTGGCTGGAGTTTGGTTCAGGCTTCGACATCTTCTAGCTGTGTGCCTGACAGCATGGCGCCTGTCATCTCTGACCCTCAGTTTCCTCACCGGTAAAGTCCTCGACACAGCCTGGTGCTACATGCTAAGCCTGCAGTGTGAGCCTTACAAGCCTAGAGATACTCACGGCTCAGACTCTGGGGGCATTGCATTTTAAAGATTTTATTTATTTATTTATTTATTTGTCAGAGAGAGGGAGAGAGAGCGCGCACAGGCAGGCAGAGGGGCAGCAGAGGCAGAGGGAGAAGCAGGCTCCCGGCTGAGCGAGAAGCCCGATTCGGGACTCGATCCCAGGATGCTGGGATCATGACCTGAGCCGAAGGCAGCAGCTTAACCAACTGAGCCACCCAGGCGTCCCGGCATTGCATTTTATTTTTTTTAAAAGATTTTATTTATTTATTTGACAGACAGAGATCACAAGTAGGCAGAGAGGCAGGCAGAGAGAGAGGAGGAAGCAGGCTCCCTGCTGAGCAGAGAGCCCGATGCGGGACTTGATCCCAGGACCCTGAGATCATGACCTGAGCCGAAGGCAGAGGCTCAACCCACTGAGCCACCCAGGCGCCCCTCGGCATTGCATTTTAAACCGCTCCCGGGGCACCTGTGTGGCTCGGTTAACTAAGCCGGTTAACTAAGCCACGGACTCTTGATTTCCACTCGGGTCCTGATCTCAGGGTCAAGAGATAAAGAGAGCTACATCGGGTTCTCTGCTAGGCGTAGAGGGTGCTTAAGAGTCTCTCTTGCTCTCTCCCTCTGCCCCATTCCCCTCCCCCACCTCTCGAGCTCACTTTCTCTGTTTAAAAAAAAAAAAAAAAAAGACGCTCCTAAACAGATAAAGCCTTTAGGATAACCTAAATAATTATATTATTAAGTAATAATAAATAAACTAAAATAAGTCATTCTTGGGCGCCTGGGTGGCTCAGTCATTAAGCATCTGCCTTTGGCTCAGGCCATGATCCCAGGGTCCTGGGATCGAGCCTCGTGTGGGGCTCCACGCTCAGCGGGAAGCCTGCTTCTCCCTCTCCCACTCCCTGTTTCTGTTCTCTCTCTCACTGTCTCTCTCTGTCAAATAAAAAACTAAAATCTTTTAAGAAAATAAAATATAATAAAATAAAATAAGTCACTTGTTTCCTCGATTCCCGCAAAGAGAAAACGAATCTAAAGACTGTCGGTGCGAGGCTCTCAAGATCCACTCTTCTGCTCATGTCTATCTGCTGCCTGGTTCGGCTCATCTCTCCTCAAACGCTGTGAAAACTTCAACCCAAACTATCCAGCTCTTCCCACCTTTCCTCTTCCCTCGCCCCCAGTCCTTTATTACGTGGATCAACTTGGCCTCTTATCCAGCAATAGGGAAAATAAAGTGGGAAACTGCAGGGTCCCTGCCCGGGCTCCCGTTGGCAGGATGGGGACCCTGCACAGGGACCTGAGGCCCATCCCAATTCCTATTTATTTGTTATTAGTATTATTTAAAGCTGTGGCAGGACAAACAAGACTGACACAGGAATATCAAGGGCTGCCCCTAAACCCTGCCCACTGACAAGTCTCTGCCTTTTCCCTCCAGTTCCTTCCCATCCTTGCCCTGGCAGGGGGGGCTTGCAGCACCAGATAGGGTCTTTTACTTTGGGAATGGAAATAGAGCTGGAGGGCAGCCAGCGAAGAGCCAGATCAGAGGGCAGTGGGGAGGGCGAAGGACTCGGCAAAAGAAATGAAGCCTGTTTACTAAGGATACAGGAGGGAGGTTTCACTACTGTCCAAGATGTAGTGAGCTGGAGACTGGCTCCCATCCCCTCTTGCCCTCTCTTTCTCTCTCTCTCTCTCACACACACACACGCACACACACACACACGATAAACTACAAATCAGAAGTTTTCTTGAACTCATCACAGATCTGAGGTCAGAGGACAACAAAGTACTCGGACTTGTCCGGAGGGACAGGCCCCTCTAAGGAGAGATGAAACCAGGGACAGGCTCTCCTAAGACAGAGCGAGACATTATACGGCCCCTATACAGGCAGATAAGCAGACAACAGCTACAAGTTTTGTAACTGCTCATGGCCGAGTGTTAGCTAGCATGACAGCATCGAGCCCCAGACTCAAGGAGGATTTTAACATATTTCGAGGCTCCTTCCCATGGACCTCTACCAGATACTTATAAGAAATACTTCAGGAGAGACTGTGGAGAGCCACCTCCAGGACTATAACAAAATATCACTGTAACAAAAATCAGAAGAGTGGTTTTCTTTTGAGAAGAGAGGAGGAATGTGAACAAGAAAGGTCACACAGACTTGGGCGGCTGCTGGAGAGTGGTTACATGAATATTTGATTTTATAGTTACTCTTTAAACTGTGTGTATATGTTTTGTACACTCTTCTGCTTGTGTTTCTAAACTGAAAAATTATTGAAGAGTATAGAAATATCTATTCCCACAGCACTAGCCTCTTTTCAGGCACTTTAGCCTGCTAACCTCCAGAAAGCCGTCGATCTGTCTCCCTCCAACCACACCACTGCTAGAGGCAATGTTGGTGCCATTTAGGCATAACCTTCACCCACTCTTGCAAGCTTTCATGCCTTGTTTCCTAGTGCCACTATTTTTACCACTAGCGCAGACTTCTGGCAATTCTCTCTGGCCCAGATAGCTCTTACACAGTCAACAACGGTGTTTCAGCCATTAGTCCATGAACACTGGATACATCAGGTAGTAAGACAAGAAATCTTTTCCTCAATGAGCTCACACTACATTCTAGTACAGGAAGCACATACGTCAATAAACAAAAGGTGGTTTCAGGTACCAAGTTCAGTGAAATAGGTAAAATAGGGTAATGTGAAATAAGAAGTAGGCTTTTTCCAGGATAATCTGGGAAGACCTCTCTGAGGTGATACTTGAAATGAAACACAACTGATGAAAAGGAAGCAGTTTTGTTTGAAGAGTTGGGAGAAAAGCCTTCTAGGCTAGCTCTTTAGCCTTCTAAGAGTTGGAGGAAAAGCCAGTAAGTGTAAAGGTCCTGAGACAGGAATCAGCTTGCCATGTCCAGGAGCAGAGAGAAGGACACGGTGGCTGAAACATGGTGAATGAAGAGAATGGAGGAAAATGAAGTTGGAGAGGCGGGCAAGGATCAGTCAGTCACACAAGGGATGGGACTGGAGTGTTATGATAAGGGCAATGAGAAGCCAGCAGGTGTTTGTTTGCTACTTAACCCAGGAGATATTTACAAAATTTAGAACTACTGTTTAGTAGCAGCTGAATTGAGCTGAATTCACAAACCACAAAATTCATCTAGGCAAAGTGCAAAACTAAATTATTTTCACAATCTAATATATATTTACAGTTAGGCACTCACCTCCACAGTCAATTTTACAACATTTGCACCACACCGAAAGACAGGGAAAGAGAGAGGGAGAGAGAGATAAAGAGAGAAATACCCCCATACCCACGAGTAGTCACTCCTTCCCACTCCTATCCCCAAGCCCTAGGCAACCACCAATCTACTTTTTTTTTTTTTTAAAGATTTTATTTATTTATTTGACACACAGAGATCACAAGTAGGCAGAGGTCCAACCCACTGAGCCGCCCAGGCGCCCCACCAATCTACTTTCATTATGGATTTGCCTATTCTGGACATTTCATATGAATGAAATTATACATCTTTTGTGACTGGTTTCTTTCATTAGTATAATGTTTTTTTGTTTGTTTGTTTGGGATTGGGTTTTTTGGCTTTCTTAGTGTGAAAGTTTTTTCTTTACTTCTTTTCTTTTCTTTTTTTTCCCCTTTACTTATTTCCTGTTTGTTCTATTAACAGGAAAGGAATGTTGAAGACCCTGGGCATAAATGTGAATTTGTCTATTTCTCCTTGCAATTCTATCAGTTTTCTCTAATACCGTTAGAAGCTCTGTTATTAGGTGCATATGCTTTTAGGATTATGTCCTCTTGATGAATTGACCCCTTTCTCATTAGGAACTGGTGTCCTTTATCTCTGACAATATTCTTTGCTCCGAAATCTACTTTATCTATTAATATAATCAATCCAACTTTTTTGGTATTCTTTCTTTCTGGGCATATATTTTTCAATCCATTTACTTTTAACCTACTTTTTACTTTAATTTTGAAGTGTGTTTCTTGGAGGTAACATATAGATGGGTCTTGATTTTATATTTAATCTAATGATCTATGCCTTTTACATTGAATGTGATTATTTATCTAGTTGGGTTTAAATCTATCATCTTGCTATTTGATCTATCACTTCTTGTTCCCATGTACACTCACCCAGCTTCCCTTAATGACAACATCCTACATAACCACAGTGTATTATCAAAATCATCACCTTCATTTTTAAAACTTATTTTCAGTGTGTTCTGAATTCTAGGTTGATAGTTTTCAGTATATTAAAGATGCTGTTCCTTTCTCTTGCCTAAAAAGTGTTTCTTGCAAAAGAAACTATTACGATCTTTATTTTTGTTCCTTTGTATTGTAATGTGTCTTTTCGCCTCTGGTTCTTTTAGGGTTTTCTCTTTTCTCTATTTTCACTGGTTTTGAGCAACTGCCTGTGAGGTGTCTTGGTGTACTCTGTCACGCTTCCTGTACTTGGGAGTTCTTTGAGCTTCTTGCATATGTGAGTTTATAGCTTTTATCAAATTTTGGAAAATGCTGGCCATTATTTTCAGGATTTTTTGTTGTTGTTGTTCCTCCTGCCTTTTATTTCCCCAGGATACCAAATTATTCATGTTAGACCACCTGAAGTCGTCTCACAGTTAACAGATGCTCTGCTCATTTTTAAAATGTTTCTTCTTGGGGTGCCTGGGTGGCTCAGTGGGTTAAAGCCTCTGCCTTCAACTCGGGTCATGATCCCAGGGTCCTGGGATTGAGCCCCACATCTGGATCTCTGCTCAGCAAGGAACCTCCTTTCCCCCTCTCTCTCTCTGCCTACCTCTCTGCCTACTTGTGATCTCTGTCAAATAAATAAATAAAATCTTTAAAGAAAATAAAATAAAATGTTTCTTCTTTCTCTTTTTCATTTTGGATTATTTCTATTACTGTCATCAAGTACACTTCTGAAATGCCTAATCTGCTGTTAACCCCTTTTACTCCACACATGTATGTATATGATACATATACAGATATTGAAATTTTTCATCTCTAGAAGTTTGATTTGGATTTTTTTTTATGTCTTCTGTGTCTCCATTTAACATTTGAACACATATATGCTGTTAGAACTTTTTAATGTCTTTGTGTGCTAATTTCTACATCTGTGGCGGTCCCAGGTCTGTTTTGATTGCTTGGTTTTTCTCATTGTAGGCTGTATTTTCCTGCTTCTTTGCATTTCTGATCATTCTTATTGATGCTAGTAATAGGGAACATTATCTTGTGGAGTGCTGGATAGTTTTGTATTTCTATAAATATTTCATGAATTTTGTCCCGAGATGCAGTTATAGTCATTGGAAATAGTTTGACCCTTTGGGGTATTTTTTTTAAGATGTGTGAGGCAGGATTAGAGCAGCATTTAGTCTAGGGCCTGTTACTCCTCCCTACTGAAGTGAGACTTTTCCGAGTGCTCTACCTGAAGCCTTGGGAAATACAAAGTTTTTCAGACTGGTTGGTCAATTTTACTCCTGGCCCTGTGTGAGTGTCAGCTAGTGTTTCCTCTAATCTGTCCAGGTGGTTCTGTCCCTACTCCTGAATGGTTTCTTCACATGCATATACATATCAGTACTCTGGTGAATGCTCGAGTCCTCTGCAGATCTGAGGAGCGCTCTCTCTGTGATACTCTCCCTTTTTCAGTACGTTGTCCTGCACATATGATCTACCTTAGTCTCTCTGGGCTCTTGGTTCTGTCTTCCTCGACTCAGGGAGTCTGTCAGGCTCTGCCTGGGTTCTCCTCCCAAGTGCTGGGGCCTGGAAACTCTCTCGTGCATTTGTTTCCTATCTCTCAAGAATCACTGTCCTTTGAGGCTTGATGTTCGGTGTCTTGAAAACCATTGTTTCATATATTTTGATTGTTGTTGTTTCGGGCAAAAGAGAAAAATCTTGGTTTCTGTTACTCCATATTTCCAGAAATCAGAAGCATGTGGCCTCAGGGAACATATTGAGGCATGTTTGCAGGTTGGAATGAAGTAGGAGAGAGAAACGTGAAGGGATGATGCCGCAGAGAAAAGGGATAATTGCAGGAGAGAAAACCTTAAGAAACAGGAGGGAGGTAGTCTAGGTCTCTGGTAGAGGATATGTGACCTTATTAAGGAACTGGAATACTTTCTCCATTACCACTATGGGAAAATCAGGTATGTGGGTCCAGATCTAAGTGGATCAGTAGAAAGAGTGGTTGAAAGAAGTGTCTTTTTAAAAACATATATTATTTATTTGAGAGAAAGAGAGAGAGAGAACAAGCAGGGGGAGTGGTAGAGGGAGAGGGAGAAGCAGGCAAGCCCCAGCAGGGAGCCCAACATGGGGCATAATCCCAGGACCCTAGGATCATGACCTGAGCTGAAGGCAGATGCTTAACAGACTGAGCCATCCAGGCATCCCAAAAGAAGTGTCTTAATGGGGTTCCCCCAATAGACCCTGAGATTAGGGTGCCTGTAAGTCACTTAGAAGAGGATCCTAGGAAACACTACTGCAGGAGTAGAGTAGCGAGGCAAGGAGAGGAAGGCAGCTGATAAAGGCAACATTATTGAGCAAGTTACCACTATGGGTAACTGGGGCTTAGTGGGGGAGAAAGTGTCCCAGAGTTGCCCCGAATTAAGAGGAGAAAGAGTTGGCTTATTTTTACATCCACTCCTACCAATCCTTGGCTGACTGAGCAGCATGAATTTCCCAGCACTTCAGTGCCTGCATGGCCAGAGAATGCCCTCAGGCAGAGAGGCCCATTGCTGGCAGAGGGAGCTGGCCAGTCTGTCCTGAAATGGAAAGGCTCAAAGGGGCAAAGAGTGGGGCACTGACAGCATTTCTGCACATGCTAAGATGGTCGCTGGGATTCCAACATTTAGTCCACAAGAGTCAAGGTCATCATGCAAAGATGTAGATTTGAGGGGAGAGGAAATGTGACTCTTGGTCTGGGTGTCCTACCTGAGACTGCATGGGTCCCATGTGCTACAGCTGTTGATCAGCCTTTTAATACTGGCACACAGGGACATGTACGTACACCATTTTCCTCACAGCATTCCCACAGTGCTGAGTCCACAAGGCTGAGTACAGCACACAGCATACACGTGGTGGAGACAGCAAGAAGTAGTGAAAAGAGCACTAAACATGAAGCCATGAGCCCTGGTTCTGCCAATTACTCAGCTGTGCAATGTCAAGGTGGTTTCCCAGCTGGTGAAATGGTGCTGACTTACCTCTCAGGACTATTGTGAGAATGTGAAGAGAAACAGGGAACATGAGACCCCTCTATAAACCTTAGAGCACTGTGCACATGGAGGAATTATTAGCACCACAGGCCACGTGGTGCTTCTAAGATGCCCCAGGCAAAGAGTCGCTAGATAAGCTTCCCAATAAAACCCACTACAGGTCACAAGAAAAGCTCTGGGAGGTCAAATAAAGACTTGATATTAAAAGTGTGGTCTGTGGTCAGCAGCATTGACATTGCCTGAAATCTTGTTTAAAATGCAGACTTCAGATTCCAGGCTAGAACTGAAGCCAAATCTACTGAGCTAGGAACTACATTTTAACAAGTTCCTTAGGGGGCTCAACTGCACACTAAGGCAGAGTCACCGGCCCTATCATTGGGGTCAAGCTCTGCTTCTTCCCCTCACTCAGCCCTCAGGTTTCTGGGGCAGCTTAGCGACCTCCACCTCAGATTTTGGACACTAGTATGGGTCTGCTTCAAGGAGAGACCGAGCCCGAGTTACTCCTCCTCTTATTCCTTTAGCGAGGCTCTGTATTCTTGTAGCTGAGATGGAAAATTCTAACGATGTTCATGATAACGATTCTGAAGAAACAAAGACTGTGTAGAATCACGTTCAGAAAAGTATGATAATGCATTTCTTAAGTTTACCATCTAAAATGGTTAAAATTAACAACAACAACAACAACGTCCCGTTGCTTCATTTATTTGAACTGTGGCAATCCGGAAAAGTCGTCAGTACAAAATGACTCATTCCCTGAGGGTTCTGAGTAAGATTCTAAAACCACCACCCATGGTTTTCCTGTACTTTGAAGTGACAGAGCAAATGACAACAGAGATGGGCGCTGTCCTCTGGGTCCAGAGTGACTGATACACAAACGTTTCACAACAATAACATCCTCATCCCAAAACAACCTGCAATAGGGATGTTATTTCTGGATTTGCGTGTGCATTTCAGTTAATAAGCGTTTGCGCGCCTGTGGGCAGGGCCTCAGGGCCAGCCTGGGAGTTTTCTACACGGCCAGTCAACAGACCTGACGGTGCCTCCTACACACCAGGTACTTTTTCCTAACGCCATGAAGACGATCCAACTCTCAGAGCAAAACTTCTGTGGAACAAGAAGTAGGAGCCATAAAGGAGATGTAGAACAGCCATAAAGGAGATAGAGATGAGGAAGCAAAGAAGGAGAGTCAGGGGAAGCATGCCAGGTGACCTTGGAGATGCAGAGAGGAGACTGGCCAATAATCAGAGGTCAGTGTGTTGTGTGTGAGGAGGGAACAGCCTGTGCCAGACACAGAGTGCGAAAGGACTTGTCAGGGTTCTTCTTCAGGAGGACAACAATCTAACGCTAAGGAAGAAAAACTCAAAATAAATAGCTCTTTAAATCCTGTAACCGCCTCCAGGTGACCGCTCTGAGTTCACTGCCATCTGGTCACCAGACACCCCATCTTAGAGTGCTCTGCCTACTTCATTTTACTTCACTTTACTCCCTCGCCCATGGAAGAAATCCACCCTTCTTCCAGCCTCAGCTCTGGGGCTGCCTTTTTATTGAGGCCTACACCCCAGCCCAAAAGCTGGCCGGCCTTTCTTCTTCTCAGCATGGATCGGGATGCCATGGACAGGTAGTAACACAGCAGGGAGCATGAATCAGAAGGTAGTTCATTTGGGACAATGTAAAGTATTTGTAGGAGTATTTGTAGGAAATCCAGTCAGGGATGTCTCAAGGCAGTAGGCTTTGGCCCAGGGAAGAGAAAACAATTGTAGACAGGAATTTGGGACTCATTAGAAAATGGAGACAGATGTAGCTACCTGCCTACCCACTTCTGCCCCTGCATATCTTCTCTTCTATTATGATGGATGAACCCAGAACCTCCACAAATCCCAGCTCCCACCACTATTCTAAGAGTACACCAGCAATTTGACTGTCTTCTACATTACAAACACTTTCTTCTCTCCATTGGATCAATCTCATCAGGAATCCCACTTCCTTAAATTAAAAAATAGCAGACCTCTTGACCCCATTTGCCTTTCTAGCAATTGCTCCATATCACTGTTCTTTACAGCAACTCATTGAATTATCTGTATTCTCAGTCTATAATTCCCTCTTCACAACCTCTTCTAGCTTTTGTCCCCAACTCCACCCAAACTGCACTTTCCAAGGTCACTTATGACTTCACATGGCTCACTCCCGGAGTCCTCACCTTTTTTGATTTAGCAGCTTTATCTGTTCCCAAGATAAACATCTTGTGTTTCCAAGACACTAGAATCTCAATTTTCAGCTTTACTTCCCATCCTTCTGGCCAGTCCTTCTCAGTCCCTTTTTTGGTTCTGCTTCATCTTCCTGACTGCTGTGTGCTGGACCACCCAGAGATCAGCCCTTGGGAGCTCTTTTCTTTTCTACCTACCTACTTGACTTCTCCACTTGATGTCTAATAGGTGTCTTGAATTTAATCTATCCCCATCCGAGCCTTTGATATTCTTCAAAATTAGATCTTCCCACAGTCTTTCCAATCAGTAAATGGCTAGTCTACTCTTCCAAATTGCTCAGGACAAAACTGTAGTGTCGAGAGTGATGTCAGCAAAATGGCACAGTAGATAGCTCCAAGCTCCTACACTACCCACAGAAACTGAAACATAAGCAGAAACTACCAGAACCAGTTTTGTCAGAACTCTGGAAAATAGTCAAAGTTTTATATAGCAACACCAAATGCTGAATCAAGAAAAAGGCAACTTTGAAAGTATAGGGTGCTTAATAAGGGCTGGGGGAGGTGGGAAGGGGAATTATCATATAATGGCTACAGCGTTTCAGTTTGGGATGATGAAAAAGTTCTGGAAAAGAACAGTAGTGATGATTGAACAATATGAATGTACACAATGCCACTGAACTGTATGCTTACAAATGGTTAAGTTTTATCTCATGTATATCTTGCCACCTAAAAAAATGAGACAGAAACAAAACTATAGGAAAACTCTATGGTATTTCTACTGGCTTTTACCCTAGCCTCTCCCTGGCTCAGCAATGACCTTAAAGATGCCCATGTTGCCAGGGTGAGGCACTGGTCCTTGCTTTTGAAAGGAACACAGGACACTTTATTTGCAAATTACTGTGTACATTTATCCTAACCTGCTTCAGGGCTATTTGAAGGACTGAAGAAAGGCAATCATTTCTGTTTCACCTAACTCAGAACTCAGTCATGCTGGAAATGCAGAATACATTGTTTGAAAACATGGTAAGGCTGACAAACAATCTGCAGACAGCTAAAGCAAAAGATTATGGTTGAGGCATGAAAGAACACCTAAGGCCTGGGAGGAAAAGACCAGGAGAATTTCTTTGAGAAATTAGGACATTCAAAAGCACTTTATATAAAAGAAGAATCTACAAAGCCACATACATGCTTAGAAAAGAACTGAGAAGACCTCAAGCTTTCACTTCAGGTTGGTCCCTAGACTCAGTGGGAGTCTGGGTAAGTGCTGAAGAAGGACCACAGCACAAAGCCAATCTGCAAAGACCAAGAGGTGTGAGTGTGTATGTGTGTGTTTGCTTAGCTCCTGGGGTTCAAAGAAATCTGTCAAACACTAGTCGAACACATGCTGTGGAACAGAAACTTCAGTGACCACACATGAAAAGAATACAGTGTCGGGTTGGGGTGGGGGAAGATGTCAGTAGACAAATGAGCCACTATAGTCTTTAACAATCAAAAAAAAAAAAAAAAAAGAAAGAAAGAAAGAAAGAAAGAAAGAAAAACCCTGGGGGGAAAGGGAAACTCTGATTTCTAGTTACCACACCACAATATTCAAATGTTCACTTTTCAACAACAAAAAATCACGAAGTATACCCATAAACAGAAAAATACAACCTATTCAAAGGAACAAAATTACTTGACTGACACAGTTCTCAAGAAAACCCAGACACTGGACTTATTATACAAAGACTTTAAAATAACTGTCTTAAATGTGTTCAAAGAGCCAAAGATGAAGAACTAAAGGAAATACAGAAAGTGATTTGAGAACAAAATAAGAATTTCGATAAAGAGAAATTATCAAAGGAACCAAATGGAAATTCTGGACATAAATGTATGATTATTGAAATGAAAACTCCATGGAAAACACTATAGAGGTTCCTCAAAAAAATTAAGTTACCATGTGATCCAAAAATACCACTTCTGGATATATATTCATAGGAAATGAAATCAGTATCTCAAAGAGCTATCTGTACTCCAATAACACTGCAGCATTATTCACAATGGCGACAACCTAAGTGTCCATTAGTGAACGAATGAAGTAAATACAGTGTGTGTGTGTGTGTGTGTGGAATATTGTTCAACCTTAAAAAAGAAAATCCTATCATTTGCAACAAATGGATGAACATGGAGGACATTGTGCTAAGTGAAATAAGTTAGAAACAGAAGACAAATACTTCATGATACCACTTATATGTGAAATCTTAAAAAGTCAAACTCACAGAACAGTGTAGAATGGTGGCTGCCAAGGGCTGCAGAAATGGGGAGATGTTGGTAAATGAATTAAAACAAAACTTTACTAGAGGGGGTTCAACTTCTAGAAAATTTGAGCATGCAGAAGACAGAATGAGTGAACTTGAAGATAGGACAACTGAAATTATCCAGTTACAGAATTATCCAGGAACAGAAATGGGGCGGGGGGGGGGACTAAAAGGAGCTATGAGACCTGTGGGATACTATCAAAAGGCTCAATATATGTATCATGGGAGAAAGAGAGAAAGGGGCAGAAAGAATATTTGAAGAAACAATCGAAAATTTACCAAGTTTGATGGAAGACATGAATCTACACATTCAAGAAGTTGAATGAACTCCAAGTAGGATAAACTTACACAGCTATACTAAGACATGTCAGAGTCAAACTGTCAAAAGACAAAAAGATGTGGAAAGAAACAAGAGGGCAGCAACTTGTCAGGTACAAGGTCTCCTCAGTAAGGTAAACAGCCGATTTCTCACCAGAAACCATGAAGCCTAGGAAGGCAGTGAGATGACACAAAGTGCTGGAAGAAAAAAAATAAAACCTGTCAATCAAGAATTCAATATCCAGTAAAACTGTCATTCAAAAATGAGGGAAAAATTAGACATTCTCAGATAAACAAAAGCTCAGGGAGCTCATTACCACTAGATCTTCCCATAAAGAAATACTAAAAGGAGTCCTTCAAGGGCTTCTGGGTGGCTCAGTCAGTTGAGCATCTGACTTCTGATCTCAGCTCAGGTCTTGATCTCAGGATCCCGAGTTCAAGTCCCATGTTTAATAAATAAGTAAAATAAAAGGAGTCCTTCAGATGGAAACAAAAGGCCACTTGACAATAAGTTGATGCCATATGAAGAAATAAAGTCCTCCAGTAAAGGTACCTACACGGGAAAATATAAGAGCCAATATTATTGCAGTTTTGTTTTGTAATTCCACTTTTTATTTCCTACATAATTGAAAAGACAAATGCATAAAAATAATTATAAATCTGTTATTGGACACACAACGTATAAAAATGTAATTTGTGATGGTAACAACATAAAGGGGGGAATGAAGCTATAGAAGGGCAAAGTTTTGTATGCTACTAAAATAAAATTGGTATCAATTCAAACTAGGTATAAATTAAGGATATTAAATGTAATCCCCTTTGTAACCACAAAGGAAATATCTAAATAACTAAAAATTCACACAAAGGAAATGAGAAGGAAATAAAAACATCTCAATACAAAAAAAAAAAATCAATTAAACATAAAAGAAGGCCATGGGAAATAGGGAATTTTAAAAAGTATTAGACATGGCAAACAAATATTAAATGGCATAAGTAAATCCTTCTTTGTTCCTAATTACATTAAAAATAAATGGATTAAACTCTCCCATCAACAGTCAAGACTGGCAGATTAGATTAAAAATGATCCAATATGCTGTCCATAAGAGACTGGCTTTCAACACAGACATAAATAGGCTCTAAGTTAAAGGATAGAAAAATATATTCCATGCAAATGATAACTAAAAGAGAGCTGAGGTGACTATACTAATATGAGACAGAATAGACTTTAACTAAAAACTGTTACAAGACACAAAGAAGAACTATATACTGATAAAGGGTTTGATTCACCAAGAAATAACAATTATAAACATACACGTACCAAACAGAGCTCCAAAATATATGAGCCAAATATTAACAGAACTGAAGGGAGAAATAGACAGCTCACACTAATGGAGACTTCTGGAGACTTCAGTACACCACTTTCAATCATGGATAGAACATCCACAGTGGAATAGAGGTAGAAATCAGTAACAGAAGGAAAACTGCACATTTCACAAATACGTGGAAATTAAACTCTTAAACAACCAGTGATTGAAGAAATCATAAGAGGAACTAGAAAATACCTTGAGATGAGTGAAAAAAAAAAAAACCCACAACATACCAAAATTTATAGAATGCAGCACAAACAGTGCTCAGAGAGAAATTTACAGCTGTGTATGCCTACATCAAAAAAGGAAAGATCTCAAATCAATAACTTAACTTTACACCTTGAGGAACTAGAAAAAGGGGGAAAGACAAAACAAAGCCCAAAGCTAGCAAAAGCAAGAAAATAATAAAAAGAATAGAATGGAGATAAATGAAATAGAGAATAGAAAAACAAAAGAATCAAAGAAACAAAAAGTCAGTTCTTGGAAAAGATCATCCAACTTGACAACCCTTTAGGTAATGACAAAGAAAAAAAGAGAGAACACATAACTCCCTCCATCCCCATTCACTCTGACCCTATCTGGTCTTTTTTTGTTTGTTTTTGGCTGTTCTTTGAATATGCCAGGCACGATCTCAGGGCCTTTGTACTTGCTGTCCCCTCCACGTTGAACACTCTTTCTGTAGACATCAGTCCAGCTGACTTCCTCATGTCCTGCAGGTTTTTTCCAATTTACCTTCTCAGTGAGAACTTCCCTGTCTATTCCATCTAAGATTTAACACCTACAGATCCTAGAATTTTATATTCCCCTTTCCCACTTTGCTTGTTCTAATTATCATACCATTTATTTCTAATTTACACTTATAGCCCATTTAGAATGTAAGCTACATAACACAGATTGTTTTATTTTTCGACTATTTTGTTCACTGCTATATCCCTAGTGGCTAGAATAGTGTCTGGGTCACAATAACTGCTCAATATTTATTCAGTGATTTAATTAATTAATCCATATATGGTAGAGGTCAAAGTGATAGCATAGATGATAGACCCTGGTGAACGCTGTCATGCAAGGAAATAGCAGTTGATCCTGTGGAGAACCAAACAGGATGCTACTGACTTGAACGAATGAATCTTAAGATTACCAACGATCTCACTAAACTCTTTCTAACAAACTTGAATAGTAAGCCTTGATATTCAAGGGCATCAGAGACAAAAATGAATAAATAAAAAATAAATTAAAAAAAAAATCCAGAAAGCTCAGCACCTCTTACTTAAGCTAAAAGAATTTAGAATGACTCCTTAGAATACTGCATTTCAAGGACTCTCCCAGAGGCATTCTGTGAGAAATTGCAACTAATTCACAGTAAAGAAGCAATGGTAAGTGCTAAGTAAATGTGTATTTCTCCCCAAATGCTAGGGGAACTCAGCAGTGGGGTGAGATTAAGTTCCCCTTCAACACATCTGGGCAGTCTTGGTGAAGGATGTGGTTTTTAAGCAGGGCTTTGGGAAATGAGTGAGCCTTTCAAATACAGAGCATAAACTGTATGTGTGATGGGGGAGACAGGTAGTAGGTCGGGGTAGTGAAATGGGTTATGAATCTACAGATGTAGACTGCAGCTCTGGCTAAGAACCTTGAATGCCAGACATAAGGAGATGAGACTGGCATTAAAAAAAGAAAAGTTAAATATATTTTTCTGTACTAATAAACCAACATAACTCCAAATATTTTGTACATATATTAATTCATTTTGCCAGGGTCAATGGCTTAAAACTTTTCAGTGACTTCTTGTTCTAAGAATAAAACCTCAAACCTTTATCATAACCTGTAAGATCCACATATAGGTCTGTCTCTACTTTCTGCTCCCACGCTTGCTGCCTTCACTTGCTGCGTTGCTGTCACATTAGCCTACTCAAAGTCTCCCCAATCCCCTCCGACCACAGGCCTTTCATAGCTGCTATCCTTCTGCCCCCCCACCACATCCTTCTTGCCTAGTTAAATCCCTTCCTTCAAATCACTTTAAGAATCCCTTTCTGAGCAAAACTCCCCAACCTCCGTATTTACACACTATCCTAGCACTACTTATTTTCCACCATAGCACCTAGCAATGAATATATTTAGCTGTAATCTTTGATTCATGTATCTCCTAAAGGAGATAAAGGCTCAAGTTCCAAGAGGGTAGGGGTGTCTTTCCCTGGCTATTATATCCCCAACGTCTGCACATAAGAAATGCCCAGTAACTATTTGTTGGAAGGAAAAGAAAAAGGACATTTAAAAATGGGTATTAGGTGACATAGTATAAACCATTCATTCCATCTTGTGCTAACTGAAGCCTCTCAGCTTGTCCAGCTACATGGCTTGTCAGGATTCAAACCTAGGCTCCTTTTTTTCCTTAAGTGCCCTGTTTTCAGTTACAGTCTGTGTAAGCAAGGAAGAGGTAAGAAAGCAGAGCAAGACTTCTCACAAGTACAAATCTGATTCTATGGTGTTTCAACCCTTTTTTCAATATATAGGTCATAGGCCTCACTTAAAGGCTTATACACCTGTAAGCAGAGGCAGCAGACTGTTTTCTCACTCTTCTTGGAAAGGCCTTGCTTACATGGTGCTTTTTCACTCTACTTCCTCTTATCTGGGATTTGTGACATGTAATTGAACTCAAAAAACAAACTTGTGTGTGAGCACCTCTGTGTGAAGGCACCCAAGACTGACAAAGAGATTAAGTTAAAGGCCAACATCAAGTTCCCCTGTCTTTCCAAAGGCCAGTTCTGTGTTTGGTGGCACACATACACTCCTATATAGAAAGTATCAACTTGGGGATCAGCATGATGCCTATTAGCATATAATCTATGTGTTTTGGTACTTCATTTGTCTCTGAGCCCTCATTTTCTATTTATAAAGTGGGACTGTTAATAACTATTAGACTTAAAAAATAGAGCACCTCTGTACCTGGCATTTTTACATGCACTATTTCATGCATTCTTTACGATAACCCCAAATGGGTCAGAAACTCACACTTTGTATTACCGGGAATGGGACCTGCTCAAGTTCATATGATTCATTAACACAGGAGCCTGGGACTCAAATCCGACCACTTGGGTACTATTTCCTTTGTACTATGTCTCCCATCCAAGCAGGTCATTGAGAGAACCTCACAAAGAAATGTATTTAAAAACGTTTTCAATTAGCTCTACACAGTTTTAAGAATGTTAAGCAATTTGTTACATTAGAGAGGAAGTAAAACATGATTAAGGTTTTAAGGGTGATGAATTAATGACTAGAGAACAGGTTACTTTTCTTTTAAGAGTGGTATTATTGCCTGTACTTCGAAAAGTTCTCAATTTAAATAATAAAATAGAAAATCATTCAATTTGAAAATGGGCAAAGGACATTTCTCCAAAGATCTGTGAATGGCCAACAAGCAGATGAAAAGATTATCATTAGCCATCAGGGAAATGTCAATCAGAACCATAATGAGGTACCACTTCACACTCTAAGATGGATATAATTTTGAAAAATAATGAAAACTAAAAACAAATATAGCAAGCATTGGTGAAGATGTAGAAAAGGTCAAACTGTCCTATACTGCTGTAAACTGTGCAGTCACTGTAGACAAGTTTGATAGTTTCTCAAATCATTAAACACAGTTACTGTAGGACCTAGCAATTACACTCCTAGAAATGTACCAAAGAGAACAGAAAACATGTAAAAACTGTACACAAATGTTCACGGCAGCATTATTCATAAAAGCCAAAAGTAGAAACCCCAACGTCCATCAACCAATGAATGGATAAATAACATGTGGTTTATCCATGCGGTGGAATATTACTGAGCCATAAAAAGGACTGAAGGACTGAAACGTGTTACAATCTTGAAAATACTATGCCAAATGAAAGAAGCCAGTCACGGAAGACCACATATTGTATGATTCCATTTATATGAAATGTCCAGAATAGGCAAGTCCATAGAGACAGAAAGTAGTTTAGTGGTTGCCTAGAGCTGGAGTGGTAGGGTGAGTTTCAGGGGTAACAGCTAAGGGGTACAGGGTTTCTTTTTAGGGTTATGCAAATGTTCTAAAACTGGCTGTAGTGATGGCTGCCCAACTCAGTAAATACAGTGAAAACCACTGAACTGTACACTTTAAATGGGTGAATTGTATGGCATGTGAATTAATTTCAATAAAACATTTTTTTAAGATCCCTAAGTTCAGCATAAACTGCATTCTGCAATACAAAGCCTTTACAAAGTTTACTTCAAACCAAATGAATTTTTCTTACCACTGCCTGTAACAGTTGTTAGGACTCTAATAATTCTGTAATATTTGCAGCATAATCTCTGGATATCTTTCACAAGGACTGATTTAAAATTACATTTAATAATGCTAAGACTTTCAGTAAAAGGATACCTGGAGACCCATATACAGCACCACCATCCATTCACTTAAGCAAGAAACCTAAGGGTCACTTGAGTTTCCTCCTTCCTTTGGCCCTGGCATCCACTCTTCAGCAGGAAGCTCTGTTTGTAAACTCCATAAGGGTAGGATTTTCTGTTTATTTACTGTGGAATCCCTGGTGCTTAGAACAGTACCCGACACACAGATGATGTTTAAATAATATTTGTTGAATAAACAAAAGAATTCATGGCCTCCTTGAAAGTAATATCTTTGAAGGAAAAAAAAATGTTAAATCCGTCACTTGATAATTTGTTAGTATATACACACTAATTTTTAAAAGTGAAGCTTATGGAAGTTTCATCTGCTATTCCAGTTGCTGAAAACATATTAAGGTTAAATTGTCAAAGGGACACAGGTATGCTATGCTGCCAGAATATGTAGAAGTAGACATAATAACTTTATTCACGTTTGCTCTTGTTACCTGAACCATGAATATTTAAAAGATATTTTATTTTATAAAAACTTACATCTGTAAGTAGTGGACTGACCATAACAGAGGGCTTAACCTTGAATACATGGTTAGGCTTAGGGACCCACAAACCCCTAAGATTGTATGTAAAATCTAACATGTATATTGGCATGTGTGTCTTTTTGGGGAGAGTTCATAGTGTGATCAGATTTTCAAAGAAGCCTAGGACTGGAGAGGTTAAAAAGTTACTTAACTAGAAACAATCACAAAGTCTTTTAAACATGAATTTGTACAATAAAATAAAATCCAACAGCCCCATCTATGGGTAAGTCGTTAACCACTCAGGAGAAATGATGGCGACTACCAGAGGTCAGTGCATCTTATAAATGCTTGTGTTTAAATCTTCAGTGTCACTCTAGTGGGAATTTATTAACTACAGTATCACAGTTTCTTTTTCTAGATATAGATGCAAAAATTAGGAGACTGTTGATGAAATCTACTTACAGTACTTCAGCACCAAAAATTGGGCAGTTATGCTGAGATATGTATGTACAGTTCAACATGTGTCAGTCTTAAAATGCTTATTTATAGTGAAATCTATATAAAACCGTTAAAAACTTTTCTATTTACATTTTTTTAAAAATGAAAAGAATTGCTTCCTTTGCCACAACTTGTCAAAACTGACTGTTACCCTCCCACCCTTACCCCTCACTCTACTTGTGACAGACAGTGATCACAAGACCCAAACATATTGCTTAAACAAACTGTGTCCTAAAAAGGCAGAATGCTTAAAAACATTACATTTAGAACTGCAAATTAATTTTTATACATTTCAAAGGGGTTTAAACAAAAGTATGTAAAAGTTATCTTCAAAGTCTCAGTCCAATATGAATGTGCAATTTCAATGTTAAGAGAGCATCATATGGATAATTTTTCCTTAACATAGCAGAACATTTCCTTTAGGCTAGAAAATGTTTCTTTTCCTCTCCTTCACAATGAAACATTTTCTCTTTTCTTAAAGGAGCGGGAGGGGTGGGAGGTGGAAAAGGCAGGCAATCCCGGTTTACAGGAAATCTGTCAGAAAGAATACGGCCTGCTTTGAAATGTTTACATTTAAATAAATAGAAGGCAAGTGCACTGCCTAGAGCACAGGAACAACAACACAATAAATTAGCATACAATTGATGAGAATGTACAAGCCACCCAAAAAGCACTTCCCACTGGTTAGGGATCTGATTTCCACCATCTAACAAGGATTCTTTAATGCCAGTATTTTTCTAGTTATTTTATAAACTATAAACTGAGCAAATTGTAAAATTTTAACCAATTCAACACTTCCAGAGATTTTCAAAAACATACAAGGTTTTTAAAAAACTGTTCCTGACACACCGTTTCAAAATACAAACTATTCACATTCTCCTTTTCTGATGGTGTTTTGCTCAGCAGAAACCAGTTGAGGAACATTCACAGGAAAAGTCTCTTTCCACTGCATGACATACTTTTCCATCAGCTGTGGTCCAACAGAGAAAGAATATCAGGTCTTTTGTCACTGCAGATGTGCATGTTTTTCTTTTTTTTTAGTTTTCCTTTTTTTTCTTTTTTTTTTTATTTTAAAAAAGTACATTCCCCTGTGAGTTTTATCTTGTTTTAAAATGCTGCTCCTGCAGCAACTCTTGTTGAAACACTGTGATTTGGGGGTCCATAGCCTAATAAGCATGGGCAAAGTGCTCTCTTTAGACATCAAAAATCAAGGGCTTCCCTGGACACTTGGTAACCAAGTAGGTTTTAAAGTGCACGCCTGTTTCCAAAAACTTAGGACCGTTCAGCAGAACTCTGAGAGGGGCTGGGCTCGGTTCCATCCTCTGTGCTACTGTCTATGTCTTGCTCCATTGCCGTCTCATCGTCATCCAACTGCTGGCTAGTGAAGTTGTTTAGCTCAAGAAGCCCACTGGGCTCTACAACCACGTTGGAACTGGAGTGACAAGGAATAGCATACTGGGGAATAGCCTGGAAGAGAAGACACAGGAGACAGGCTTTATGGTAAAAAGAAGAAACAGGAGGATTTCCCCAACACTAAGGAAGGAAACAAGGAAACTGACATTTATTGGACAACTACTACACGCCAGGCACTGTGCTAGGTGCTTTCACACATGATACTCTACTAAATCCCCATACAACACTGTAAGAAAAATGTTACTCCCATTTTACAAATGAGGAAACTAAGAGGGTAAGTGACTTAATCAAGGTCACACAGTTGGTCAAAGTTAAAGTGCCAGGATTCAAGCTCAAGTCTTCTAACAACTTAAAGTGATCTTTTCACTTCCTGATGGCATCTCCTCCAGTAAAGGGGGCTGAAGTCTGTGCCTAATTCAAGAGAGAGACTTTAAAGGACATTTTCATTTGATCATTAAGCAAATTTTAAATGTAAATGCAGTCAGATTTCACTCATTATTATCTGCAAGGTATATGATTAATTTGCTGACACCACAATATATTTTAAACCCTTCAGTAACCTTCAGTAACCCTTTGGTAGTTCAAAGGGGAAGTTATTTATTTGGGTGACATACTAATTCTCTTTCCTAAGAGGACAAAACTGTCTTTTAAAATATGAGTAGACCAACACATGTTATGGCCATATTGCCTTGTCAGGTTCTTATTTCTCATCCTTATCAGGTCTATCAGTTCACATCATACCTCTGCTTAAAGTTCTACAACGGTTTCCTACCGTAATTGCTATAAAATCAAACTTTTTGTCACGACTCTAGGCTTATGCCAAACACACTCATACCTTGGACCTTTGCACTAGGTTCCTCCCCTCTTCCTGGAATACTTTTTCTCTGAATCTCTGCATGGCTGGTTCCATCCTGTCATCTGCATCTTAGCTCAAATGCTTAGAGTAAAACATTTTGAGAAGCTTTCCTTCTATGACCATTGAACCAGATCACTGGGTAGGTCCCACTCCCACCTCTATTACGTTGTTTTTTTCTTCACTGCATTTATCATTTTTGTTAAACTTTTTTCTCACTCTTAGAATGTAAGCTCCATGAGAGTATGTATTAGAGCACAGACCTTGACTACTTTTTTTCATTGCTAGACGCCCAGAGCTCTGAACAGGGCCTGTCATGCCTTAGTTGCTCAATAAACACCTGCCAAATGAATTGACCTGTCTTTATCATTCAAAGTCCCGGGGCAAAACTGAGTATCAGGAAATACACCTGACCAAAACAGTCTTCTACTGCCAGGGTGGGAACTGATGGGGAGAGGGATATAAATATAATTTTAACACTATAAAGAAAATATTTCAAGATGCCAAGGCACTCAATCTAGATTAGTGGAGTCTTCTGCCACTTGTTTTCCCCCACTCTGGTCCATATAGCTGGTCACTGTGAAGAAGTCTGAGGTGGGGTCAGGAGACCTGAATTCTAGTTCAATTCTGGCTCAGATGTGCTATGGACCTCTGAACAAGTCACTTCACCTCACTGAGCTTTAATCTTGTGCAGTAAGATATACTCTAAAGATCTTTAGAGTATATCTAAGGTTCTAAAACTATGAGTTCCACATATATAGACTCCTTCAGAATAGAAGATATATTTGTTTTGTTTACTCCTCTAGCCTGCACCTAGCACAGCACCTAGAACACAGAGGCTAAATAATACATGTGGTATGAATGAATGAATGAACGAACAAATGAATGAAATACAGTGTCTACAAAGAACAATGCTTTCATTCAAAGTATTTATTATTAAACATGTTGAATTCTTATAAAACATTTTTCAAGGAATCAAAGCACTTCTGTAGACTTCTTTCATTCATCCCCACACTATTTTACTGAATCCATAAAATCAGTACTTCCAGTCAAAGCTAAGTATATCTAGGAAGATCTGAAAATATCCCAACAATATATTCGTGATGATTATAGTAACAGGAGCTATAGTTATTGAGTGTTCCTTTGTATCAGACACTTAACTAGCTATATTCCATACAGTTTCCCATGAAATCCTCAAAACAACCTTGTGAGCAACTGTTAGGCTCTTCATTTCACAGGGAATGAAATGGAGGTACAGAGGTGAACTCTGTTGCTCCAAACCACAATGCTGGTAAGAAGGAGCACAGCTGAGACTCAAACCCAGGTGTTTCTGACTCCAAAAGCTTGGTTCCTAATGACCACACTGTCCTTTCCTCTGATGTGGCCACCTAGCACATGGTATATATACACTGAAAGTTAGTTGTGTGTTCTGTAGAGAGCCAACTCATTAGATACTATCCTTGATACACAAAGCAATTTTCAGCCCTGTTCATAAAATACAGAAAATAATTTCCAAATAAGCTATCCCAAATTATTTCCAATATAGTTGGCATACCAATTTAAACTCTTAGGAGCCACAGTAAATTTTAGTAAAATAGTTAACAGCTACCATTTATTGGGCAATCACCAAGAGCCAGGTACTGTGCTAGGTGCTTCATCTCAATTTATACAATCTTCCCATTAATCATGTAAAATAGGCATTCCTTATTCCCATTTTTACTGATGAGGAAACTAACGAAGAATGGGGTAAAAGAGCCCTGCCTAAAGTCATACAATGAGTGGCAAAGCTAGGAACTCAAAGTCTTTTTCCACCTTTTTTAGGGGGTGGGGTGGGGGGAGCGACACACCAATGACTCCCCCTGTCAAGAATGACTTAATTTGCTAACAACTGTTTTTACAGAGGAAGAAATCATTTAATAATTCAATGGCCAGTTCTATTTGCCTTTAAGCATTTTCCCCATACTTATTTATATTAATAAATATAATATTGGTCAATTTGTATTCTCTTATAGCCTGGCATCATGGAAAAGGGAAAGTTTACCATAGAAACTTCCAAGTCACACAACAATGAATCTATGGTAAATCCTAGATTATCCACATTTCAATGAATCCAAATTCTCCATTAAATAAAATGTGTTGTTCTGATAACCTTCCAAGCCATCTTATGAGTGTAGCCAAAAAAATGACAAGTGACAAGAAAACAATCTGAAACCCTGCAAGGAGAAAGGGAAGTAAAATACAACTTCTAAAGGCTAGTCTGGACTCAGTAATTCTTTAGTCTTGATCTATTATGCATGATGACAGATGAGTTTCAAAATGAAGGGAATGTGAAGCACAGAAGATCTACTGCCAATGAATAATTCATTATGTTCACTAGCCTGTACTTACCAAGGCAGGACAGTAACCATAACAAGATTTTTCAACAATGATTGAAATAAAAAGCAAATCTTTATGGTTAATCCCAAATTAAATATAAAATTAAATTATGTAGAAACATTTTCTTACAACATGTTTCTCCAGACAACTGCAGTTAATTAAGGTTTAACTGTCCTGAAAACCATAAACTTAGATCAAGATAAAGAGCTATGTATTTCCAAGGAAAGGGTCCCTGAAATTGACTTGAAATAAAAGTGCAATCCAGTTATATCCCAGGAGTTTTTGAGCAAAGACCGGGGAGACTGACCCCATCAAGTTGCTGATTTTCTGTGTTGACTTACTGAGTTAACCCTGGCAAGCATGTCTTGTATCTACAAATCAAGCTGACATATGGGCTCAGGGCCCTTGACTACCTTTAAGAGGGGGTGTGATAACATCCACCAATTTTCTAGAATTCTCTTCCAGAAAATAAAAATTTGTATATTTATAATAGGTATTAAACCCCAATTTTTCAAATGCCATCTCAAAAATAATTGCTATGTCTTTTGCCATCTTGGCATGACTCTTCCTGTGACAGCCCCAATCACAGCAAACCCACAACCCCCAAGATGCCCAATACTTCTCATGTTCCTTCCAATTCTTACCTGGATGATAATTTCTGCTGGGCTCTCTTCAGCTTTCTTTTGGCCTACATTCTGAATACGCATGAACTGGCCTGTCGTAGGCACTCCTGGTGCATCGATTTTCCTTGTCGTTAAGGGAGGGCCAACAGCAGATGGACTTGAACAGGACTCTCTACATTTCTGTTGCTGGGGAGTGGAATTCGCCATCCCTGCCACCACCACATGGGTGGACGGTAATGATCCTGCTTCACCAGTGAGCATACCAGTGGCAAGAACCTTCTTTGGGGGATCCACTACCATATGGTCTACATTTGTATCAATCTGAGCTTCCATCAAAGACATTTTCAAAATGTCTGACACTGCTGTCTTCTCAGAGGCCTGAATGGGAGATATGCTTGTAACTGGTGATGTCAGCTTAGGCACAGAACTGCCACCAGTTATCTTTGTAACTGTGGGAGGCTGGCGCCCCTCAAAAGTTATCTTTGTAACAGAGGATCCTTGGGTTATAATTGGCTGCTCCACCTGAAAACAAATTGGGGTTGTGTGTGTTACAGCTACATCTCTTTGAGAAAACCTATCCAACACCCCAGATAATATGGCAAAAGAAACATTCGTGCAGTATACTAGGAAGACATTCTGAATGAAGCTTGGTGTTTTAAAAGAGGGCTGGATGGAAAAGTATGTGGTTATTTTTAAGAAACCTAGGGAATGAGGAGGGATAAAAAGAACCTTCGTCTAGCCAGCCAAGGTTCACAGCAATAAAGGAAAAAAAAAAGTCACAGCCGCCTTGTTTTCCTTTGGGATTTATATCCCCACACAGTATACCTTCAACCCATTCTCAAATTATTTGCATCTTCTTCAGTTTTTAAAAATAAAAAGTAGGATTTTCAATTTTTTGCTTCAATACACCTATACAAATATATTCTCTATATAATACACACATACACACATATACATCACTCTAAAGCCACTGGTTTTCCTTAATATAATTTTTCTTTTGATTATCCAGATAATTCCTCTGTAATCTAGAAGATAAATCTAGAAGGTAAATTTATTAACTAGATGATAATGATGTAAACTACAAGGGAAGATGTTCAATGAAGCTTCTTAAAAAACTGTAGTTTACTTAGCTTTACTGCCACAGATATGAGTTTATAGGCACGGAAAAAAAAATTATTTTATACCTAAAAAATACAAATAATTTAGGGATCTCGCTTCCATGCACTGCTGACCAATGCTGAAGTGACTTCATTAACTGTCTGGAAAATCAAGTTCTGCATGCTATGCTTTTTTTTTTCTTCCTATTATTAATGCGTGCATTTCTTCCCTAATATCAACCTTCTGATGGGGTAAAGTAATACCAGCATAAATGAGGCTTTTGAGTTTCCTCTTGCCAGGAGAAAGCACTGCTAATCACGACAGGGTCATGATGTTCTTATTTTTTCCATGAACAGAGAAGTTTAGCTTTGCATGCTACCAATATTCCGTTACCTGGCTTGCCGGCTGTTTCTCTGACGCGGCTGGGAGCGGCATTTGGCTCTGGGGGGTTTGGGGTTGCACGTAGATTTTTGGTTGGTTCGGAGCCTGTTGCAGTTTAGGGAGCTGCTGCGTGGTTTTCACTGCAAGCACCTGTACTACAGTCTGCGGGGGCTGTGCCATTAAAGTAGGAAGCTGCCTGTCTTTGGCCACCATGGGATGCTGTGTGTGCTGTACATCTGGCTTGGGCTGTGCTTGTTCTTGCTGGAGAGGGGTGAGCTTTTGGTGCCTGATGGAAAGCTGGGGCATTTGCGGGAGTTTGTGCTGGAGCTGGTCTGCCTGCAGGTGGATGGTCTGCTTCTGTTTAGTCTGGAAGCACTGCAGAGTTTTCACTTGCAGCTGAGTCTGTTCCAGCTGGGGCTGGCTAAGTTTCTGCTGCTTAGCTGACTGCGACTGAGTCAGGGCAGATCGGTAAAACAGACCTGTCTGAGGGTCTAAAGTGTCCATCTCTTCAACCTCGCCCTCCTCAGTTCCAAGTTCCTCGCTGTGTTTGGTAAAAGCAGTGTGACTGCTTAATGCCTAAGTAAAAAAGGCACAAAGTAAGAATGAAATAAGAAAAACACCTACATTGCTACATTTTCCTCAAACTGGAAGAGACTTGGTTATGAGATTCATTCAAAAATTTTCAGAAGGAAGAGCCTAAAAAGACCAAGAAACTCAAGTTTTCTACATCTAAAGGGGGGTCTTTAGATTGAGACTCTTGTAATTTCAACTCTTAGACATTAAGGACTGCAAAAACTGATCTACTCACTTCTTTAAGAAAAGTCCTTGAGAGCCCAGAATGTGTAGGTAGGAGGAGTAAGGTTGCCCTGCAAGCACAGCCCAACACAGAAAAGGGAGAGGTTCTCTGGCTCAGGACACAGCTCTCTAGCCTGGTCATCAGAGATACTGACCCAATCAAGGAAAAGAACGCAGCAACCCAGGAATGAGGTGTCCAGAGAAAAGCCAAGGTTCAAAGAAGCCCATGTTGGCCGTGTGTATGTCCAACCCTATCCAGAAGGGAAGAGTCACTGTCTGAGGGACATGCCCATACGAGTCCCCAAAGAGGGCCTCTCTGCTCAGAGTGGAAATGGGTCCTCAGGCTTCACCAAGGCCTGTGTTTAGAACCGTCTGCACTAGTCGTCCTCCCCACTTTGGTTATCTTCTGGGCCCATTGAGCAACAGTTTCCCAGAGACTGGGCTGCCAGGAGGGGAGAAGACCAGGGAGGGGATGGAGAGCACTCCTGTCCGTGGAAAAGGAGATTGTTCTGTGTCAGTTGTAACTGTGATGGGAGAAAGCAACGATCTTGAGGGACATGGTTAGGGCCAGCCTGTTTGACCTCTCTGGGGGTCTTGAGAAAGCTCAATGTCAGGACCTGCCAGCAACCAGGCTAAGATCTGATACTCCGCTAAACCTCTGGCCACCTGGCTTTCCTCAGTGACACAACATCCACCCCAACCCCATTCTTCCTACTTCTTTGTCATGCTATTCCTTTATTCTAAACTTTAAAAACTTTGAGATTCAATTGAAACCCTCCTCTATCTCATAATGACCTTACACATATAGGTTTTTAATGCAACAACTTATTGTCATTCAGGTTAGTTTGCTTACTATTAGGATCAACTGCTACCAGTCAAATGATGGTGATTTATGTGACAACTAATCAGAAGTCACACTTAAATCTGGCATCTATGATATCACTTTGTATAGAGGCAGGATGCTTTGGGTTTAAACCTTGGCTCTGCCACCCAGAATAAGTTACTTAACTTCTGTAAGCATGAGTTTCCTCATTTGTAAGAGGGATAATACACCTACCTTGCAGGATTATAGTGGGAATTAAACAAATTAATGTATTTTAAAGCTCAAAGCACAGTATCTGACACAAAAATCAGCTTATCAACATATTCTTTTTCCCTGTTACCCTTGATACTAGATTTCCTGTTTTATATTAACTCATTCTCCTCCCCCATTAAGTCTCTTCCTCAATTGGTCACATAGAGTAAAAGAAGTGAGATATTTATACGTACTTATAAATAATGTTTCCTATGAGAATTCATTTTAAAACCAAAACACCTAGCAACAAACAGCTAAACAAGCTAACTTCTATTTCATTTAAAAATCTCACCTCAGTGATAAATGCTTTCATAACAAAGTATACAGAGTGACCAATTCTGAAGCCATAGATTCATCTAGATAATCCCACCCTTTTCAAATGTTCCAATTTTACAGAAGAAGATCCATGAATACTGCTTCTTAATTACTTTCCAGTGTTTTAAGACTCTCAATTCATTTTCTCTACTCAGTCCTCACAGAGGAAAGAACTGCTCTTCAATTCAGTTATTTCCTCTCCTATAATCAATGAAACTAAACCTTATTTCAGGAAGGAGGCAGTAACAGAAGGTAAGAAGAGAAAGAAGAGATACAACCTGCTGCATAATGTGGGTGATTGCTCCAGGGGAAGATGCCGGGATGGACTTCACCACCACTGAAGTCTGTGTTGCAGTCTGTGACTGAGCCACATGCTGGAGCAGGGTCCGCTGGGGCTGGGAGGGCTGTTGGGGCTGGGAGCGATGGCTGACTGAAAATAGAGGAGGTGATGATATTTCTCCAGAAATCACCACAGCATCTGTAACCAGTAGTCATTTTAAACAAATGTCTGTGAGATTGCATCACAGAGAATATGTGGTACTGTGAACTAGGAGGCAGAAGACCAGAGTCTGCCCATCTATGAGATGTGTGACTCTGAGAAAGTCACTTATCTTCTCTGAGACTCTGTGTTCTCATCTGTAAAATGGGAATAACAGAGTCATTATAAGGATGAGATGAGAAATGTGGAAGCACCGTGAAAACTATTATCACAAAGGAGGAACAAACCCCGTAAAGTTACAGCCTCCTGTGAGCTGTACTTAATTTCTCCAACAACCTTCACCCCTTTAAGGTAACCAAACAGCAATAAATTTCTGCAATCAAATCCCAGGCTAATGTCTTTAAGGACATGAAGGTAATACTAAATTTACTAAGATAACACTTTAATTTATTGGTCTTAGTTCCTAATGCAATATAAAACCCAGAAGCATTCATTCTTTTACATGAAGTGACATTGTCTTGCAGCCTTATAGTTCCTAAGGATATAAGAGGTCAAGATGATACTGCAAAAAGAACTGGACCAAGAGTCACACCTGGATTCTGTCCCATTCTGCCACCAACCCCAGCTATGTGAATTTGAACAGGTCACTTAAATTCTATTAGTCTCTAAACTTAGAGGTTTTATTTATTTATTTTTTTAATAGGAAAATAAAAAAATTTTTTCTACCTAGAAGAGGATCAAATGAAGTAACAGATTGAAAACGGTCCTTAAATTGTTAAGTCTTAAAAGTAAACATTGGAATAGAAAAATCACAAATTTTGTTCATCTGACATAAATGGGTGAGAATACAGTGTAACAGGAAAACAACCCCATTTCTTATTCTCTCACTACAAAAGTCCAAAGGAATAAGCTAGGCATTTATATCCATGTAACAGATGTAAAACAATGTCTACACTGATGCCAAACTATCTCTTACCAGTTTCAACTTCAACTTTTTAAACAGTAAAACATCCACCACTTCTTATTCTACAGAGCCTTAAAAATGCTTATGGTTATTGGGAAATGAACTTTTTGAATCAAGAACAGAGTAAAACAAATCTGTAAGATTTGGTAAGTATTTTGAGAATATCAAAATTCTCTGAATAACCCACGATTCTAATGCTCAAATATCTCAAGCTGCAATTTCAAGTAGTTCCATATTAAGTGGTTCCATGTTTAGAAAAGTGATAGTGGAATGTCCAAGAAGATGATCACTACAGAAATCAAAGTCAAAGTACCACCTAGGTATTATAAGTACAGAACTAAAACTATCCAATGTAATATAAACAAGCTTTACTTATTTTTGTAACTCATTCTGTCTATATTCACAGTTTTTCTATTGCTGCTTATACATATGCCTGCAGGTGCTCTAAGAGATTATAGGCAGCATCACTGGTATAAATGTACTGCAGTATCTTACTGCATTTCACAGTATGCTTTACATGCACATTTTAGATTATGTAAGTTAATAAAATCTTCCACATGTGCTCAACCAAACTGAAAAAAAGTGTTGATATTAGAACAACTACTGAAATCATTTATAATGTGACTAAGGAGAAAAAATAAATCATACTAATATTAAAATTAAACAAATTAATTAAGTTTTTTAACTGATAGAAGCATCATCAGAAATGAGTGACATTTGAAAAATAATAATCTTTTATGAAATTATCAGATTATATGGAACATTTCTGCTGTCCATACTAATCTTCATGATTATAACATTAAATTTTTTATTAAGAAAGGAAATGGATTTAATAGAAGATCAACTAAAATCATTTAAGAATAATCCTCATTCAAGATCTATAAACCCCTTCATAGTAATTCCCCAGTGTGTGGGAAAGTCAGAGAAAACTAACACCGATTGTAGGATAATACAAGACATCAGGGCCAGGAACCTGGATCTGAAGTCAAAGAAAATGCTTACTGTGGCTGAGGATATGATGAGGAGGAGATTATGGAAGGAAGTCAGAGAGTGAACATATGGAAAACAGCTGAAAGTGACCTTAACTGGGCCATATCAACAGCATAAAATAGTCACTTATTTCTTTAAACAGCTCTTATTTTTTTCAATGTCAAACTGCTCATTTCTGAGAAAGAATCCTACTATCCTGCAAAAAGAAAGTCTCCTTTTCACTGAGTGGAGCTTACCTTTCCTCTACCAGATCAGAGTAGAGCGCATCCATTTAAGTGGTTTCCCCCAAAACAATAATCTTTTACCTTCAGTTATACTACAAATGGATGCACACCACTTACCTAGAAGGGGAAAAGCAACCTCTGTCCCCTCATCAGTGCGTTCTGAAAAGGATAAGTAAGGGAAGAAATCATAGGTCTTTTCCTCCATTTACCATCTGATAATCTAGTCTATCCCCAGAGGTTAATACTCATATTCCCAACATACTGCCCCCTGCTTTATTTAGATTTCTGCTAAATATCTTTAAAGAAAGATGCTAGATGGCTTTCCATGGTCTTTAACTGGATTCTCCCTTCTGGCAATTTTAACCCATTAATCTTTTTTTTAAAATTAACATATAATATATTATTTGTTTCAGGGGTACAGGTCTGTGATTCATCAGACTTACACAATTCAGAGCACTCACCATAACCCATTAATCTTTAAAAATATCTCTTAAAAATGATACCAAAGAATTCCTTTTCCGCTTTAGTATTTTTTACATCCTTTAAATATTTTTAACTTTACATTCTCCTTTAATCACTGCTTAAGAAAACTTAAGACAGGCGTTCTTGACATACTGCCTCATAAGTCATTTCTCCCAACCCCTAATTATTCACATTACTATCCTCTGAACTATTTCAAATCTCTAGGTAATGAAGTGTCCAAACCAGAAAGCAGTATTCCAGGAATGGTCTCACCAGAATATGAGAGAAAGAATCTTATGATCCTTCCTGCTCCACTTTTCTATCTATGCCATCTAAAAATCTCATTAGTGTTTTATGGCCAGACCACATTTTAAACAAATACCTAATTTGCTTTCCACCAGAACTCCTAAGTATTTACATGGATTTCAAGGTCTCCATTTTTGCCTTTACGCTAAAAAAGCACTGGGTTTTATACCTTCTTTCTCCCTTGACCCACATCCCCTCCCCCAAAACTAGAAAATTCAGATGTATCAGAATATCTATCCTTATATAAAAGGTATTTTATCCTCTTTACAGCTGTCACCTTATAACCACAGATTTTATTTACGGCCACCTTCAATTCTTTATTATTTGCAGTTTGCAACAACCAATTGCTTTTTTCCCCCCTTGTCATTAATGATAGGGTAAGTCCCAAGGACAATGTGAATGTACTCTCAGACAAAATTGGAAAAGATCTAGAAATATAAAAACTATATTCTCCCCCAAACAACCATCCCATAAATCCAGAAAGGTAGCTCTCCTACCTTAATACTACTTTTTACAAGGACACCTACCAGTAGTGATGTATTCAGCAACTAGTTCTGACTCTACCACAGCAATGGATGGACTCTCAGGAGAATGTCTCTTTTCCTGGGTCATCTGAATAGGCACTGCCATCTGACTCAAGTCAATAGTGGGTTGTCTTGGTTTAGATTCCAATTTTTCCTTTACTGCATAAAAAAGTCAGGGGAAAAGTTAACTTTTATTACAAACAAGTATCAAAACCAGAGTTGTCCATGGGAATATGAACCAGACCTCTGGGGTGCTACACTGGCAGTGACTAAGGAAACAGTGAATTGAAAAGAAAAAAAGCAGACTGCTATGTATGGCTGTAGAATGCACAACTTGTACAGCCATACCCAGCAGCCTAGCAAGAAGAACTCATATGCACTCAGACTAAAATTCCCCCCTACTATGACTAGGCCAAGCAATCTGTTTCTCTTGTACACAGTCCTCTTAGAACATTTCCTTTACCCTTCTTCAAGGTAGTCCCTGGTTTTTTTGAGTTCACCAACCTGAAAACAAAGGGTGAATAAGCAGTATACACAATAATTTGCTCTAGGGCAGACCTACCCAGAATAGCACAATACAATGACCGGTTTAATTTGATCTATTAAAAATTCAAGATAATTTCCAAAGAAATTTACCAAGTCTTCAACGACTCTTAAATAAAAATTTTCAGTGTTTCTCTGTTCCTACAAAAATGTTTTATGGAATGGCCTGGAAACAAGAATGGGTTCCATGAATAAATTTACTTTCTATCTTAACACTTTTTCTATAAAATCTACTCATTCGGTTTCTACCCTTATAAGACATTAATGCAAATGGCTAAGTATGTCAAAGACAAGAAGCTGAAGAAATACCTAAGGCCAAAAGTAACACCAATAGAAAGATTAACCAAAGATACTAAATGCTAGTATTCTTTGGCTAGTGTAAAGTGGGTGTTATGGCAAATAGTTACAGTAACTAAGTCCACTGAATGATCATTCAGATCATTCCCACGAAGTATAATGTGACAAAATCAAGCTAATCATTTAAACAAAGAAAGCAAAACAAAACCAAAATAATATTACAGTCACCCCAAAAGTAGAGCAGACACTGAAATAGGAATCAAAAGACATGGAGTCTCGCTCTGCCACTAGCCTACTAGGTAACATGTTTGGATCTCAGTTTATTTACACATAAAATGAAGGTTGGATGAGATCATTGCTAAGGTCCCTTTAGTAACCTAATAATCTTTGACTTACTGTAACAGGTAAGTCAGTATAACTGATACAGGTTTTGCCTGGAGTTTATTGAAGATATTTAAATAACCAGAAATACTGATAGGATCTTGTTAAATAAGGATGGCTTTGCATGGAAGCTCAAGTGGTTAAATTATACAATGAACTACAAAGATAAAACCAATTAGAATGCTAGCAAGGGCTATTAATGGTGTTTTATGTCCACAAAACTGCCCAACCAGTATCGAGGAGGATGGCAGGGGCTCTTCAATCTGCTTCCTACTATTATTCTTACATAGAACTAGCAGCTATACTGGATCTACCCTTGTGCTAAGAAATGATAGAAACTACTGCCTTCTGGTGACAAGAGGCTACAAGGATTGCCCTTTTAAGCAGGAGACAGAAAAGAAAGAGTTCTGCCCTTTTTTTCTCCCTGACTAGCCTACCCTTCAGTATTCCTGGGCAGTATTCTTACTGAACTGAAATCAGTATTCTTACTCAACTGACAAGCACACAGACTGCAGCAAGGACTATAGACCAGTCCAGAGGGGGGAAATGTGCTCAAATAATAACAAAGAAAATATAACAGTGGTAGTATTTTAGCACAACCCATCTCTAGAGAAAACATGCTTCATTCAATTGAGCATGTGAATTCATACCTGTTGTCTGTTGGAGTTCTAATAGAGCTTTGATTGTTGAAGTAGCTGATTGTGATTCACTGGATACATCCTGATAAATTATGGTGGGACTAGTCTCCATTGCAATCTCATGTTCTGACCAATCCTGACGCCGGGAAGCAATTACATGAACTACAGGCTGGGAATCTGTTTTATATTAGTTAAAAAAAAAAAACCCTATAAACAAAGTTTCTCTTAAAAAAAAAAAAACAAATTGTTTTTTTTTTTTTTAATCTTTGTATTTACTGTAAACTTCATGCTTTATCTCCCCAAGAAGACTGTAAGCCCCCTGAGGGCATAATATCTTTCGTGTCTGTATTCACTCACTCATTCACTCCTATACACTGATTCAACAAACTAGGCACCTGTAAGCAGGAGTCTGTATTGGCACTGAGGATATAAAGGAGCTTACAGAATAATCAGAGGATGCTCAAGAAGCACATAATCTGGCTGGAGAGACAGACATGTAAAAAGACAAATTACAATTCAATGTGATAATTGCTATAATAAATAGGTGTGCATTTGTGTAAGTAGATGCATGTTTGTGTATAATAAGAGCAAAATACTGTAGGAGTCTTATTTTCCTCAGTGCACCTGAAAATGTGTTCTGTATTACAACCTGAGCATCCAGTCAACACTTACTGGATGGCTGAATTGCTGGAAAGAAATCCTGTCCACCAACAACAAGAATGGATAAATGATCTAGAAACAGGATGATCTAATAGGACACATATAACATCTGGAGTTCAATGTCTTAGGTTACAGCCCCAGCTCTAGCAATTATTCACAAGTTGAGCCTTTAGGTTTTAGTGCCATTATTTCTAAAATGACAATGATAAATTTACCTCTCTGCCTCACAGGAATTCTGAGGATATAATGAAATAATGCATGTAAAAGAGCTCCATAAACTATGAAGGACAGTAGAAATGTTATTGTTGTTGTGTCCTAAAAGTTCTTGATTCTGAGACTCTTAGTCAGTTTCAAAATAAATTAGAGCCCTAACTCCAAGGTTTATTATATTTATACTATGAAAGTAGGCATGTGAATACTAAATGCACATTAAAATAAGCAACAAATTACTGAGTTTTCCATCTACAGAATAAGCAGGTTGGATTAGACTATTGCTCCTTTGTCAGGATTCCACAGAGGACAAAAATTATGTTGGATCCCCACTCCCAAGTTTAAATTACAATGGAGGAGAATAAAAAAAACACACATATAGCTTTGTATTCTTGGGTAAAATCAAATGACTAAGGCAAACAAGACAAATACATGGAAAGAAAAAGACTGCTTTGATTTGGATTAGTCAGTGAAAGCATTGTAGAAGAATGAAAAGAATTCATGTAGCCCCACTCCAAAAAAAAAAAACAAGAATAAATTCAATGTAAGTTCACCTTCTTTGAACCTTTTATTTTTGAACACCACAAAGTTGTCGAAAAAGGTTGGGGAGGTGAAATGACTCTTAAAAAACAAAACAAACAAACAAACAAAAAAACAGCCTTCCCAAAGAAAAATCAATATATAATAGACATGGAATTTTTAATTACCATTAACAAACTGCATCCCCAGTTACCCAAACACCAGGCAGAATATACGACAGGGGTGTATAATTTCCATTAAACTTCTCCCCAAATTCTAGAAGGCTGTGGGACACTATCCTTCAATACCAAATGTCATGTGATGCATACCACAGTTTTCCCTTACTCGTTATAAGTAGACAAATAGAACTTACACCTAAGAAAAGTAATTTTATTAGGAAATAATTCTTTTTATAAAACCCAAGTTCTCACATTTAAGAAATTCTCACAATGATGTAAGCACCCCTTTGGGTAGGTGAGAGGACCCATGGCAAAGAATGTTTGCAACCCAATTCTGTATATTCATTAAATATCCAGAAGAAAGCAAGGATAACATTTGCAGAGGGATAAGGTAGAAAGAGACCAAAAAAAGAAAACAAATCTCTGCAAGGGAGCACCTATCACCACAAATAACATTATCCTGTAGGAGCTAGAGATTCTTCACTCTTTCTGCCCATACTCAGAAAATAGCTGATCATTGCACAGTATCACTGCGGCAACCCCAAGAGCTGTGACAAAGTTTCTACATTTCTCAATGTAGAAACCAATCCTTAAGTGATTTTCCTCTTTACTTTGGCTTTTATTCTTAGACTAGATAAATCTATTGCCTATTAAGTCTGAGAATGAGGTCAGAATGCAATGACAGAGACATCAAGAACACGATCTCACAGCAGCATCGTAGACCTCCCTATCTTTCTTGAGGATGATGGTCTGCTAACCCTCAGATATCTTTCCCCACAGGTCACTTAACAAATATTTACTGGATGTCTATTACATGTTAGGTACCAGAAATACACACTGTACTGTTATATGCAAGGGCAGATGAGGCATCTCTATGAAAGAATGTCTCCTGTAACTTTACCATAAAAGGCCCATATCACATTTTCATGGAAAAGTTCAGACCTCTCAGCTAGCAGGGATCTAAAAGTTCATTTCATGCTATCAGCAATCCTGTGCTAAAATCTTCACAGTATCCCAATCCAGGAACTGCAACACCAGAGAGCTCACTACTTTCTAAGATAGTTTCCTCCCATTTCTGCAGTTATGACAATTAGAAAATTTTCTTAAATGGGCAGGGTTTCCTGTGACTTCTACCCAATGGTTCTAGTTTCCATCCATGTAGCCACAAAGACGAACTCTTTTCCCTCTTGCATGTCACAGTCAAGAAAACTGACAGCTCCCAATGTGCCCAAACCAATCCTCATCTTCTCTTCTCCATAATAAATGTCCTATTTCCAACACTTTCTCACATAAAATGATTCCCAGATGCCTTACTCATCTAAACCACCCCTTCTAAACTAAACCCAGGGGACGCCTGGGTGGCACAGCTGGTTAAGCGGTTGCCTTCAGCTCCCGTCATGATCCCAGGGTCCTGGGATAGAGTCCCACACTGGGTTCCTTGCTCAGCGGGAGCCTGCTTCTCTCTCTGCCTCTGCCTGCCACTCTGACTGCTTGTGTTCTCTCTCTCTGACAAAAAACAAATGAACAAGCAAACAAACAAACAAAAACACAACACTAAACCCAAGATGTCTATGTCCCTTCTATGATGTAATAAGCATTTTTCCACTGAAGTACTGTCATAAAGCCCTAGCCCTTCGTGATATTAAACTGCCTAGACAGCATCACTCAAAATGTTTCAGAGAACATTAGTTCCTAAAGATGTTCTGCAAAAGAAGGGTTCTATGATCAAAAAAGTTGGGGAGCAGTTTACATTATATACTCTTCTCTTCATCTTTCACAATATATATTAACACATAATAGCTCTGAAAAGTTTTGCAGTAAGTATGTTTTGCTTAACCTGGATTTATTCCCCACCCTCACCATGATCTACCAAGATCATAAAGCTTCCGGAAAAATCATCCTAGAAACCAAGTTGTGGCCTCCTTAAAGCAATGTCTTTACAGGATGCATTTTTGTATCTGCCTCATACCTTGTTCCATCTTAAATCCCTACCCTTGGTTTTCTCTCCTTGCTCCCTTCCATTTCACTTCACATAATCTTATATTCTACCTAATCCACCTTAAACTTACTGGAAATAAACAAAATTTAAATAAAGAAATTTTTAAGGTGTGCCTGAGTGGCTCAGTGGGTTAAAGCCTCTGCCTTTGGCTCAGGTCATGATCCCAGGGTCCTGGGATCGAGCCCCGTATTGGGCTCTCTGCTCAGCGGGGAGCCTACTTCCCTTCCTCTCTCTCTCTACCCGCCTCTCTGTCTACCTGTGATCTCTGTCAAATAAATAAATAAAATCTTAAAAAAAGAAATCTTAATTATATTAAATTATATTAATTATATTAAAATTATATTAAAATATTAATTTCTCTCTTTTTAATTTAACTCTTCTTGCAAGTTTCTTGAAAGTTTGAAATTACATTAAAAGAAAAAGTTACGAAAGGTGGGGGAGTGGCAAAAACTACAAAAAAATATAAAGGAAAAAATGAACTGCTATGTAGTGCTTACATTCCCAACAGGTACGACCCTCGTATACTTTGAATGCCAGCATGATCCTAGACTGACCAAAATCTCTATCCCTTTCTCTTTAAATCACAGCATATAGATCATCAGTCATTGTGAGAATGCACTAAGGAGCTATACAAAGATATGAGTGGGATAAGGATGATAAAAACTGGCTTTATAATCTAGATATATGTATTCCGAATTGTTGACTTTTTCTGTATTACAGAACTTTTTAAAATAAATAATATGTAATGATACAGGACAAATAAATAAAAATAGATGAAGCCATGTTTAATAAGAGATTGAAAAGCAGAAAACCTTCCACTCAATCACTTCCAAAAATAGCCAAATTTCTGTCCCATTCTTAGAATGAACACTTAAGACTGCCTAATGAAATGGCATGTTTGGGAAGTAATGACTGGCTTACAGCTCCCTTAGGAAAAGACCTGAAATTTCACAAGATAACCCGAGATTATGGATATAAAAACATCTACTGTTCATGCCCCCCTTTTAGGACCAACTCATAAGCTAAACATTTACCTATCCTCTATAAAAATATTTCTCAAGGAAAAAAATGACATGTATTTTCAAGGAACCAGAGACTTAAAAGTAAAAGAGGAAAATACAGCCAATGTGTGAAAGTAAGAATGGAATCTTTAAATAGCAAATCATTATGAAATAAAGATCAAATGAAATAGAGAACAGGCATCACTCCATTGTAACTTGTACAAAGACTGATTCATAATCAATATAGAATGATAAATTGAATCTTCTCAGTAAATCAATCCAGAAAATATTACTAACATTGATAATATGCTGAAGAAAACCCTAATCCACTCTCTAAAATGAGTGTCATATTGTTTGTTAAAATCAACAGTTTTATTTCTTTTTAATTGAGGAGTTTTCAAAGACCACTTCAAATGCTATCTCCTTCATGAAGCTTTCTTATTCTCTCCTCACTGGAGTGTGAATTTTTAGCCTTTGGCATTTTTGTTTGTTTCTAATAAACTTATTATATTCATACTGAAGTTGTACGTGTATTTTTTAATCTCCTATTCTAGATTTTAACAAGAATTATATTTTACTCAACATTTATAGGGCCTAGCATAATACTTAATAAGTAGTATAAGAAATGTATATATAAATGTCAAATTCAATTAATGGACTAATCAGGAATTTGAACCCTGTAAGCAATCTGAACTTCCCATTAATCTGGAAAGACTCTGCTAAACAATTAGAATAATAGAAGTGCATAAGATGAAGAATCTGCATTAGAAAATTGAAGATGTTCAGAAAGCACTCCAGAAAAAATAATAGGGGGGTGAGGAGAGGGAATGGAGTGTGTGAGGAATGATCAAGGGAAGATAAACAGCTTTGCTTAGTAGATGCATTGGAGCATATAAGCAAGCATAGGCATAAATATACCTACCATCTGACAATAAGGGCCGTCAAGGTAACTGACAGACATTAGTACTAGATTTGTAGGTCTCAGAGCTTATGATCAAGAATATATTTCAAGAGACGTCCTAGGCAAACTACGTAATTAAAACAACACTGAGGATAAAGAGCTTCCCTACTATAGAGTCTGGCTTCATGGCTCTTTCCTTATAATTAGGACAACCATACAGTATCATCTAAATTGGGATACCCTTGAGAGTGAAAAGGAATGCTATTAATAGTTATGCTGGAACAGATATAAACCAGGACTTGTCCTCTGCAAACTGCAATATATGGTCACTCTACTTATAGCTCAGTTATGGCCCACCTCTGGCCACCCTGATTCTTTCTCAAGGTTAAACAGTAACCATTCGAAAGATACATTTGCTTTCTTGCCCACTTACTTCTCCTACCACCCAAAAGGAAACAAGAAGAACCACAGCACTATTTAAGTTTGGTTAACATCTACCTGACAAAATCACCATCTAAAGTTTACCAATTATTTGATGAACATAAGGTACGCAGGAAAGAATGGTAAAATCTTACCAAAAACAAAACTTCAGCTCACTGATTACATATCAAACAAAGGAAAATAAAATCAAAAGAATCAACAAAGCAAACCATACATGTTTGTTTGAAACCCCTAGATTCAACTATTTTGGAACTAGGGCACTATGTCAGAAGCAATTACATAAATCAGAAGTAAAATGGATCTTACCTTGGGAACTTTGGGAGGACTCTGTAGAAGAGGAACTACTATCTGTATAACTCTGTGGGTCTTCTTTTCCCTCTTGAATAGATGAATTACCAGCTTCTGCCACCCTAGATGCTTGCTGTAATGTTTCTGTGACCAGCTGCCTTGTCTGTTCACTAACAACTGTGGCTTGAAATGTCACTGGTTTGGGTTTAATTAGAACCTAGAAGAAAATCAGAAATACGCCCAGCTTAAATTTTAGAGCACTATTTAAAATGCCAAACTTGAAGTCATGAAGAATATTTTCCTGACATGGGAAGCTGTATTCTGTATATTTATTATGCTTTGGGCACAACACTGTTCATCAAAGACTAATTTAATCTATGACCAAATTAGAGTCAAGCCACATAAAAGATTTTAAGTGATACATGCCAGACTGCAACAGCCACAATTTTGACAAGAGGCTCTCCCCTGTTTTTTCTTGCCTATGATGACTTCAGAAGTCATTTTACAATCTGTGGGCTATATAGTAGAAAGAGAGCCACACACTATGGACAGCAGAAGAGAAAGACACAAGGAGCCTGGATTCCCAATGCCACGAGAATAGTCTAGAATTTCCTCCCTCTGAACATTTATTAACATCATAAAATAATTAACACATTATTATTAATATAACAAAAATAAGCCCTTATTTGTATAAGCCACTGTTCTTCAGGTTTCTTTTCATTAACAACCAAATGAAATTCCTAATTGAGACACCTGCACAAAATGGTGGGGACCTAAGTCATCTTTGAAAGATCCCCAGAACAACACTGACTTAGACAACTGTTATTAGAAGCAATATGAAACATGTGGTAGATCAATTCCTGGCAAAGGTCAAAACCACAGACATTAAAATAAGTGAAATGGGAGAAAGATTTCAAACTGAACCATTCCACTTCAAAATCTGAACTCTAGGAGCTGACTTCAATTGGATGCCTAGAATAAAAATGTTGACTGAGCACATTTAGTTTTTATTTCTCCAATATGTAAGATTCTAAATCTTTTCAGACTCCACTAATTCACCCATTTCCAAGAATTCAAGAATGAAAACACGGGTTATACTATGATGCAAATGATGGAGCAAATGAGAATTGTTACCAGTTAAAACTTAAAGGCAATTTGGACTTATCTCTAATCACAAAACTTGTTTGTTTAGATGTGTATACAATTTCACTATGATTCTAAGGGAACTGATCCTAAAGGCAAATTACTAAAGTAAAATAAAACCTTTTACAAGAATTCTAGGATAACATTTCTCAACCAAAGTTGACATTACTTCCTTTGCTGTTCTCATAAAGCATTTAAAGTAGGAACTTTATAAAATAAATAGTAGTCTAGCAACATAAGATTAAATCCTTAGCCTCAATTTTCTAGGCAAATTTCCAGAAAAATTCCCTTATCTTCTATTGCTTGAAAAATGAACGGATCTCTAGCTACTCTATCACTTAGGTTTCAAGTAAAACAATTTTTTTAAGTATCTGAAGTGCTTTCAAAGGCCATACCAGCTTATAAAAAATACTTGTTTCTGAGAGATTCCAAATAACTACCACTATCCCTCAAGCATCTACTTCTCAAATAACAATATATCCCTTCAGCAAATTTTATTCCAAGGGTGTTCATTTCCCCAAACTTTGCTCATGACATGGCACAAATATTTAGACCCCCCCCCCCAAAAAAAAAGTACTGAAGAGAGAAACACAGGTTTTGAAAACAGAAGGTTATGTACATCTGGTCATAACTTAACAATCGGATCTTTTATTATTTATTTATTTATTTATTTATTTAACAATCGGATCTTTTAAAAGATTATTGATCTTCTCATTCAAATTTCTAGCATGGAATTTTAGGTATTTGAAATATGCCAGAGCCAAGAAAAACCACTGTATCTTTTTTTTTTTTTTTAAGATTTTATTTATTTGACAGAGATCACAAGTAGGCAGAGGCAGGCAGTGGGGCAGAGGGTGGGGGAGGGGAAGCAGGCCCCCTACTGAGCAGAGAGCCTGATGTGGGGCTAGATCCCAGGACCCTGGATCATGACCTGAGCCAAAGGCAGAGGCTTTAACCCACTGAACCACCCAGGGGTCCCCAAAGCCACCATATCTTATAGCATACCTGTGTTTTCCCTTGCTGCCCATAAACAATTTTTGTCGGGATGATTTTAGCTGCTGGTTGAACTGTGGAACCTATTCCTTTTGGTTGAGTTACAATCATTTTGGTGATGGGTCTTGTAGCAGTGATAATAGCTGGCTTTGCTCCTGTTGGCACCGTCTGAATAGTCTTTTCTCCCTAAATTAAAGTTAGTGAATACATGAGATTTATATGTATTTAAATGCCAAAAACTAAAAAATCCTTTTATTGAAAAATCACACAGCAAGGTTTTACCAGGATGATGGGGAAAGGACTATAAATTAAATAGCAAAGTACAATGTTTTCAGGTGACCAAAAATCCTAGACATAGTTGAGACAGTCCTAAAAGTCATCTGCCCAACTTTTGATCCAAAGAAAGCATTACTTATTTCTTGACAAGTGAATTTTAAAAATTATCTCACATAAGAATATTTACTACCATGTCACATTCATAAAATACATACATTAAAATAGTCAGGAAATTATATAAGAATATATACTAAAATGTTAACAATAGCTATCTCTAAGAGTTGGGATTATAAGTCTCCCCCTTTATTTTCTAATTTACCCAAATTTTATTTTGGGTAAAATAAACATTACCTTTATTTTCTAATATAACCAAAATAGACATTAATGTAATAAGAAATTACTGTGCATTATACCAATAACTAAATGTATACCTACAAATAAATTAAGCTCTCCAAATACAAAATTATAAGGACACACAGCAATCTCTATGCAAAAAAGCATGGCAAGAGATGAAATCAGCAGATATTAACAAATGTTCTGAGGTTATACGGGAAAATACAAAAAACAAACTTAGGGCATTTCCCATGTTGTATTATTAGTATGTTACTAATATCACTTTAGTCTATTAACTAGATAGCTTAAGCCCATTAACTTTTCACCATTTTTTCACTTTTGTCTGCTTTATTCTTAAGTACCTTCTGTCATTTATAGAGTCAACACTTGAGTTTAAATTCAAAAACGGTGATTTTACTAAATAATTCATTCTTAAAAGTTAAAATCCATAAAACTGAAAAGAAAAATTTTTACCTTATTGGTTTTTAACTTTTAGTCATCATCATCTAAATGTGTGGCCATCTAAACTTAGCAGCCAGTAAGAACAAAGTACCCAGGTGAGCTGGCAGAAGGTAATCACTCTGAATTTAGAGCTAAATAGGATTATAAAAATCACAAGTTTATTTGCTGTAAGGGAGATAGTTATCTCAGGGAGATATGAAGTGTCTATCACTCCTGTTATTACTTATTTTAATACAAACACACCCTTCACAGCAGCAGCTTTGGAAGGAGCTCTAGTTCATTTGCCAAGAGCCACTAGTTTGCAAGTGGGCATGTATACCTATCAAATAGCTTAATGGGCCCTGTCCAAGTATAATGACTCATTCAAAGCCTATCAAAACCAACTAGCAGGCTATCTTTTGAAGACGCTCTTCTGATGTGTGTAGACATGCCCAGGTAAACAAGCTGATGAGTACAGATGCATATACATATGTGTAGTCTTATGCTCTGCTCTATTTTACTAGTATTTCCTGAGTCAAACTCCTGCTGTTAGATATACCTAGCAGCTAGGATTCATACACGACTCTTCGATGTATATGACCACAGGACTTTGGGTACATGGCATCCCCTCTTACATATCAAATTCTATGAAACTGTAAACCAGACTATAAAGGGGTTCTGAAAATAGGAATTCTAATCCAGGCTTTATTTTGGCTTACCATGTAAACTCAGGCTATGTTTTCCCACATGATGAAAAGATCTAATGCCAACATTATAAAGACTGTGATGCCTAGAAAGCTACTCAAGATCTACTAAAATGAAGAACAGTATTTTTTTTTCTAGCAAATCAGGACATTACCAAGCCTAAATAGTTAAGTACCAAGAGTAACGACGTAAGAAAAAAACTACTTATTCAGGATTTCCTACGCACGAGGCACTGTTGTAAGGATTTTCAAAACAGCTACCAGTTACTGAACAAACTCAGTGGTAAAGATCATCATCCCCAACTTATAAATGAGGAAATTAAGGATGACAGAAGTTGAGTAAATTTGCCAAGATCAAACAACTACGATACTAAGATACAAAGCCCAGGTTTGTCTAACTCCAAACTTCTGCACAACTGCCTTCACAACTATAAATGAAGCAGTTAATTATGAAAGTAAATTCCTGTCAATTAATTTTCTTCATTCCAAATATTTCACTTTGCCCAGCCTGGGCCAATACTAGGCTTGTGTCTACTGGCCAGAGGCAGGAACAAAACTGTCCTCTAACAGAGGTCTCCCTGTAGTTAAGCCAGTGGAATCCTCCATCTGGACTAAGCTAAGCATCTAAATCATGGTCATAAGCAATGTAGCTATGAGCAACATGTTTTAGAAATTACTGTGAAAAATGGCATCAGTTGGTGGTATTTTAACAGTTATTACATCACAGTAGTGGTAAATCAAACCATACAGGCCATTGTGGGGTTCTGAAGTCCTTAGGCAAATATTTATATAGCTGGTCTTTAAAATCCTCAGTGGATTCGCTGAGTCTGCAGTACAAGCTCTTACTTACTCCAGCATTTAGCAATGTCGTGACAACGTTTTTGCCCGGGAGGCCTTGAATAGTCGTTCCTTTTCCTGTAGTCTTTTGCACAACAATCACATTAGGCTTGGAAGTCATTGGGATTGTAGTGATTTTGGTAGTCGTTCCTTAGAGAAGGGGGGAGAAAAGGAGGCCTGAGTTAAGGACTAGTGATACTTGGTTATTTCTGTTTATGCTGTATATAATTAATACATGTAGTTAATGTCATTCCCAGATGACACAAAAGTTGTCATGAGGCTGAAAACGAAGGCTTGGGACAGTAAGCAGAAGTTGTCCTAGAATGAGAGAATATTAAGAATTAACTTTTACAGCAGTCATCTTTTTGGAATTTGAAAACCTGTACACCAAAATCAAAATCTAAAATATCACTATCAGTTTCCCCGTCAATATTCCTCCCCTGACTAGTTAATTGAAATAAATAAAAATCTGCCTTCCACAAAAAAAGTTTCCCCAAACCCAGGATTTTATTTGACTAGTGTGATGCAAAAACTCTTCAAAAAAGAACATTAAAAAGAGGTAAATACTTAACAAAATCACATAACTTTAGACTGTACAGAAAACTTATGAAAATAAGCCATTTATGCTTGTGATTAAAAAAAAAACAAGCACTCATAGACCAAGGCACAGATTAAACACATGCTCTTGTGATCTATAGTACTCTGAAGAGTATGAGGATAAAACTCCAATTTATATATTTATATAAATGGATCTATATTTTCAACAATTAAGATCTATTCAGTAGATCTACATCTACTGATCCAAACATATTACTGTGCTCTCTTCCTTACATCCTTCCACAACCTACTTCTCTTATACCTATCAAATTTGTACCCTATATTCTGATTGTCGCAGTTAGAAATCCTGGTGCCAATCTTGCTTTGTGAAAGCCCCTGGAGCTCCAAACTCTATCTTTTTGCATCCCTAATTCCTCAGCGCTTATCACACACTGTATGGCAATTACTCAGTAACAGCTGTTCAATGAATATGTGAACAAACTCGATTTGTCATCAACTTGTGTATTCTTTCAAAATGCTATCAATGTCAACAGACAGACCCTCTTCTCTTTGGGCTTCCCATATTTTCTCCCTATTTCAAGTTTCTGTATCATACAAATAGCTCTCATGCTCCTGCTATATCAAACATTCTTTTTAAAAAACCAGTTTGATCATGTCAAGAGCCCAGTGTGAAACTGGTCAAAAACCTGCCCAGGGCTACTGGTTGACTCAGTCAGTATAGCATATGACTCTTGGGGTTGTAAATTTGAGCCCTATTCTGGATAGAGATTACTTTAAAACAAAACAAACTTTCCTAATCCCTATTTTATCTAGTTCTAACTTTCCCTCTTAGATTTCACAATCCTACATGACCCGATCCTTAATCTACCTATTTGATCTTATTTGTTCCTATTCCATAATATACACCACAGACTCTAGTCTAATAAGTAACTTCTTCACTATGGTTTCCTATTACCTGTCATATAGAGCCCAAATTCCTCTTATGTTTCCAGGTTTTGCCAGACTTTAATTTTCAGAATTATCATATATGTGTGTGTATATATATATATATGTATATATATATATATATAATCTCCTTGAGTGTGTTATTTTCCACATTGGTCCTCGAGCCTATGTTATAATGCTACTTCTATGCCTATGATTTCTTCTGCCCATGAGAACAGACAAGTCATACTTTTCTTTTCTAGGCTTGCTTATCATTTATCAAATGACTAAGCACAGAACAGGTACCATTTAAAAATATGATGGATTAATATGTTCCCAAGAAGAAAAATTAAACAAAATTTTATTATTTTCTATGAGAAAAACAGCATTCCTGACGAAGAGTTTTAGAAATAAAGTTACACTAAAAACAAGGATATTCTAGTCAGTTCTTGGCAATCTTAGTGCTTAATACTTTATATATCTTTATAATATACTTGCCATCACCTAATGTCTTGTCTGTCCAAGATAACACCATCAGGTTACATAAAAACACACTTTTATCCAACCACCAGCTTCACAAATGATTTTCCCTCTATCTGTAGTTTTTGAAAAGTAAGCTGTTAAGAGCCACAAAGACCACACTGCCCATTATTCATATGTATCAACTTCAACTCTTAATTAACTTCAATCCCTCATACATGACTGATTACTATGACTCCTTCGACAATACAGCCTCACGAAATATTTGGTTAATAAAAATGTTTTTAGAAAGTAAGCATTAAAAATTATCTCAAGGAAATGTAAACTAAGCTTTCACCAAAGTACAAGGATCATTTTTTAAAAAAGCTTGCTAAACAAGTGCCTTATATTTGTATTAAGTCACTGTCTAAAACTTTCCATTACAGGGATTTGTCAATTTATTGAACAGTTGCAAATTAAGTTCACCAGCTTAACAAAATGAAGGGTGGGGGGAGAAGGTAGAAAACAGAAGGAAAAGGCATAACGTAAGGAAAAGTAAGGGTGTCATATTAAAACAGAATAGTTTATGACTAGAATTATCAAGTTATTAAAGTGTGAAATTCCAGTGAGCATGTTTCTTTCAGCTGATAACTATGTTGTGTGGATGAAACAAGTGTTACTCATTTTTTTTTAAAAAGATCTTCTTCTAGGGGTGCCTAGGTGGCTCGGTCATTTGAGCATCAGACTACTGCTTGGTTTCAGAGCATCAGACTATTGGTTTTGGTTAGATCATGATCTCAGAGTGGTGAGATCAAGGACCCACTTGAGCCCCGCCTCACTGGGCTCTGTACTCTCTGGGGAGTCTGCTGGAGATTCTCTCTCCCTCCCTCTCCTTCTGCTCCTCTGCCCACTAGTACAGGCAACCACTCTCTCTAAAATAAGTGAATCTAAAAAAATTAAAATAAAGGTCTTTCTCTACACTTTCACTGTAGTCAGTCTACAGTTCTCATGCTACAACAGAGCTTATAAAAGTTCATTTGTTTAGCATTCTTTAGGGCAGAGAATGCATCCATGTACATCCCTATGTATCACAGCACCCAGCCAAAGGTCTGGCTCATAGAATATCAGAGGACCCACTATATATATGGTCTTTAGTTATCAATTGCACCTACTGTGCAAATTAACTATAACTCACATTTGGATCATGGCCTATGATATTGGATGCATTCCAGGGATTTCTATTTAAAAATAAGATTCCTGTAAAAATGTGAGCATTATGGGAGGATGGTTTAAAGAAACTAATTTATTGGCCCAGATTTTACTATTCAGAGATTTCTTACATCACTCTAACAATCTGGTCTCTTGGGTAATGTTTTATGTTGCTTTGCTCAAAGAATGAACAAATGAACGAACAAATGGAAAGATAGATAAACACTAGGCCCTTGCCTGAACATTGTACTAAGGATCAAGAAAATCAAAATCAAGTCTTGCCAATGTCACAGGTTCTCATGTCCTTTGAGTGAAGATGAGTTCATCTCTGAAGGATGCAACAATCTTCTGCATAAAATAGCCATGGTTCCTTAACCAACCCTCAACAAAGTTCACCAAAAAACTTACATATCTGATAGGCCTCTCTTCATATATACATAAAGTTAATATCTGATTCTGAGGAGTTAAATAACTACAAAAATAGTCATGCCTTCCATTTAGTTGTTTATTCTAATGAAAGGAAAAATCTGACCTTTCTAGAAAGTACTTTGGAAGCATGACCTTGCTTTCTAGAGAAAAGGAAGTAAGAACATCACGTAATTTATTTATAATGACCAAAAAAAAATTGGAAGCAACCTAAAACATTCAATAATGAGAAAATGGCTAAACTATGGTACGTCATATAAGGAAACATTGTGTAGCCATTAAGTGGGGGCAGAGGAGTTCTCAAGATACATTTAAAAGAATAGGAAAATAAGATTATTCTATGAAAAAAGGGTAAAAGCTGATTATAATAGATTTCAATGTAATTTTAAAAATACACATACATTCACTTATAACCAAAAAAAATGAACAGAAAAAGGAATCTACAGAAATATATACACTTGAATTTACCATAGTTCTCTGGATGGTAAAAATCATATGTTTTTAATTTTCATTGTATCTTTCTGTATTTTCCAAATTACCCATGATAAGGGGGAAAGTATCATTTTCCTTTTTAAAGCCTTCTATTCTTACAGCTATCTGTCTGGGTATCTTTTTTTTTTTTTTTAATTTTTTTGAAGATTTTATTTATTTATTTGAGAGCGACAGTAAGAGAGAGAGCATGAGCAACGGGGAGAGAGGGAGAAGCAGACTCCCCACTGAGGTGGGAGCCCAATGTGGGGCTTGATCCCAGGACCCTGAGATTATGACCTGAGCCAAAGGCAGCTGCTTAACCGATTGAGCCACCCAGGCACCCCAGATGTCTGGGTGTCTTTTAAGAAAAGCGTTTCATTTTTGTTTGGGGATAAGGAAGCAGGGTAGGCACAAACTCTAGAATCCAGCATCTAATTATGGATTACCCAAATTCATCCAACTAGGCTTACCAGTTCTATGTGAATAGATAACCAGGGTCTGAAAACTGCTAATAAACTAAACTGTAATCCCACTATCACGAAGTAACAAAAATATTACAAAATAAGAGAACTGTCTTTATAAGGAATATTGATATGCAATAAGGATCAGTTTAGAGCAGTCAGAAATGAGAGATACCTTAAAATAAAAGTGTCAGTGAGGTGGAAGTAGACACAAAAAGAGCTCCACACAACGAATAGCGCTGTTTCAACTTTGTGCCAAGTACATCCTATTGCTAGAAAAGTTTAAGAACTCTTCTCATGTATACCAAATGTACTTGAAATAGCAGCTAACCATGAGTTGTTTTATATTTACATACAAAGGTGGATAAAATGTTTACATGTATAGGATACAGATCTCTGGCTTCCAGGAAAATATGCTTGCTTACTGTACCGCTCTAACCTGGTACAAAGCAGCTAAATCATGAAGAAGATCTGACAACAGTGGCCTCACGACATCTAGACATTCCTTCAAGCGGTAAGGTTATTATGAATTCATATGTAAGTAAAGAAAAACCATTATAGTGATAAAAAGCTACATACCAATGAAGAATGATCACTTTTTGAAAAATGTTTTAGAATGTGCTCTATACCATTAAGATACTGTCAGTTAATAAATCATAATTTGAGTTTTCACTGTGTTATTTTAAAAAATCCTCTTAAAGCTGGAGTATGATGATTCTTTCCCTATTGGTTTCACCCTCCTCAGTTTGGCAAACATCAGATTTTCTCACTTAAACTTAAAAATAGAGCCAATATTAGCAGCTTTAAATACTGTGCTTTATGCCAATATCATGCCCTGCTTTGTTTTTTTTTCTTTCAGTCCCTGAGTTATCAGCAACATCATACATTAGCAGGTACTTCAATCCCTTCACAGAACAACTCACCAGGCGCATAAAAAATATGGCTAGTCCACAAAAATGGTAGACAGTTAAAGTCCACAGGGCTTGCTTAATGAGAGATTATTTACATAATTTTAATTAAAAACTAATAAAGAAAATAGATGCTATGTTAACATTCCACTTCAGAGTCTATGGTCCAATACTGCAGGAATTAATGAGCTGATAAAAACCAGGTAAAGTCCCAGAATACCAGTAAGTATTAGCTTTCACTATCTGAGTAAAGTATTTCTTAAAAGTAAACAATCAATATAATGGTGAAAAGAAAATAAAAAGATATTAAAATATTTTTATTTTTAATAAGCTAAAGTGACATTAGTAAATGAAATTATGAGATATAGTCCTTCAAACATATTTAGATGAATATCCATTAAGTGGGGGCAGAGTTCTCAAGATACATTTAAAAGAATAGGAAAATAAGATTATTCTATAAAAAAAGGGTCTTCCTCTCTCTAGCGTGTGTGGTCTTCGACAGGTCAATCTCATTTCTCTAAACTTCCATCTGTCTGTACCTGTCAACTGGGGGTGATGCCAACTATTTGAATTTATCAGCTCTGAAAGGACTGACAAATGGGAGAATACTTAGTAAATGAAAAATCGCAATACAAATGTAAATCACAGTATTTTTATTCTGATGAAAAACAACTAAATGTTCTATTTTAAAATAAAAAACTTAATGTGTGAAAACTTAATACTAGAAATAAAAAACTAGACTTAAAATCACTAAACATCAGGACTAAAAATAAAGCTCCAGAATCGTAAGCAGAAAACAGATCAAAAAGAATCCTTCAACAGTGAAAAGCTTTTTCCTCTTACAAGTTACCTATAGCTTTAACATATTTCAGATATACCTACCAGAAACTATATTACTGCTAATTATCTTGCCCCCCAAGGTGGCTAATGACTTGGGTACAACTGTAATGATGCTACCACTGGTAGTTTTCACGTAAGTTGCAGCTCCAGGGGTTGCAGCCATCCGACCTATGGACGGGCTCACTGTTGGCCGGGTATAGGTTGCCTGTGTGCCTATAAAAAGGGAAAAGCCAAAGAAAAACTTGTCGTTACTTATAGAAGAATGACAATTTATACAGTTCAGCTATAATTCAATGTAATCTACATTGCTTTAACTTGAAAAAGGAATTTCAAGGTGTCAAGACATTAAGTAACAATTTATAGCCAGTTTTCAATGCACATAGCAATAACTAAGGCCAAGTCAATTTGAATTAATTTTACACATAAAATTTTGTGATGTGTTGCATCAAATTACTAAGCTCAAGAAAAAGTACAAGTAACTATGTTCCTTTCTTCCACTACCCTTCTTCCACTAGTTCTATGCCAAAAGAAACTTAAATTTAATCATCTTCCCTGCCAGAGCACTTTAGATATTTCTGTTATAGATTTTAAGGTCTCTGCATCTGTTTTATGCTGTCTCAGTGCCAAACCCAATGTCAGCACTCAGCAAATAAGGCAGTATTGTTTGCTTAAAATTTTATAAACTTTTACTATTTTGTACTCTGCTACTCTCTAAATATATTTCCATCTTTAAAAGAATTATTCCATCATTTTACTAGAGATTAAAGTTGAAGCTGCCGAGTTGCCAGAAATATTTCTTCTAGCCAAAAAAGTTCACTATTTACATATTTCCTCAACTCTCTAACTGACCTGTTAGAATATTTTTCTTCATGTCTCTCAAAGGATTTTGCACTCTTGCCCACTCTCCTAAGGACTTCTTTTCTCAAACAGGAATTAAAAACTAATCAGATGAGCCTGTCATAGTTTCCTACAAGTTCAGTAACTCAGAAATACTATTCTTGCACTAAGAACTATTAGTCTGGGGAAGAATGAAGATGATTAAGATAATACCTTCTTTGACAGGAAAGCATTTTTTCATGCTTTCTCATGGTCATCGTGATAACCGTTTTCAATGGTTATCCTGCAAAAATGCTTTTAGCAAGATATTTAAAAAATTTTTAATACAATCACAACTCAAACAAAGAACATTAGGTAGAATTAATTTAAACTGGTTACAAACATACATCTGAATCCCCCTCAAAAAAATCTAGTGCAAAGTAAACATGCTACAAACATAATGTGAATCAGCTGAATTTTAACAAAACATTTTCCACTTAAGCTTTTGTTTTAAAAATAGAAACACCATTTCTAACATAGATACAAAGGCACAGACACATTATTATTTTTACTACCTTTCCCTAAGGTAAAGAATCATATATAGATAACACTATTATCTTTGTACCAAATGGAAAAAAGTTTGGGGCAGGGGGCGAGGAGGGTGGAGTATGATAAATTTAATGCAAGAATACCATGTTTTTAAACACAGGCTTTGCAGAGACAGCAAGCAGAATGCTGGCTGGCAGGGACTAGGGGAAGGTGGTAATGAAGAGTTACTGTTCAATGTGTAGAGTTTCAGTTTGGGAAGATGAAAAGGTTCTGAAGCCTGATGGTGATTGATAGGTATAAAATAATATGAACGACACTGAATGTCAATGAACTATACCCTTAAAATGGTAAATTTCATGTTCTATTTTTGTCACAATTTAAAAGAAAAAAAGGGAGTCAAACAGATTGGGGTTCAAATCCCAGATCTTCCTTTTATTGGCTGCATGACTTTGGGCAAGTTGCTTTACATCAGTCTCTGTTTTGCCGCTAAAAGTGGAGATATCAGCCTAAGGGAGATTAAGTGTAATGTTTGCATAGACCTTTACATCCTGGCCAATAAATGATAGCTTTATAAACTTGAGATGGGTATCATTTTACATTATTTAGATTCTATCATCTACGTACTGACCCTTCTCAAAAAATCTGGTAAGAGTTATACAAATTTAAAATAATAGTAATAGGTAATTCTTACGTTAATTAATAATAACAGTTATTACTCTGCTGGGGACTTTACATACCTGATTTCCTCTAATACTTACAATAACCTTATGGTACAGGTATTGTTATCCCATTTAATAGACAAGAGAAAAGACTTAGAGGGATTAGTAAACTGCTCAAGGATACAAAGGGTGGTACTATTTAAAATGTTCTACACTGGGGGTGCCTGGGTGGCTCAGTGGGTTAAATCCTCTGCCTTCGGCTCAGGTCATGATCCCAGAGTCCTGGGATGGAGCCCCGCATCGGGCTCTCTGCTCCGCAGGGAGCTTGCTTCCTCCCCTCTCTCTCTCTGCCTGCTTCTCTGCCTACTTGTGATCTCTCTCTCTCTGTCAAATAAATAAAATCTTTAAAAAAAAAAAATGTTCTACACTGTCACTTCCTTGGACATAGCCTGGGTGCTCTCATATCTGGGCAAAAAGGCATCCTGTGCATCTCTCAGTCAGAGTAATGCTTACTACACCACAATGTAATATAGACTTTCAACCTCCTAAGAGTACAATCCTTCTGGGCTGAGAGAGTATGTTTTCGGTCCCTCAACAAATCCTGACTAAACACCTACTTTCAGACCAGCTCAACATATATATGGTGAATAAAACAAAGATGCCCCTTATCATGGAGCTTATGGTCTAACAAGGTGAACTACAGTAAATCAACAAATAATCAAAGAAATGAGAAGATGAAGATGATTAAGATAATACCTATAAAGTAAAAAAAACAGAAGACCATGACAATAATAAAAGAAAGCTAATTTTAGTTGGAGGGAAAGCCTCTTAAAGAACTGTCATTAATCCCTACATTCCCAGTGTCAAGCACTGTGTTGATACAAAGAAACTACTCAATAAATAAATGATGCATGAATGGACTGACGCTCAAGAAAACTTACCAGTAGGAGTGGTTACCAGTTTAGTTGTCATAATTGCACCATTACTGCTAACCACCATAATAGGGGAATTGCTACTGGTGGGCAGAGTTGCTGTCACTGGTTTGGGTAAGATTTTACTTGGTTGAACTTGTTGTGTGATGATTTTAACACCTTTAAAAGAAGAAAGAGAAATCTCAACACAGATTATTTTGAAAAACATGTTCCTTATACCAACCCAAGAGGGCAGTAGTTACACATATTTACTCAGTCTTGCCTAAACAGGAAGTTTTTTTTTTCAAAATGATGACACTCTCAATTTTTATTCCTTAAATTCCTATCTTTCCTAACTTCTCTCATTCAAGAATATAATTAAGATATTACAGAAACTATTAATAATTTCTTTAAAAATTTTTTTGTATATGATCATGTCAAATAAGAGCTTTCAAACCAAATTAGTGTAATGATGTGGATTTTTCTTACGTTTTTCAAAATTTTTATTTAAATGTTTTAATTGTTACACTGACTCTCCAAATATAAAATATCCATTTAAAAGAAAGCTCTCAAAAAAAGTAAAATAAAAAATAAAACGAATCCCTCATGCTAACTACAAATTTAAGTACTAATTGTTAACTGAGGAAGGAAAATTTGGTAACCCTTTACACCCCACTAACTTCATTGAAAAAATCCATGGGATGGAGTATATTGTCATAGACAACTAAAAATTATACTTTTTGGATAGTGATTTAGGTTGAGACATTAGGAAGTAAATACATCTATTTATTTAACAACCTTAAATAATTTTAAATTTCTGTAGGCCAACTAAGAAGTTAAAACTATGATCATCACCTAGGCATAACTGAACAAATTATTTTCTCTATAGCTCAATTTTCTCATCCATAAAATAAAGATACTATCAGTATATACATTCTTGGATTGTTATAAAGATTAAGTAAATCAAAATTGTAAAGTGCCTAATACACAGCAAGAATTTAATAAGGCACTATTATTGTAGAAATAAAGAAACCCTGATTATAATAAATCATAACCAGACAAGTTGTAGGGAAAAAAATTTTTCCAGTATTACCTCATTAGTGGATTATAATAATCCTAAGACATATAAAAAGAAGTACATCCACCCCCCCAATAACCACAGTCAGAAAAAACTTAATGGAATCATAAGAGATTACTTTGCTCAGTCCTATGCAAATAGGTTGAAAATTTAGATCAAATAGATAATTATTTAGAAAAATATTAGTTATCAAAACGGACTTCAGAAAAGACAGGGACCTAAATAAACAAATTTCTTTAAAATAAAATTTAAGGAACTCCTCCCCCTTCACCAATAAATAGCAGGCCCAGATAGTTTCACAGAACAATTCCACAGCCCTATAAAAAAAAAGATAATTACAATGTATTTAAAACCATTCCTCTTTAAAGTTCCCATCATCAGAAATAAAAAAAAAATTTGTTACTGTTCAGTGATAAATGTTAACTAAACTTGTTGGGGTGATTATTTAATAATACATATATATATATCAATCAAATCATTATGTTATACACCGAAAACTAATACAGTGTTATATGCCAATTATATCTCAATTAAAAACAAAAACCATTCAGAGATCAATTTCTGACAAGAGAGCATGAGGAGCTCTGCTAATCTGCTAACCCAATGGAACTAGTAAAATGATACCAATGAGAAGCTCAGGAAATAGTCCCAAGGACAAATGAGGAAAAAATTATTTAAGAATATAAAGAAAAATTCAGTAAGAAAGGAGAGATCTGGGCGCCTGGGTGGCTCAGTGGGTTAAGCCTTTGCCTTTGGCTCAGGTCATGATCCCAAGGTCCTGGGATGGAGTCCCTCATCAGGCTCTCTGCTCAGCAGGGAGCCTGCTTCCTTCCTCTCTCTCTGCCTGCCTCTCTGCCTACTTATGATCTCTGTCAAATAAATAAATAAAATCATTAAAAAGAAAGAAAGAAAGAAAGAAAGAAAGAAAGAAAGAAAGAAAGAAAGAAAGGGAGAGACCTGTGGTATTTAAACTAAGACCTGTCTGTCCCTACCCACTACGAGTGAAGCAGACTCCTCTCCAGACTGCTGTAGTCAAGAACACAAGGTTTCCTCTTATTGAACTCCTTGTTGGAGGGTTTTCTTCTGAGGAGCCCCAAGACTTCAGTTTACCTTGTCCTGCCCCCAGGTAGGTACTGCTAAGCCCCAGGCAAGTGATGTCAAGAAGTGAGCATTCCCTTCTTTGGCCAAGCCCCCAACTTATGGAACAAAGGCTATACTTTGGGCACAACTCTACTGAAAAACTGGAATCCTAATCACCACTGCCCTGGCTTGTGAGGTGGTGGCTCTAGAGAAGCAAGCCAAGAGGTTATCAGGTTGCTGCCCACACTCCCACCCTTGCCTTCACTGAATGCTCAAGCTTCTAGAGCAGCAGTGTCATTCAGAGAAGAGCTCCAGAGTTGCCTGAGAGTAGAAATAGATAATAAAACAGGTAGTCTGTAATCTCTTCCCAAAGGAACTGACTTCATTTGTAATACCACATGGAGAAGTTCAAGCTCTCAAGAACAGCTGAGGATGCAGCAACTGGAAGAAAATTTATGGATTTAAGAAAAACACATTTGGGGAACCTGGGTGGCTCAGTTGGTTAAGCATCTGCCTTTCACTCAGATCATGATCTCGGGGCCCTGGAATTGAGCCCCGAGTAGGGCTACCTGCTGAGAGGGGAGTCTACTTCTCCCTCCCCCTCTGCCCTTCACCCGTGCTCATGTCTTCTCTCATTCTGCTCTCTCTCTCAAATAAATAAAATCTCAAACAAACAAACAAACAAACAACATTCAAGACAAGAGGCCAAGATAGCTTGCAGGAGAGAACTGAGGTATAATGAAGCTGGGAGGAACCCTCCTGTGGTCGGAACAAATACACCTCTGAAACTACTCCTTCAAAGAAGCTACAATTTAAACTAGTTCGTAAAGCAACTTAAGACTCCAAGACACTTTTGAAAACAATAGAGCAGTTAATGTAGTTTGACAGTTGGGTGTGGTCAGAGAAAGAGCAGGAGAGAATCACTGTCTTCTCAGAACAACTGTGGGCATACCGAGAGCTGTGATTCCCTGAGCAATAGCATCAGAAGATTACTTCACTAAAATAAGTGACCTAGTTACTAAACAACATTGAATAAAGTAAATAACAACAAAAAAAATACACATTGAGAAGGTACAAGACCAGTGTCTACCTACAATATATAACGTCTACATCTACAATATATAATGTCTAATATCTAAAATATCAAGGGGTGGTTGGCTGGCTTAGTTTGGTAGAACATGTGACTGTCAACCTCAGGCTAAGTTCAAGCCCCATGTTGGGCAAGGAATCTACTTTTTAAAAAAATAATTAAGTAAGTAAAATAAATTAAATTATCAATATAAATATCTAGAATGTTCAGTTCCAACAAACTACAAGGAGATGTACAAAGAAACAGGAAAATATGACCCATACACTGGGGAAAAAAAGCAGGCAACAGAAATTCCCTATGAGAGCAATCATATGTCAGATTTAACAACAACAAAAGACTTGAAAGTAGCCGTTATAAACATGTTCACAGAAGTATAGGAAAGCATGATTATAGAAAAGTAAAAGAGAGTATGAAAACAAAGTTGCATCAAAACAGAGAATATTAATAATGCAAAAGAAATTACAAAAAAGAACCAAAGAGAAAAATTGGGGTTAAAAAGTATAATAACGGAAATAAAAAATTCACTAGAGAGGCTCAAGAGTAGATCTGAACTGGCAGGAAAAAAATAAAAGAGCAAATGTGGGGCGCCCGGTGGCTCAGTTGGTTAAGCGACTGCCTTCAGTTCAGGTCATGATCCTGGACTCCCTAGATCCCTGCTTGGCAGGGAGTCTGCTTCTCCCTCTGACCCTCCCCCTTCTCATGCGCTCTCACTCTCTCTCTCTCTCTCATTCTCTCTAATAAATAAAAAAAATCTTAAAAAAAAAGAGCAAATGTGAAAAGAGCAACTGAGATTATGAAAGCTGAAAAATGTCAAAGAAAAAAGAATGAAGAAAAATGAACAGAACCTCAGAGAAATGTAGAACACCAACAAGTGCTCAAACATATAGTAAGAGAACTACCAAAAGAAAAGAACAGCAAGAAAAGAGAAGAAATACTCAAAGAAATTGCAGAAAATGTCCTAAATTTTTGAAAAGCAGTAACTTACATATCCAGGAAGCTGAAAAGCAATAACTTACACATCCAGGAAGCTCTTCAAACGCCAAACAGAATAAACACAAAAAGATCTACAAACAGACACATCATACTAAAAATGGTAAAAGTCAAAAGCAACAGAAAAATCTTGAAAGTAACAAGGAAAAAAAACAACGTCACTTATAAAGGAACTGCATTAAGGTTAATAACTGACCTCTCAGCAGTTATTATGAGATAACTATTCCAAGTATTCAAAGAAAGAAAATGCCAACCCAGAATCCAATATCCAGCAAAGCTATCTTTCAGAAATACAGGGAAGATGAAGGCTTTACCAGTTAAACAAAAATGGAGTTTGTTGCTAGTAATAATGTGTTGTCTTACAAAAGATGTTAAAAGAAGTTCTATGAAAAGAAGGAACAAGGAAAAAAACAATGACGTGCACTCTTAAAAGTTATACTCAACATTTTACTAGACTCTTGTCAGGGAAATTAGGCAAAATAACAACAACAACAACAACAACAAACCTCCGCCCCCCAAAAACCAAAAAGCAAAAAACAAGGCATCCAGACTATAACAGCAGAAATCATCTCTATTTGTAGATCACATGATCTTTTACATAGGAATTCCTAAGAAATTCACCTAAAATTATTAGAACTAAAAATGACTTCAGCAAAGGTACAAGGTATTAAACAACACAAAAGTCAGTTTTATTTGTATAAATCAGCAATGAACAATCCAAAATATGAAATTAACAATTTCATTCATAGTAGCTTCAAAAAAATACTTAGGAATAAATTTGACAAAATAAGTGTAAAACTTATACTCTAGACACCACACAACATTGTTGAAATAAATTAAAGAAGATCTAAATAAATGGGAAAACATCTTATGTTCATGGGTCAAAAAATTTAACATTATTAAGATGGTAATACTCCTAAACTGACCTATAGATGCAATGCAATCCCTATCAGAATCTCAGTTAACTTCTTTACAGAAACTAATAAGCTGATTCCAAAATTTGTAGTGGAATTTCAAGGAACCCAAACACTCAAAACAATCTTTAAAAATAGAACAAGGTAACAGTAATTACATTTCCTGGTTTCAAAACATACTACAAATCAATGGTAACCAAAACAATGTGGCACTGGCATATGGATACGCATACAAATTAATGGAATAGAATTCAGAGCACAGAAACAAACCAAATGATTTTTCAACAAGATGCCAAGACCATTCAACGGTGCAGGCAGCGGGGTGGGGTGGGATCGTCTTTTTAATAAATGGTACTAGAACAAATGGATAGACATATGCAAAATGAAATGGGAGGCTTACTTCACATCATAACAAAATTAACTCAACATGGATCGAAGACCTAAATTTAAGAGGTAAAACTACCGAACACTTAGAAAAAGACAGAATAAATCTTTATGATCAGGAATTTGGTAAGATTCTTAAACATGATGCCAAAAGCATAAGGAACATTAGAAAAAATAAACTGGACATCACCAAAATTAAAAACTTTTGTAATAGGACATCACCAAGAAAGTGAAAAGACAACCAACAGAATGGCAGGAAATATTTGCAAATCATGTATCTAATAACAAGGATTTAATATAAAAAATATATAAACTAAAAACAACAAAAACAACAACAACAAGAAACAAAGCCTTACAACTCACTGATAAAAAGACAACCCAATTTAAAAGTGGACAAAGGATATAAATAAATATTTCTCCAAGGGAGAATATAAAAAGGGCCAATAAGCAGAGGAAAAGATGTTTGACATCATTAGTCATCAGAGAAATATAAATCAAAACTACAATGAAATACCACTTCAGAAACTAGGAGGGCTAGAATCAAAAAGTCAGAGAATAGCAAGTGTTGGAAAGGAGACAGAGAAACTGGAACCCTCATACACAAATGCAGATGTAAAATGGTACAGTCATTATGGAAAACAGTCTAGTAGTTTCTCAAACAATTATAGAGTTACCATAAACTGAGCACGTCCACTCCAAAATATATACACAAGAGAACTGAATACCCAAAACTTACACATGAATACTTTCCAGAGAATATACTCATAACAGCCACCAGGTGGAAAAAACCCAAATGTATTATCAATGGACAAATGAATAAACAAAATGTGAAATATTATTTGGCCACAAAAACAAATGAAATACCAATATATGTATGAACCTTGAAAACATTGGTAAGTGAAAGAAACTGGTCACAAAAGACCACATATATAAATATATATAAATATATAAAAATCCAGAGACAGAAAGTAGATTAGTGGTTGCTTAGGGCTGGAGAGGCTGTCATAGGGAGTAAAGAATGATAACTAAAGGTTACAGGGTTTCTTTCTGAAGTGATGAAAATGTTCTAAAATTAACTGTGGTGATGGTGACTCATATCTGTGAATATTCTAACTACTACTAAACTGTCATTTGAGTGGTTATTTGAATGGTATATAAATTAAAACTCAATAAGCTTTTTTTTAAATTCCAAGCATTTTTAAGAAAGAAAACTTTGCAATTCTTTCTCGAAAGCACATAATATTAAACTAAAGCCTAACAAAGACTGTACACAAAAAGAAAACTACAGACCAACTTCCCAAGACTGTAATACGTAATCAATTCCTCATACTGGGATAAATTGGAAAAATATTTAAATGTAGAAAATGTGAATTATAACTAAAAATCTAGAAGCATTAAAGACTACACTGATAAATTCAACTATATAAAAACAAAAAAAGATCTATACAGCAGAAGTCCTCATAAATAAAGTTAACAACAGACAAGCAAACTGGGAGGAAAATCCCTGCAAATCATGAAACACACACAGGGTTTGCTAATTATCCTGATATAATAAAATTCCCAGAAATTGATAAGAAAAATATCACAGCAGAAGTATGGACAATGAATACAGACTGTACACAAAAAAATGAAATACAAAGGGCTCTCAAACATAAAGAGTTGTTCAAACTCACTCTCAATATGAGAAATGAAAATAAAACAACACAGAGAAAATGAAATATGTTAAGTATAAATGTAACAAAACTTGTACAGGATTTGCACACTGAGAACTGTGAAACACTGATGAACGAAGTGAAAGAAGACCTAAATAAATGGAATGCCACACTCTGTTCATGAACTAGATAACTCAACACGATGTCAATTCTTCCTAAACTCATCTAGAAGTTGAATGCAATTCCTAGGAAATCCCAGTAAGGTTTTACTATACACAGATACATTTGAGCTTAAATTAGAAAGGCAACAAAACTAGAATAGCTAAAATAATTTTGAAATAGAAAAATAAAGTGGAAGGAATCACTCTATCTACATTAAAGCTTACTATATAGCTATAGTAATCAAGACAGTATGGTCCTAACAGAGAGAGAGATACAAAGATCAATGAAACAAATGGGAGTACCTAGAAATAAACCCACACAAATATGCCCAACTGATTTCTGACAAAGGTGCCAAAGCAATTCAGTAGAGTATGACAACCTTTTCAACAACAGGCACAGAAGCAACTATATCCACAAGCAAAAAAAAAACTAACCCTGACTTAAACCTCACATACTTTATATGAAAATTAACTCAAGGGGCATCTGGGTGGCTCAGTGGGTTAAAGCCTCTGCCTTCAGCTCGGGTCTTGATCCCGGGGTCCTGGGATCGAGCCCCGCATCGGGCTCTCTGCTCGGCGGGGAGCCTGCTTCCCTTCCTCTCTCTCTGCCTGCCTGTCTGCCTATTTGTGGTCTCTGTCAAATGAATGAATAAAATTAAAAAAAAAAAAAAAAAAAAGTTAACTCAAAATAAATTATGGCTTAGATACTAAAAAAAAAAAAAAACTGGAACAAACCATAAGAGACTCTTAATCTCACAAAACAAACTGAGGGTTGCTGGGGCGTGGCGGGTAGGTATAGCTGGGTTATGGACATTGGGGAGGGTAAGTGCTATGGTGAGTGCTGTGAAATGTGTAAGCCTGACGATTCACAGACCTGTACCCCTGGGGCAAATAATACATTATGTTAATAAAAATAATTAATTAAAAATATATAAAACTTTTAGAGAAAAATGCTAAAACCTAGAGCTATGCAAAGTATTTTGAGTTCATCCCCAAGACATAATCCATAAAAGGAAAAACTGATAAACCAGACTGAATCAAAATCTAGTATGAATGAACAACTCAGAGCTATTAGTGGAATTTTATTAGTAACCTATTTCTTGTATACCTATGATGGTTAGACTTCCTAAAGAAGTCATGCCATAAGACTCCACAATTGAGGCTTAAGGCATATGGGGAAAATAGGGTTAGCAGACAGATTTTTGAGTCAATCCAGAAAAGCATTTATAAGCATTTTCAAATAGAGTAAAAGTAAATCCAGACAACATAATAAGTATATAATATCATACAGCTTTTATTAGCTATACTAGATTTTGTGTGATTAACTACATCTTGCTCACTAGAAATTTTTTAGTATCTCCTACTCCTGCTGTTCAAAAGAGATAATTAAAAATTAATTTTTGGAATAAGACAAGCATCACCTTGACACCAAAACCAGAAAAAGACACCAGGAGAAAAAAAAAAAAAGAACTATAGGCCAATATTTCTGATGAACATAGACACAAAAATCCTCAACAAAATACTAGCAAACTAAATCCAACAATACATTTAAAAAAATCATTCACCACCATCAAGTGGGATTTATCCTTGGTTTGCAAGGGTGATTCAATATTCACAAATCAATCAACATGATACATCACATCAATAAAGGAAAGGATAAGAACCATATAATCATTTCGGTAGACAAAGAAAGAGCATTTGACAAAGTATAACGTCCATTCATGGTAAAAGCCTTGAACAAAGTAGGTTTAGAGGGAAGTTCAACATTATAAAGACAATCTATGAAAAACCCACAGCAAAAATCATACTCAATGGGGAAAAACTGAGAGCTTTCCCCCTAAGGTCAGGAACAAGACAATGTTGTCTACTCTCACCACTTTTTTTTTTTTTGTAATTTCTCTACGCAGATGATATGATACTATATGTGGAAAACCCAAAAGATTCCACTCCAAAACTGCTAGAACTTGTACAAGAATTCAGTAAAGTGTCAGGATATAAAATCAATGCACAGAAATCAGTTGCATTTCTCTACACCAACAACAAGACAGAAGAAAGAGAAATTAAGGAGTCAATCCCATTCACCACTTTTATTCAACAGAACTGGAAGTCCTAGCCACAGCAATCAGACAACAAAAGAAAAGGCGTCTAAATTGGTAGGGAAGAAGTCAAACTTTCACTATTTGCAGATGACATGACAGTGTATAGAAAACCTAAGAGACTCCAAAAAAAACCCTGCTAGAACTAATACATGAAGTTAGAAAATACACAGGATACAAAATCAATGTACGGAAATCTGCAGCATTCCTATATGCCAATAATGAAGCTGCAAAAAAGAAAGTAAGAAACAATCCCATTTGTAACTGCACCAAAAACAATAAAATACCTACCAATTAAACTAACCAAAGAGGCAAAAGAGTTATACACTGAAAATGTAAAACACTGATGAAAGAAATTGAAGATGACACAAAGAAATGGAAAGACATTTCCATGTTCATGGACTGAGAGCCCAAATACTGTTAAAATGTCTATACTACCTAAAGCAACACATTTAATGCAATCCCTATCAAAATACCACCAGCATTTTTCACAGAGTTAGAACAATCCTAAAATTTGTATGGAACCCCAAAATCCCCAAATAGCCAGAGCAATCTCGGAAAAGAAAAGTAAAGCTGGAGGCATCACAATTCCAGATTTCAAGTTATATTACAAAGCTGTAGTCATCAAAGCAGTGTGGTACTAGCACAGAAACAGACAAACAGGGGCGCCTGGGTGGCTCATGGGTTAAGCCTCTGCCTTCAGCTCAGGTCATGATCTCAGGGTCCTGGGATCGAGCCCCCATCGGGCTCTCTGCTCAGCAGAGCCCGCTTCCCCTCTCTCTCTGCCTGCCTCTCTGCCTACTTGTGATCTCTGTCAATAAATAAATAAAATATTTAAAAACAACAACAAGAACAAAAAAAAAACAGACACAAAGATCACTGGAACAGAACAGAAAACCCAGAAATAAACCCATAAACATATGGTCAATCAATCTTTGACAAAGCAGGAAAGACCATCCAATGGGAAAAGGACAGTATCTTGAACAAATGGTATCGGGAAAACTGGGCAGCAACACACAAAAGAATGAAACTGGACCACTTTTGGGGCACCTGGGTGGCTCAGTCGGTTAAGTGTTTGCCTTGGGCTCAGGTCATGATTTTGGGTCCTGGGATTCACCCCTACATCAGGCTCCCTGCTCAGTGGGAGCCTGCTTCTCCCTCTGTTCCCCCACTGGTGCTTGCTTTCTCTCTCTCTCTCCCGCTCTCTATCTCAAATAAAGAAATAAAATCTTTAAAAAAAAAATATGAAAGAAAGAAAAAGAAACTGGACCACATTCTTACACCATACACAAAAATAAATTAAAATGGCTTACAGACCTAAATGTGAGACCTGAAACCATAAAAATCCTAGAAGGGAACACAGGTAGTAACTTCTCTAATATTGGCTGTAGCAATTTTTTTCTAGATATGTCTCCTAAGGCAAGGGAAACAAAAGCAAAAATAACTTGGGGACTTCATCAAAATAGCAAGCTTCTGTATAGTGACAGTGAAGGAAACATCAACAAAACTAAAACCTATGGAGCGGGAGAAGATATAATGACATCTGATGAAGGGTTAATAGCCAAAATATATAAAGAGCTTATAAAACTCAACACCTAAAAAACAAATAATTCAATTAAAAAATGAACAGAAGACATAAACAGACATTTCTCCAAAAAAGACATCCAGATGGCCAAAAGACACATGAAAAACTGCTATCATCACTTATCCTCAGGGAAATGCAAATCCAAACTACAATGAGAAAACACCTCACACCCACCAAAATGGCTAACATCAAAAAAAGAACAAACAAAAGGCGTTGGCAAGGATGTGAAGAAAAAGGAACCCTTGTGCACTCTTGTTGGGAATGCAAACTGATGCAACCACTGTGGAAGACAGTTTGGAGATTTCTCAAAAAGTTAAAATAGAACTACCTTATGATCCTACAATCGTTATTATTGGGTATTTACCCAAAGAAAACAAAAACACTAATTTGAAGGGACACATATACCCCTGTGTTTACTGCAGCATTATTTTCAATAGCTAAACTATGGAAGCAGCCAAAGTGTCCATTGACAGATGAATGGAGAAGGAAGACATTATGTGTGTGTGTATACGTGTGTTTGTGTGCGATGGAATATTATTCAGCCATAAAGAAGAAGAATGAAATCTGGCCATTTACAACAACACGAATGGAGCTAGAGAACATAATGCTAAACAAAGTCAGTCAGTTGGACAAAGACAAATACTGCAGGATTTCCCTGAAATGTGGAATTTAAGAAACAAAGTAAATGAGCAAAAGGAAAGAGACAGAAGCAGAGGGAGAGAAAGAAACTAAGAAACAGACTTAACTACAGAGAACTGATGGCTGCCAGAGGGGAGGTGAGTGGGGGAATGAGTGAAATAGGTGATAGACATTAAGGAGTGCACTTGTGATGAGCACCGGGTGATATATGGAATTGTAGAACCACTATATTGTACGCTTGAAACTAATACACTGTATGTTAACTAATGAGTTAAAATAAAAACTAAAAAAGAAAGAAATCCTGCCATTTGCGACAAGGTGGATGGGCCTTGAGGGCATTATGTTAAGTGAAATAAGACAGAGAAAGACACATACTAAACGATCTCACTTACATGTAGAATCTTAAAAAAACAAACAGAAAAAAGACTCACAGATACAAAGAATATTGGTGGTTGCCAGAGGCAGGGGATGGAGGGCTAGCCAAAACAGGTAAAGGTGGTCAGGAGGTATAAACTTCCAGTTATAAGATAAATAAATCCTAAGCAGGTAACCTATAGTATGGTGGCTATAATTAACAATACTGTACTATATTTGAAAGTTGCTTAGAGAATAAATCTTTTTTTTTTTTTTTAAAGATTTTATTTATTTATTTGTCAAGAGAGAGTGAACACAGGCAGAGTGGCAGGCAGAGGCAGAGGGAGAAGCAGGCTCCCCATCGAGCAAGGAGCCCGATGTGGGACTCGATCCCAGGACACTGGGATCATGACCTGAGCTGAAGGCAGCCGCTCAACCAACTGAGCCACCCAGGCATCCCGCTTAGAGAATAAATCTTTAAAGTTCTCATCACAAGAAAAAAAATGTGATTATGTATAATAATGAATGTTGACTAAACTTGCTGTAATCATTTTGAAATATATACACAGATCACTATGTTGTACACCTATAATACAATGTTTGAGATATGTCAGTCATCTCAAAAACTAGTAACAAAATGTTCCTATCAAAAAATAAAACAAACGAAACTAAAAATGTTGGCATCTTCAAACACTTCTTTTACCACCAAATAAAGTCCAGATTCATTGGAGGAAGAAAAAAAGCCATTTCTATTTCTTAAAGATATAAAGTATATTAAGAGTCTTTCTAATTTCCCTGTGTTTGAACCCCCATCCTACCTGCTTTTCTATTCAATACTTTTTTTTTAAAGATTTTTATTTATTTATTTGACAGAGAGAGAGAGACACAGTGAGAGAGGGAACACCAACAGGGGGAGTGGGAGAGGGTGAAGCAGGCTTCCTGCTGAGCGAGGAGCCTGACACGGGGCTCGATCCCAGAACCCTGAGATCATGACCTGAGCTGAAGGCAAAATGCTTAACAACTGAGCCACCCAGTTCACCTCTATTCAATACTTTATGATTCAATAACTTAAACTAATTGACTCCTACTCCTGAGTTCCCACTGTCCTAGAGATGCTTTCAATAAACTCCCAAATTATTATTCCACAAACTTTATCGTACACAGTGTCTTATAATCTTAGCGCTTCTGCTCACACCATTTTATGCCAAATTCATAATACAGCATTCTAACACAAAACTCCAGACTAATTTTTCAACTGCCTACATTCTATAACCCCAATGCATCCAGAATATAATTCTAAAATCTGGGTTTGCTTCCTCAGCTTCCTTACCTCCCTGGAGAGTTCATTGAAAATAACTTCCTGCTGAGCAAATTGCTTTTTTTTTCTCATTTCTATGCCCAAGCTCTAGTTCTTTATATAAGTATTTCCCACAGGAGGCTCTCAAAACATATTTTGGAATTTAAATTCTGGTGCTTGAGGAAACTGTATATCCATATATACTCACAGTCTTCAGAGAAGCAGTGACTGGGGAAGAATTATATCTTATAAACATTTTCCAGTTACCTGACTCCTGTTTGATTTGAATAGTTGGCTTGATACCAGGTGGCAAAGGAGACTGCTGAGGTTGCTGCTGATGAGATACTGGCGCAGGCTGGGCCACATGCTGCGGGGTCTGCTGCTGCACTTGATGTAACTGCTGCTTAGGAGATTGTTGATGCTGTTTAGGAAACTGTGCGAGAATCTGAGTTGGGGCGCCCACTAAACTTTTGGGGGAAGGAAGCCTGGTTGATGCCATTTTGATCGCTGATGTAGACACACCTGCAGAAGAGTAGGGGGCAAAGTATTTAATAGCAAAGCATACTTAAAGCTACTTCTTGTAGTAATTGATAAAGACTAGGTAAATCAATAAAAACAATGATCAAGCACCTGTTAAGTGTCATACATAATATGTGGTGTTTTACATATTTGATACACAGTCCTCAAACTTGGCAAGGAAGGTGTCCTTGCTCTCACACTTGAAAAAATTGATGTTCCCTTAGTGAACAGTAGAGTAAAAGAGAGAAAATAACAGGAAGAATACTCACATGTCTTTCAATAAATTTTCTTTTGAAAAATACAAGTTCTTAGTGTGAATAATATAAGAACACAGCAAACTAAGTTTTGAATCTTATTTGTGATACATTTTTTAAACTACTTTTCAGGTTCCAGCAAGTCAATTTAAACAAGGCCAGAGAAAATATTTCACACTGAAACATTCATCTTTTGAACTACTCAGCATGGCAAAGGAGTTTTCCTATATCTCATTTCTGATGATCTACAAATTAAAGTCACTGCTTGAGATCTCTAACTGGGTCATTAAGTAATCTGTGAAAAATTACAAGCAGGTATACTCAATATATCCATAGCAAAACAATTCTGATGACATATTAATACATTGCTTCTCAGTGCAATGCTAATATTAGTAGCATGCATAGATAAGAAGTACCAGTAACATCCATTAAAGATGCACGAGTTTGAGAGAAATTCTTCCCTCTCCCAGATAGTTCTTCAGTAATTTTCTTAAAATTCTTCAACTACACAACAGGATGATTATCTGTAAATGATTTAATCTTCCTAACAACCTGGAATATAACTCATCAACTTTTTGAGCGTTGCTGAAATGAAATGAAACTCATAAATTAATTAGCCTAATTGCCAAATTCTTGGGCTATTTCACACCTTCTTCTCCCACACCTCCCATTATGACAATTACATTGCATTATAGAAAAAACGTTAAATACTATCATGTTCCTATGTAAAATGTTTCCGGAGAATGATAAAGATGGAAAAGAAACCTTGGGAAGTCATTCTGATTCCTGGGGCCTCAGCTCCTGCATCTGTTAAATTTTCCTTACCCTGCAAGTCTCTAAGGGTTGCTGTGTGGATCAGGTGAAATCACAGACTAAGAACTATTTTAAGAGACTAAGAGAGTAATCAGAATCACCTGGAGGGCTTATCCACATTACCTACACATTCTCCCACCTCACCCAAACCCATCCCTCCCCAAATACTAGTATTTGACAAGTTTGTGTTATATTGCTTAGTTGTGCTGAACAAGATTATCTCTGGAGCCCCATTCAGCACCAACATTTTATGACTCAATGAATATAAAGTTTTATATTAGTGAATGATATTATTTCTAAACTATTTAAAAGCTCTAACCTTTATATTGAATCTATAATGAACTCTTATACTGAGATAAATTGTGTACATGGGACACTCCCTCTGTTCTCCATAGTTTTTTACAGTGTAAGTATGTGATGTAATAGCAGTCAGGATAACTTTAGAATCAGAGAACTATGTCCAAATCGTGCCTTCAGCACATAAACACATTAACAGCTGTATGACCTGACTGAAGTACTTAATTTAAGAATGTTCATTCAGTAAAAATTTACTGAGCACATACTTCATGCTGGTTCCTTGGGGCCATATTGTATTCATGAAACAGTCCTTACCTTCGGAAAGGTTACAAGAGAAGATAATCAAATGACTATACAAATCTATTACCATAAACTGTAATGAAGACTATTTTTGTTTTAAATAAGTGAAAGGTCCTCTTCCTTTTGCCCTTTGTTTCCAAAACAATTCAGCACTAAAGCTATCAGCTGGTGCAAAGCAAGATGAACAACTAGGCAACTAAAGAGAAGAGTAGCTTAGCATGAAATGTCAGAGCTCACTGCAGAAATGGGGCTAGCATGGGAATCAGGAGAGGATGCAGAGGGTGTCCATGCTGGGGAAGCTCAGGAGGCAGCACACATGTATAGCTAGAGCCCAAGCAAGTGAGTGTGAGCCACCTAACAAACAGACTCAAAGCTTTAGCAGAATGTCCACGGGAAGGGGTGGCTAAGGTAGTATCAGAATCCAAATTAAATGAAAAGGCCTTCTGGGTGGGAGGGCAGCCTGTCATAGGTCTTAGAGCTGAGAAGGATGAGACTGGCATCCATGCAAAAGGCTGATGTGGGGAGAGTGTCAGAAATAGGTGGGGTGATGCAGGAGTCTACAGGATGTCAGAGCCTGAGTGGAGTGAGAGGTACTGCATGGTGGTGGGGGCAACAGCAACAACAGACTGGTTGCATACTGGGAACTGACAAAATAAGTCAATATATGAAAGACAATGGAAGTCAGGTTTTTCACTATCAAAGAAGGGAAAGGAAAAAACTAGAGCTGTTTGATTGAAATTAGATTTATCAGTATGAACCCACAGTTTTCAATATATAGAAATAAATATAGATATAAATATGTGTACATATAAATGCACACACATAATATAGCAGTAGCATATCTAGTACTCAGATTCTAGCTAATTATTACTTTCCACTAATGGAATCAGGGTTCCTTGGAAAAATGGCTGACCCCACGGCTAGAGGAGGAAAAGTACAAAATGAGCTTGGTAAATATAAGACTTTTTTACTCCTTTTTGTTATATCTTTAACAGAAAACAGAAAAACTAAAGCAAAAATAATAACCATGCAATGTGGGTTTTGTAATGTAGAGAAATAAGATGCAGGACAACCATAGCACAGGATGAGAGAGACAAAATAGAAGTGTACTATTCTAAGATTCTAACACAATACGGGAAGTGGCGTATTACTTCAAGACAGACTGTTACAAATTAAAAATGCAAAATGTAAGTTCTAGAGCTGAGTTCTCAACCAAGGGCATCTTGCCTCCTCCTACTTCCACAGGTGGCGATCACTGGAGACCTTTTTCATTGTCATGACGGGCTACAACTACTGCTATTTAGTAGGCAGAGGTCAGAAATGCTATAAAACATCCCATAATACACAGGTTAGCCCCTCATAGTAAAGAATTATCCGGCCCAAAATGTCCATATGTGACAGTTGAGACCCAACTCTACTACTATTTACAAAGTATCTATAGGGACACCTGGGTGGCTCAGTGGGTTAAGCCGTTGCCTTCAGCTCAGGTCATGATCCCAGGGTCCTGGGATTGAGTCCCGCATTGGGCTCCTTGCTCAGCAGGGAGCCTGCCTCTCTCTCCGCCTCTGCCTGCCTCTCTGCCTGCTTGTGTGCTTTCTCTCTCTTTCTTTCTGACAAATAAATAAATAAAATCTTAAAAAAAAAAAAGTATCTATAAAGTACACACACACACACACAGCTAAGAAACCAATGGAAGAGATAAAATGAAATCTTTTTTTTTTTAAATCAATAAATCCGGGCGCCTGGGTGGCTCAGTGGGTTAAAGCCTCTGCCTTCAGCCCAGGTCATGATCCCAGCATCCTGGGATCGAGTCCCGCATCGGACTCTCTGCTCACCAGGGAACCTGCTTCCCCCTCTCTCTGCCTGCCTCTCTGCCTACTTGTAATCTCTATTAAATAAATAAAAAATTTAAAAAAAAATCAATAAATCCAAAAGATGAGAAAAGAGGGAAAAGGAAACAAAGAACAGAAAGGATGAATAAAAACAATTATCAAGAGAGAAGAACTTGAACTCAATCATATTGATAATTACATTAAATATAAACAGACTCAGTAATTCAATTAAAAGGCAGAGGTGGTCATGGATTTAAAAAATCCATGACTACCATCCAAATCCATCCAAAAAAATCCATGACCACCATCCAAATACATCCAAAAAAAAGATACATTTTATTTATTTACTTATTTTAAAGAGATTTTATTTTTAAGTAACCTCTAAACCCAGCGTAGGGCTCAACCTTACAACTCCAAGATCAAGAGTCACATCTCTGACTGAGCCAGCCAGGCGCCCCAAGAGATACATCTTAAACACAAAGGACAGATGGGTTAAAAGTAAAAGGATGAAAAAAGATGTATCATGCAAACACTACTTATAAGAAAGTTGCATGGCGACATTAATATCAGGAAAGGTAGACATTAAAACAACAAATATCATCAGAGAAAAAAGGCAACACTTTATAAAAAGGGGGTGATTTCATCAAGAAACAAGTCAAATACACTTCACTAATAAAAAGGCAGCAATCCTAAATGTGCATACACCTAATAAAAGAGATCAGAATACATGAGACGAAACTGATAGTGCTGTAAAGAGAAATGCACAAGGCCACAGTTATAGCTGAAGTTATTTACACTCCTCTCTCAGTAACTGATATTACAAGAAGACCAAAAAAAAAAAAAAAAAGATTAAAAAAAGGATATCTGAACAATTCTTTTAACCAATTTAACCTCATCGACATGTAAAAGACCAAATAAAAAGTCAATTCTTCTAAAACCATTTACTAAACAATCTAATGCAGTATATACTTCTAGTTGCCCGGTTAATATTCTTTCTCCTCTGCCTTTTGTCCTTTCTAACAAAAACCTGTTTTCTCCTCTCAAAAGGATCCACCTTCCTGGGTACTGACATTTATTTTATGGAGGACCCCAAACCAGCCCTAGAGGGCAATTTCTAACTGATCTAAGCCAGTCATGATGGCTCCATTACTCTTGCCAAGAACTAATTTAGGTTAGGGTGTATAACACAGTTATGTCCAACAAGATGTAAGTTCCTTCTCCTGGGAACTTCTGGGAAAGGTATTCTCTTTCCTAAGACAGATTCACAAAAGGGGACTGATTGTCTCTTCTTTCTGTGCCTGCTGTCATATCTGGATGCGATACATGAAATTGCTGCACTCATTCTGCAACCATGATGTGAGCTACCTGAAAAAAAAGCTGACATACAAGGAAAGCCTAGAAAAAACTTCTTGATGGCTTCGGTGAGCTACCATTTAACTTAACTGGGGGCACCTGGGTGGCAACTACCTTTGGCTCAGGTCATGATCCTGGAGTCCCAGCACTGACTCCTGTATCGGGCTCTCAGCTCCATGGGGAGTCTGCTTCTCCATCTGACCCTCTCCCCTCTCACTCTCTCTCTCTTAAATAAATAAATAAAATCTTTAAAAAAAATAACTTAATTGGAACTTCTCTGCTTCTGAACTTTTGGTTTTATGAGATAATAATAAGATAAAAAATTTCTTATTAAAAACCAATTGCTGGGGTGCCTGGGTGGCTTAGTCAGTTAAGCGGCTGCCTTCGGCTCAGGTCATGATCCCAAGCTCCTGGGATAGAGCCCCGCATCAGGCTCCCTGTTCAGTGGAGAGCCTGCTTCTCTCTCTCCCTCTGCCTACCGCTCTGCCTACTCGTGCTCTCTCTCTGTCAAATAAATAAACAAAATCTTTAAAGAAAAAAAAATTGCTCAAATTTATATGAAGTCATTCAATTACTTATCAAATTTTGCAATTCAGTTTATGTATTAATAACCCAGGGCTCCAAAACAATCAAACATCCGAATGCCAAATGAATACAGGCAACAGTGAATAGCACTGAAGCAAACATAATAAGCCATATTTGGAGACATTAAATACAGTTCAGGCTACACAGGTATCCAAATAAACACGAACTGCTTGGAGTTTTAACATGAGCCCCAAGGAAAGAATGAAGCCAAAAACACACTTAAAAAAAAAAAAAGAAAGGAAAAAAAAAAGTCATTTAAGTGAAGGGGAAAGAAGGTATACAGCTTTAAAAGTCTTACCTGTGGTTTTGTTTTATAGAGATTAAAGAAAAAAACCTAGTATTAAACAACTGACTGATTCAACAGTATGCTGTTCAAAATTTTTTTTAATCCTAGAAATTACACTCCTTCCCCCCCAACTTTTGTGAATAGGAGGAACAAAGACTTAATAGTGGAAACGTACTAGTAAAATATTCTAAGATGATATAGTTCAGGGAACTAAAATATAATATTTTGCAACCTCTCCCCCAAAATTCCATCCCTCAGGGAGCTTGGGAGGCTCAGCTGGTTAAATGTCTGACTCTGGCTCAGGTCACGATCCCACAGGTCTGGGATCAAGCCCCAAGTGGGGTTCCCTGACCAGTGGGGACTGTGCTTCTCCCTCTCATTCCCCCTTTGTGCTCTCTGTCAAATAAATAAATAAAATCTTAAAAAAAAAAAAAAAGAAAAACTCATACAGTACTTACAAAAAAAAATTCCAACCCTCTGATTTGGTAATCCTGGTCCTAAAAACTCGTTCTAAGAGAGGGCTCAATTAAATTCACGAAGATATTTGCTATAGGTAAATCTATAATATCAAAATCTAGAAATACTCTAAATACCCAACATTGAGAGAATTTAATAAACTACAATAGAAAAAGAAATATTAAATAGCATTGAAAATAACTAGGGTAACTTAGAAAAATAGAAGAATGTTTTGAAGAAAGTATGATACCAAAGGGAATATGAGTTTTTAATTCTAAATAAATAATTTACTTACATAGGTAAAAATGCATTAATACATAAAATGGAAAGTTCTATTGTGATACAGTGGTAGGATTACTGATGGGTTTTTGTTCTCTGAAATTATTTAATCCATTAATACTTTAAGGTTTTAAAAAACTTAGATGCTAAATGAAGATCATTTTGAATTGACAGGGTTGGGGGATTTCATAAGGAAAGGATTTCATGAAACAGAAATGTTAAAACGGGAACTCCATTCAGGGAGACCCTAAAGAAAATCAATATAGTGAAGAAAACAGGAGTTTTCAGTGGAAACAACTGGAAGCAATTATGTTACTCAGGTTGAAGTGGGGTCAAGGACATAAAATAAAAGGTCAGTGGAAGACAGATTCAGTATTGGGTAAATAATTCATGAAGTCCACAAAAGAATATAAGTTGAAAAATGACATGAAAGAAAATTTCTCTCACCAAAATATGAGAAAAGACAATGGCAACAGGATTTATCTGAGAAGCAGGTAGAATAAAAAGTAGAAAGGTCACGGTCATCAACCTGTGTGGTTTATGAGGAACAAGAAGAGACACACAGATTCAAGATATAACAGAAAAGGCTATGCAATCTATAGGGGAAAAAAGGGAAGGAATCAAATATGAAGCAGTCATCTAATAAACTTCCTTCTATGCACATAAAGCACATTTCAACTTATCACCATCATTTTATATTACCAGCACCAGACTTAAAACCACCAAATTAAAAATTATCTCTTTCAACACTAAAGTGCAGTATATGTGTATGTTACTTTCCATTAAACACAAAGAGAAAATATAATTATGTACATACGTGCTTACATATTTAAAAAACATAAAAACAAATAAAAACTAATTAAAGGGAAAAAAAAGGTTATTAAAAAATGTTCAATCCCATTTGAGCCCTGGGTGGCTCAATCAGTTAAGTGTTGGACTTTAGCTCAGGTCATGATTTCAGGGTCCTGAGATCAAGCCCCACTTAGGGGACAGTCTGTTTGTCCCTCTCCCTCTCTCTGCCTCTTTCCCCCACTCGTGTTTTCTCTCTCTCTCTCTCTCAAATAAATAAATCTTTTTAAAAAAATATTCAATCCCACATCTCCCGAAAACAATCAGATTTAAATCTGATCGAGCTTCTTGATTTAACTACCAGTTTTATGGAAGGAAATACATGGAACAGGAGCACTTGTTAAACCACTCCATGGGGATAAAAATCAGTAAAATCTAGACTATAGGAAACTCTCATGAAAAATGACAGATTTCTTCAACAAATAAACTGCAAAGGGGGAAAAAAAAGGAAGATAGACTTATAAAGTTTAAAAAGACATAACCATATCAATCAATGTATGGACTTTGGATCCCAATTAAAATTTTTTTTACGCATGATCAAAGAAACTTGGATAAGAACTAAATATTTTATTATATCAAGAAATTATTGTTAAAAATCCTAGGTGGTAGTGGCATTGTGAGTTGTGATCTTTTTTTCAGGGATACATACTGAAGTATTAATAGTTAAAATTATATAATGTCTGGGATCTGCTTCCAAACATTCCAGGTCAATGGTGTGTGGATGGAAATAGCATGTATAGATGAAATAAGACTGACCATATACTGCCCATCTCTGAAGCTGGGAATGGGCTCATGGGGGTTCATTCTAGTGGTCTCTCTACTTACATGTGATTGGAATTTTCCATAATAAAAAAAGTTTTTAAGTCATCCTTCAAACTTTTATTTATTTATTTTTTTAAAGATTTTATTCATTTATTTGAGAGAGAGAGAGCAAACCAAGAGAGCACAAGCAGGGGAAGCAGCAGAGGAGAGGGAGAAGGAAACTCCCCCCTGAGCAGGGAGCCTGATATGGGACTTGATCCCAGGACCCTGAGATCACAACCTGAGCCAAAGGCAGCCATTTAACTGAGCCACCGAGGCACTCCTAAATCATCCTTTAAACTTTCAGATGACCAACCCCAAATAACTACTCTCATTGGCAAAATTTTTAAAATTCCCATATTTGAAATATTAAGGGGTTCCTTTCCATCCCCTTGGCATAAACCAACCATAAGAACATACCCCCTACCTTTGGAACCATCTCTACACTTTTAAACATGGAATCACTTACCAAGTTGCTGCCATTAAGACTCTTCCCCCCTTTACCACCAGCTGCCCTTACAAGAATAACCAGAGACAGATACATCAACTCTGAAATAGCCTGTCTCTAGTCCCCGACAAAAGTAGACACTGAATGCCCTTGTCCCCCAGTTAGCCACACAGAAGCTGCTACAGAAGCCCTACAGTCAGAATGACAGCTCTGGTCTGTATATTACCACTTCCACTAATATTTACCTTTTTTAAAAGGAATTGCTTTAATTTTTTTGGCACTAGTAATAGCTAAATTAAATATCTCAAAGACTCAAAAGAATCATAGTTTCCCTGAGTATCTGCATTCATGAGTTTATTTTTATAGCTCTCATGTTCTATTGAATTCCAGTGAATTTCCAAGAAACCTCTGAGATATTCTGTTCAATTCCCCAATAACTACCTGGAGCTCAAAAAGATACAGAATACTATAAGAAGCAAAGGAGAAAACAGGGAAGTCTTAAGTTCCCAAGAGTTTCAGAGGATACCTAGAAAAAACAGTGTGAGAAACAGAAGAATGGAATATTCATTTTGCCTAATGATACTTCATTAGTAGTGGGATTCCCAGGTGACTCAGTCTATAAGTGTCTGCCTTTGGCTTAGGTCATGATCCCAGGGGGTGGTCTCCCTCTCCTTCTGCCCCTCCCTCTACTAGGGCACTCTCTCTCTCTCATTCTCTCTCAAATAAATAAATAAAATCTTTAAAAAAAAAAAAAGATATTTCATCAGTGGCCAAGAGAACCCCCCCTTTTATCTCAAGTAATAACATCTTCCTTTGGAAGAACAGTAATTCTTCTAATAGTTCAATATAACTTCAACAAACTGTGTGATGAGTACTGGAAGGAAAAAATAATTATCAGTGGATGATAGTTTTGATACAAGGATCACTCAGGTAAGGACAGAGGTGGCCGTCCCTTCTCCCACCTTCAAATTTTAAAATGATGAATTTGGATCATGTTTGTAACTAACATTTTCAACAAACTTTCTGTATAAAAATTATTACAGTTTACTGCTATGCAAATAGAAAAGTTGGAATTTTTTTTAATTACTTAAAATAACAAATAAAAGAAAATTTCAAGACTACTATTTTCTGTCCTTGATTGAGACATTAAATAGGTATAAGAGCCAGGAAATAATGACAGCTGCTTTCACATCCTAGCACTGGAGCTATAAAGTAAAGGAATACTGATGGCGTCGCATCTATATAGCTTCTTCCTTGCCTACGCAGCTGCAGAGAACACACTAAACATTACTAAAACAATGATGAAAAATACTTCTGTTTTCCTATGCTAGTGCTTGCATTCACTACTAGTTCATAAACTAGGACACTTTTAAGTCCCACCCTATCTTTAGCTATGTATTGTTCAAGTAAAATTCAATGAAAACTAAAACTAAGTTGTATTCCATATTGTCTCTATGCTCCCTTTGATAGACCACAACCATGAGTGTGATTTCTGTACAGTACATGCTTCTCTCCCATCCCCATCTTAAGACTCACTAGCACTAAGAAAAAGATTTCTGAAAGTATGCTATCTGGCTTTCATAGGGAGGAAGACAAAGATATGGAAGAGAGCTAAACTTATTTAGGCTAATATGGAACTAAGATTTCCACATTTCCTTTCCTCTGGAATTACTAAGAAGCAATTGTTCTTCAGTTCAGCCTTAGCTCCTCTTAATATCTCCCATCATCCACCATACAGAAAAACTTAGGAAGACTGAAGAAAGGGTGAATGACATGTCCTTGAACTCATCCTCTTCCTCCTGCTTCTTATCATTGGGTTACTTACTCTGAAAACGTTGTATACTTAATGTTTCCCCTAAGAATCTTTTTTAAAAAAAATTTTTTTTTTTAATTTGGCAGACAGAGATCACAAGTAGGCAGAGCGGCAGGCAGAGAGAGAGGGAGGGGGAAGCAGGCTCCTCGCTGAGCAGAGAGCCTGATGTGGGGCTCAATCCCAGGACCCTGAGATCATGACCTGAGCAGAAGGCAGAGGCTTTAACCCACTGAGCCACCCAGGCACCCCTGCCTAAGAATCTTGAGTAAGACTGACTCAAAGAACTGTATGGGTCCACTCATACACAGATTTATTCAATAAATACAGTACAGTATGAGAAATGTATTTTCTCTTCCTTATGATTTTAATAACATTTTCCTTTCTCTAGCTTACCTGACTATAAGAATACAGTATTTGATGGCTACAACATATGAAATATATTGATTGTTAATCAGTAAGGGTTCTGGTCAAAGTAGGCTATTAGTAGTTAAATTCTGGGGGAGTCAAAGTTATATGTGGATTTTCAACTGTGCCAGGGGTCAGTGTTCTAACCCCTGTGTTGCTCAAAAGTCCATTGTAATTTCAAGTTCCTCATTTAAGAATTGCTGATATAAAAAGCAGGGATCCTCATACCCAAAGCAGAAAAATATACCCAGCTGGTTGTCTTCAAAATCCCCATACACCACAGGTACAGAATTACACGGCAGGTCACCACTCACCTTGTGCTACTGTTGACATGACCACGGATGGTGTGGAAGATACCACAGCTGTCACTGCAACTGTGTTAGGAATAGGTGATGGTGTAGAACTGCTGCTGCCACTGCTGCTACTACTGACCAGGGAGGATTGTGAAGCAGTTATAACCACTGGTGGCTTCTGGGTTGTGGAAGCAATGACTGATGTTGGTACAAGCTTAGTGACTGCTGCATAGTTATGGGATTTGGAGAGAATGTTGGGCACGAAGGTTGAACTTGGTGATGTGGTCACTATAATAACCTAAGGAAGGAAAAATAAGTTATTTTTATGAACCCACTATACTACTAACGTATCTAGACTCATAGTTACATGTAATCCAAAAATAGCTTATGAAATATGAAGAAACAATTCACCAAAGAAAAATACACAACTAAAAATATGTGTAAGCTTTCCTCTACTAGTAACCATCAAAATATGTTTAAAAGAAACAATTTTTACCAACCAAGTATTTTTAAAAATAATGTTCAATGCTGTATAAGATACTGTGAAATAAGCATTTCAATATACTGCTTAGGGAGTATAATATGTACAATCTTTCTAGAAAGTAATTTGGATAATCATTCATTTATAAATATTTGTTGAGCATCTACTATGTGCCAGGCATGGTTCTAGATGCTGGGGATAGTGAAATGAACAAAGCAGACAAAGTTCATACTTTCATGGAGCTAAATTCTTATAGGCGGGGAAGAAAACAATAAACAAATTAGAAAATATATGTCACATATATGTCATATAGAGATAAATGGAACAGACACTAAGTAGGGTAGGAAATAAAGAATACTGAGAGTACTGTATTATTGTTTATACAGGAGTCCATGAAAATCTTTCTGATAAGGTAACATTTGAGCAGAAGCTAGAAGCAGGGGTGTGAACCATGTTGCCACCTTGAAGAAGTGCTCCAATGGCATAGAAAACAGCAAATAAAAAGGCCCTGAGGCAGAGGCAAGCTTGGTATCTTCAATAAACTTCAAGGACTTAATGAATGGGACCGGAATTTAGGACACAGAGAGTAGTAGGAGACAGAATCAGGGATGTAATGGGAGACCAGATGATATAAAATAATGTTGATGCTATATACCCTTGATATGATAAATGAAAATGGCACTTTATCAAAACCCCCAAGCCCTAGTCTAATGATGAGAAAACATCAGACAAATTCCAATAGTGGAGCCTCCTACAAAATATCTGACCAGTATTCTTTAAAATACTGGTCAAACGAAGTCTTGAGAAGCTGTCACAGACAAGCGAAGTCTTGAGAAACTTTCACAGCCGAGAGGAACCTAAGAAGACATGACATGTAAATGTAATGTGGTATCCTGTAAGAGAGAAATCTGAACAAACCATGGACTTTGGTTAATCTTAATGCATCAATACTAGTTCATTAATTACAATAAAGTACCACAGTAATATAAAATGTTAAGAACAGTGGAAACTGAGTATAGGGTATATGAAAACTCTCTGCACTATCTCCTCAATTTTTCTGTAAATCTAAAACTATTCCAAAAAATATTTTTAAAAAAGCATTATTGTCTGCTAGATGAAGAGTACAGTAGGGCAGAGGTAGTAGAAAGAGGGAGACAATTAGGATGCTCCTGGAATAAAGCAAGCAGAGATGATTATGACCAAAGTGTTTATAGCAGAAGTGATGAAAAGTAAACAGATTATGAATATACTTAAAGATAAAATGAAGAGGATTTGCTCATAGCTTGATACAGGGAATGGAGGGGAAAAGAGAAGCAGGAAAGAGACTTCAAAGTTAGCCTGAGTGGCTAGAAAAGTGTAGAAGACATAGGGAGGCAAAGGATTTCAGATGAAAAAAAACACAACAGAGCAAAGGACCTATAGCATGATGTATTTAAAAACAAAGAAAGTCAGTGTAGCAAAAACTATATAGAGTAAGGAGAGGTTGGCAAAGTAAGGAGAGGCCAGGTTATACTTATAAGCTGGAGTAAAGGATTTAAATTTTACACTAAGTACAACAGGAAGCCATAGGGGGATTTTTAAGTGATGAAACAACAAAATTTGATTTATATTTTAAAAGATGATTCTAGCTGCTATGTGGTGAGTGCCAAAAATGGAAGCAGTGAGACTAGTAAATATACTGCTGCAGTAGAGCAGGCACGAAATGATAGAGGCTGCTTGGACTAGGGTATTAATAGTGGAAATAAAGAGAAGTGATCACATGTAGATTCTTTTAAGAGGTAGAGTCAATAAGACTTGTTGATGTAGAGAAACTGTAGGCCTAAGGAAAATAACATAATAAAGATGAACTCCTAGAGCTAATGTGCATTAGCTAAATTTCAATCTCCCCAAAATTCTGTAACACAGACACTATTATTATCCCCATTTTACAGCTGAGAACACAAAAATCATTTACAAAACTATAGTATCACAGTTTTATTCTGGGTGGGCATAATGGTGGTATGGTGATACCCAAAACAGAGCAGAGTTTCTTTTTCTTCTTTCACCAAAATTCCCTTTACCTATCTAGGGCAGAAAACGGTTTTGAAAAATCCAAAGAAATTAAGGGAGAAATTCTCTTTCATTTTCACATTAGTCCTAAAGAAGGCCTGATATTACATCAGTTGTTCAAAATTTACTGAGTATGTCTGCACTCAATACTGACAACTCAAAGATGACTATATCATCACTATTTTAACTATATCATCATTATTATACATTTGAAGTGTCATGGAGAATTATAAGACATAACTACTTTAAGCAGTTTGTTAATTATTTGATGAGTTTAGACAGATATCTAAGTCTTGACCAGCAAACATCTATATAGAGTTGACCAGCATACTTCTAGATAGACTCGGTCAGCAAATATCTATATAGCATTATTACAAAAACAATCAAACGCTATCATATAAACTGAGAAGAAATAGACCAAAATGGTAAAAAGACTAGAAGTTTAAGAGTCAAATGAACCTGAGCTTAATTCTGCTTCGGCCACTGACAAATGGCAGGCTCCCAGACAGGTTAAAAATCTCTGGACTCCTATTTTCATCTATAAAATAGGGATAATAATACCTACCTTGCAAATCATTACAAGGACTGAATGAGATAATGATGTGAAGCATCTAACATAGTGCTAGGCACATAGCAGGTGGTCAATATTTGGCAGTCAACAAACAGTAGTTATTAGATTACTACTACTCTTCGGTAAAGGTGTTATGGATCAATTCAATCTGGAGATATATTTTATGTATTCTTTTTTTGTTCCACTAAAAAATGTTATATATCTTATATATATATACATATAAAATGTTATATATATTTTCCCCAAATTCTGATACCCCTGAGAATCCAAAGAACTCATAGCTACTACCACAGTCAAACCAATTATAGTGGTAATGGTAATTAAGTTTCACATCTTCACATTTGCCAACTCTGAACTCATAGTAGTAGCTTCCTGGAGCAGCGTTTATAAGGACTCTGTGACACAGGTAAGGATTCACCAAGGCTTGGCAGGAAAGTATGCCACAGTCAATTAACAATGTCTGTCATGGGCAAGGAAGGGGAAGCATTCACACTTGTGTCAAATAATTCCAGTGTTTAAAAACTAGAGTATCCATGTAGGCTTCTAACATTAAGACAAAATTTCAGCAAAATAAATCTAGAAGTCCTTAAGAGCATTTTTTAGGCTATAGATACGAATGATAAAATATATTTTAAGATTTCAGTCTGCATGTTGATTTCTGATCTGAAAAGCGGTTATCCAAAATTAGAGATCCACCTTAAAGAAAATGCACTTGTACTTCAAAGTTATGAATTACAACAGGGGAAATAAAGGGATTTTGAAACCAAGTGAACCAAACAGTGTTTATTCAGGCCATAATTCAAATTACTGACCTTCTAGCACTCACAAAAACTCCTTAAGAGTGCTGGGACTTGCACCCTAAGGATAAAATGAAAAATATCAATCAAGCACATGAAAGCATAAAGCTATATTTTGTTGCTTTTTTCATATAAGTGCTGTACCAATGTTATACTTAAAATGAAGGCACCGTATTAACATAGGTGGAAATTTGTCTACCCTGAAAATATATGACCTATTTGAATTTGAATCAAGTCCACAAATTCATAAGTAATTATACTTAATGTAAAGTCACTTTACCTAAAATAATTCCTAAGTTGACTTACATAGGATTTGTGAGAAATCAAAGGTGAATGCAGTAATGAAAACAGCCTCAGAGATTTCAAGAAAGTCCAATTACCCAGCAGAAGGAAAACAAAAAACAAACAAAAATCCCAAAGATCTATTAGTGCTACCATACTCAGCCTGTCCAAGACGTAACAAAACCAATGGCACTGGGTACACATGAAATCAGAGTATAGTTTTGCCTCTGGAACATAGTAGATACTCAGTAAATATTTGTGGAATGAATGAGTCTTATTTTTAATTTAATTTGTTTTAAATGTTTACTTTTTAAGTACAGTAGGACAAATCTAAGGTTTTGAGCTTGGAATCTCCTGGTAGGGTTCATATAACCGTGGAGATAAATATGCTTATAAGCATCATATGTCGACAACCTCGACTACCCATTCTCAATTGGCAATTCCGAAGAAAAAGCAAAAATAAAGATATGATAAAGTCATCGAATCAAAACAAAACAAAAAACGCCAACTTCACTTACAGGTGAACCTTCCATCTTTTACAAGTATTTTTATCTATGTCTATCTTCCAAAGAAGATTTGAAAGTTAAAAATGTTAAGGTGACATTTACTAAGCATTCATCATATGTGCTATGTTAAGTACTCTCCATGAATCATCTCATGTAATTTTCCTGATAACTCTACGAAGTAAGTACTATGATCTTTGTTTTATACAGAAACTGAGGCTCAAGAAAGCTGGCAGAATCAGAACTAGGAATCAGATCTATTTATTCATTTTTTCATTCATTCATTCAACAAACATTAATAAACACCTTCTATGAGCTATTCTAAATACTAGGAAATACAGTGATGAATAAGATAAAGTTTCTACCCTCAGCAACATATGAGAAACAGGAAATGAATAAAAATATAATATGATACTAACTGGTTATAAGTATAATAAATAAAAAATAAAACGAGTAAGGAAACAAAAAGACATGATGGGAGATGGGTGCTCTTTCAGATATAACTCTGCTACACTGGGATGCCTGGGTGGCTCAGTTGGTTAAGCGTCTGTCTTCGGCTCAGGTCATGATCCTAGGGTCCTGGGATCCAGTCCTGCATCAGGCTCCCTGCTCAGTGGGGAGCCTGCTTCTCCCTCTACCTGCTGCTCTGCCTACCTGTGCTCTATCTCTCTGTCATAAATTAAAAAATCTTTAAAAAAAAAAAACAAACTTTGCTACACTATTTCTTAAATACCAAATTAAAAGAGCAGTTAAGAAGGGGGAAGACAGAGGCGCCTGGGTGGCTCAGTGGGTTAAAGCCTCTGCCTTCGGCTCAGGTCATGATCCCAGGGTCCTGGGATTGAGCCCCACGTCGTCGGGCTCTCTGCTCGGCAGGGAGCCTGCTTCCCTTCCTGCCTCTCTGCCTACTTCTGACCTCTGTCTGTCAAATAAATAAATAAAATCTTTAAAAAAAAAAAAAGGGGGGGGGAACATAGAAGAATTACAGACAAGTTAAGTCCCAGCAAAAAAAAGGGGGGGGGCAGTAAAAAATTACAGTAAGCAGACTTATAAACTCATAGAGGAGACTGATAACACTTAATATAGGGTTAGTCCAGAAAGCATTAACTGTATTATATTACATGAAAAGTGACATTCAGAAGGATTACCTTGGAGTCATCAAAAACAAATGCAAAAACCATGTTCAGTTTAACATTTAAAAAGTTATCAAAAATAGTCAATTTCTACATATTAAGGGGTAAGCTTCAGTTAATTGATGAATTCATTTGGAAGAGCTCATTCTCAATGGTGCAAATAAATAAAACACTGCCTTACATAAAATACTGGCAAGGAAAAAGAGCTAACATTTTTTTGAGTATATAGCTATTTTGTACTTTAAAATATCCAATCTCATTTAATCCTCACAGTAACTTTTTAAGATTGGCATTATTCTCATCTCACTAATGGGAAAACAGATTCAGAAAGACCTAATTTATCTCAAGTCATACTAGAAGAGCTGGGGTTCCAACTCAGGCCTCTCTGACTACAAAAATTCTTGATTTTAACACTGTACCATAATGCCTCATCCTGAAACTGAAAACAGAATTATATTCCACAGATCAGCTCATTATTGCTTACAGTTTACTAAGAAAATAATTTCTCATGTATTATGTAATGATATCTTTCCAGGAAACTCAAGGAGGTTCTTTAAATGAAAGTTATTGTGTGTCTGAGGGTTCAAAGATAGGAAAGATCATCTGCGGAAGATAAGACTGTACCTCTCCCTTCCTTCCCCCAAATCCCTCTAAAATGATATGAAGGGATTTTTTTTTAAAGGGGAAGAGGCATGTAAACCCCTAAGGTCAAAATGGAAAGAAGATAACAGCTGTGAAGTTTTGTAAAGTAGACAACAGATAAGTAGTAATCAATCACGCATAACCTCAAAGTGGAAACAGAGAACCCCAGAAAGACTCAGGACTTGAGAGCAGAAGATATGTCTTAAGTGGGAGTAAAAGTAGCACTAGAGAGAGGAAAATTAGTTGAAAATCTACTTAAGCAGCATATATATTTACAGCTATCCTCCCCCACCCTAAAGGAAGATTAGGAATTTAGTCTCTTGAGGGAGAGATTGAATCCAAGGGAATTTGCTAAAACTGGGCCAAGGGAGCCGAGTACTGTGCTACAGAGGGGTTAAGTGAAGTCTATATACTGAATGGTCAGACTACCCAGCCCATTCCCTCCATTTACTCCCAAAATACTAGCAGACTGGCTAACTATTCTAAGCAGGAGACTGGAAAATTCTTCTCTGGGGAAATCTTACCAGTCCATAATAAAGCCATAACGAGACTGGTAACTGATAGAGGTAAAGGGGTAGTAGGTTTTTCTCAACAGAACAGCCTAGGTAGAGGTCTACAATGAAAGTCGCCAGCCAACATGCCCCACCCTATACATACAGCTTTCTGTCAGTTTTTAGTGCCCATATTCATATATAATGGACAGCTAGCTAGCATTTAAGAAAACTCTAAAATGAAACAGAGATCAAAACAAATAGATACAAGGAACTTACAGGTAAGAGAGAAAACATAAAAGAATAAAACATAAAAAAAAAAAATCATGGATATCATCAGGATACAGTGATTTTACTAAAAAGGAACTTTTAGAGATTAAGAAAGAGTTACCAGAAGTTTAAAGTATGATAGCTAAAAGGACAAATCCAGAAAAGTAGTGAAGAATAACATTAAAGGATAAAGAAAATAATACTTAAAGAGCATTTACTATGTGCTAGGCTCTATTCTAACAGTTTTATATTTATTATCTCATTTATTTACACCCCAAAATCTTATAGGTTGTTTTCCTTGTTTTCAAATGAGAAAACTTAATTCCAGAATTTAGTTTCCCCACAGTCACAAAACTGGTTAAGTGGCAAAAACTGATATTTAAATTCAGAAGTCTAGTTCCAAAAATCCAGGCTTTTAACCACTATTATAGTAAAAAGAAAAAGCAAACAAATAGAAAATGGGAACGAGAAAAGAAAAGCAAAAGGATCGATCCAGGCAGTTCAACATCCTAAATAGTTGATCCAAAAAGAGAGAACAGAGAAAGACCTAGGAAATAATTCAAGAAATTTCCCAGAACTGAAGGATACAAGTGTCTAAAGTGAAAGGGACCACTGAGTATGCACCAATGGATAAAATAAAGACCCACACCAAGAAAAATTACCTTGAAATTTCAGAATTCTAAAAGTTACCAAGAGTTTTCAAAGAGAAAAAGAGGAAATTAAAACGGTATTGGGCTTCTCAAAAGCAATACTGAAGGCAATAGCCAATGGAGCACTATCTTTAAAGTTCTCAGGGAAAATTACCTCCAACCTAAAAAATACTTTCCCTAAACCATCAAGAAAGTGGGAGACTAAAATAAAGACATTTTCAGTCCACCATACAAGGTCTCCAAAACTTTACCTTCCATCCACCCATATACCAAGAAGCTACCAGAGGATGCTCCAGCAAATGAGTAAATAAACGAAAGATGGGTATCAGCATGCTAGTGAAGGGAGACTCCAGAAATACAGGTGTGCAACAAGCCTTGGGTGCCATCAGCATCCAGATTAGTGTGGAAAGTTAGAGTGTTCTAATAACATACAACTGACAGAATACTGATGATCTGAACATACTAAGAAGAGTTTCGGAAAAGAACTAAGGATACCATACAAAGAATAAAAAAAAGAAGGCAACAATAATTATTCACTTAATCATATCCTTCCTTTCTTCTATAAAACACCCACTTCTGACAACTTTGTTACTCTGGCAAAGTAAAAACTGAGTTCCTAAAGGTAAAGTTATCCATATACAGGTTAAAAAAAATCTACATTTTCATTTTTTTCCCAAATGGCATTACAGTAATAAAACAGAACAAGTCTTAGAAGTATGACATCTGCTGGCTGTGTGACATTAGACAAGTCATTTGTCATCTCTGAACCTTGTTTACAAAAAGTGAATTAGTAATATCTATCCCAAAGCTTTCTGTGGAGAATTAAAGAAACCTGATTGTTCCCAGCATAATGCCAAGCACATAGTAAGCACTCAGTGCATGTTTGTTAAATCTGAATCATACTGACTGAAAGAGATGGAAACAGCAACTGGCAGACAGAGACTCCCTCCTTCACATACCTTCTGTGTTGTTGTGTTTGTCGTCTGTGTTGATGGTTTGGTGAAGGTTATTTTCACAGGAGACATGTGGGGTGGTAAGGAGTTGGCAATGCTCTGCATGATGTTGCTCATCTTGGGACTGCCACTCACAGGCACAGTGATAGTCTTTGAGACTGGAACAACAGCCTTTGGAACTTCCTTTAGGACAACGGGGGAGGAGCTAGAAGAATTTGTTCGCCTTCGTTTTCTGGGTTTTTCATCTTCATCTGAACAGCTAACACCTGAAAGGCAATGACAGTTTTGTTGTACTTATCACGATCTAACCCTGCATTTTATACTTCATTTTAAGTCTTTGTGTCATCAGCTGTCCTTTACCTCTCTTCCTTTGCCTCAAGCCCAATCGAACAGTAAGTCCTATCAATCTTCCCTCAGAATTTTTCTCTGAATACCTTTCCTTCTTTCTCTAACACTTTGGCTATGTCAGGCCTTCTTATCCCCAGCCTGTATTTTAGCAACCTCCTAAAAGGTGTCCATGCTTCCAATCACTCCAATTCAATCCTCCATCCTGCTGTCAGTTACAGAATCTTATATCTAATGGTGTCAATGCTTTGCCTTAAATCCTTAAGTAGTTTTTATCTCCCTACAAGAAGAGGCACTTAAATCATTACTACATCATTCAAGGTTCTACAGCTTTCCAAGAATACAAACACATGTCTTAACTGCAGAGGTCCACTAATACGTGCTTTTTTTTGAGAAATACAGTACATTACTGTAAATGTTTCTCTTTCCTCCTATGATTTTCTTAGTAACATTTTTTCTCTAGCTTACTTTATTGTAAGAATATAGTACATAACACATATACGAAATACATACTAGTCAACTGTTTATGCTACCAGTAAGACTTCTGGCCCACTGTTGACTATTAGTTAAGTTTTTGCAGAGTCAAGTTATATGCAGATTTTTGACTGTACAGGGAGTCAGCGTCCCTTAGTCCCACATTGCTCTAGGGCCAACTATACCCTATTCTACCCAACCCTGTGCCCCCTATAATCCCGATACACTGAACTGCTCATGATTCCCCAAAGCCACCTTACCACATTCTACCCAGCCAGACTCTCCAAACGCTATTGTTCTTTGGGGAATACTACCTACCAACAATGAACTCTTCATCATCCTGCAAATCATCTCCTCAGTGACGTTCTCCCTTACTCCTCTAAGCAAAACTAATCCACATCTCCTCTGAGCTTAAGCACTTTGTATATTCTCTTCTGTATCACTTACCCCAGGGCACTGTAGCTGTTGGACTGCATATCTCCCATTATTAAGGGGCTCTCAGATGGCAATGACTAAGACTTATTGGTTTGTTTCCCTGACAAGTGCCTTGTACATATGAAGCTAGATTAATGAATGATTATATCTCCAACTAATGTTGCCTCTGTGACTTCTGAGAATAAAGCAATAAACTTCCCATTACTTTAAACAACATTTTATGTTTAAAGGTTTCATTGGGTTTGGGATTCACTCTCAATGTTTTAAAAAATGATTAAAAAGAAAAAAAAAAGTAGATTGTGAGGCGCCTGACTGGCCCAGTCAGAAGAGCATACAATGATGTCAGGGTTGTAAGTTCGAGCCCCATGTTAGGTAGAGATTACCAAAAACAAACAAACAAACAAACAAAAAAACAGATCTCTTACAGTCACCTTGGCTAAATCTACAGAAATCAGATAGAAACTTAACAGTTCCAGATTCTTAGTTTTCTTCTTTATGAACTAAAGCCTCAATTATTTTTGCAGACTTAAAAAAAAAAAAAAATCAAGTGAGAAACATAAAACCTTGCAACATACACAGGAAATCTCTACAGAGCAGACAAAAATAAGTATACAGCATGACTTATGGAATTGTTAATAAAATATAACTCCTTATACAGTTATACCTTCATTTTTAGACTTTAATTTAAATAAGGCTGACAATGACCTAAAATCATTCCTAAAACAGCAACTCTACCTCTAAAAGTTACAAAGAAATCAGGTTTATCGCCATATTGAGAAAAATGAAACTTAAATGTTAGTAATCTCCAGCTGATAACAAAAGTAAAACAATACTGACATAACAGACACTAAAACCAAAACATGACCTGGTCTTTAAACTGTTTCACAGGAGAGAATCAAGGGGTTAAAAATTGTAAATAAACTTCAAAAGCTTACAGTCAACTAGAAATATAAAAGATGGACTCTCTAGAACGTAGCACTGAATGTAACAGTTGGATGATATGCTATATAAATAATTTTTTTAAAGAATATTACAGAGATTACAATTATAGGAGTAAATGCAGAATAAATCATATAAGCACATTTCTTCAGTTTCCATTCACATTTCTATTCCATGACAACAAAAATAAGTGAATACTTGGAAGATAGCACTGTTCAAGGCAGATTTCCCACAGAGAACAAAAAAACGTCATTTCTCAACCCCAGTACTGATTAAAAAGCAATATATACCTAGTCACATGTAAAGAAAGGAATTTACAACCTTCAAAAACTAACCACTGCTAATAGCCAGTGGACCGATGATTTAATCCAGGAAGGCAGATCTAATCGGAGCCTATGTTGCAGCATTTAGCCAAGATGGCCCTGATAACACTGAGAATATCACTTACTTTTGACATAAACAGTACTTCCACTTGGCAAGACAACTACATTGGAGGCAGGACTGGCAGGTCTTGGAGACTTAACCGTTGCTATGCTGCCACTTGGAACAGGGGTAGAGGTTGGGGTTGACGTGGTACTTGTGTAGGAATAGCAAACCACTACTGAAGGAACGATAAGAAAGTTTGCTGTTAACTTTCACCAAAACTGTCCACGCATATACAGAAAAGTAATTTTTTTTACTGCAGGCCAATTTTAACATTTTCATGTGATCAGAAGTTAGAGGCCATTACGAGGTATTAGGTCCACTAAGTTAAAAGGTATTAATAACCCTTCCTGAAAATCATCACTTCACTGGGTTTTACTCAAGTATGTAATAGCTGGTCTACAGGTGACATTGCCAATGGAAAAGAGCACAATTATAAAGAAATCAAGTTTAAAACTATACTGAGAAAAATAAAAATAATTTTTCGTTCACGGCAAGAGTTAGACAAAAGGCACGTACTTGTATTCCCTTTTTAATACTGACAGCAGCACCAATGATGGAGTGATGTGTAATTTTTCCCTAACCATGGCAATTTCCAACTTGGCTACTGGGGGGAACCACAGCAAGGTTACTTTATTATAAAACAACTTATAATCACTTGCCATCCAACCAGTACAAAAATAACTCAACTAAATGACATCATATGTTAATTTCCTGAATGACAACAAGAAGGAAGAATAGTTCATAAGACACCATTTACTGATAGCATGCATTACACTAAATCCTTCTCCATATATTAGCACGAATTCTCACACCACCACATCCTCATTTTAAAGATGAGGAATCTAGGGTTCACAGAAACTTAAGTTGCTGGAGGTTACATAACTAAGAAATGGCTAACTAGGACTCAAAGGCAGATGTGACTACTAGAAATGGGGTTTTCACTTTACCAGACAGCTGGTGGATAGAAAAGGTAAAAGTAAGAAGAGAGAAAGATAACTCTCCTACAACAAAGAAAACAGGATTTTGTATATTGGTACCTGTCTCTCTCTAAATATAGCTTCCTGTAGTCAAAAACAGAGCCTGGCATGCATGAAGTGTCTCATTTTGCTCCACAATCCACTGCTAGTCAAGAAACAACAATTCCCTAAAGTAATCTGACAACTTCATTATTTTCAGGGTTACTTTCAAGCAATACCAAACTAAGCTACTAGAATCAATCCGAATACGAGCTCTCGAATTTAATATCAGTCTTGGCGATCTCAAGAGAATTCAAGTAAAGCACATACCAATTACTAGATTAAATAACAATAAAAAAGCGTTCTCCTCTGCCAGGTAATCCCTAATAGATTCAGAACACTGACCAGAACAGAGAAACACCATATACCACTGACTCCAGAAGATAAAACAGAGTTTTATTGTCTAAGTAATCAGTTAGGCATCTTTCCCCAGCAGCTAAGTGACTTCCATCCTTTTTTTTCTATGTCACCCATTAAGGCCTCTCATGCACTTCTCACAAAACTGATATCAAAAATTCTCTCCAAGAAGGCTTTTGCAATTTTCTGATTAATAGAATTCACACTTTGAATAAAAGGGAGATTTAGTTTTGGCTGAGACTAAAAACTTGGCAGTTTCTAGTTTCAGAGTAAGAGCTGCTTACTGTGTTTTTGTAACCTTCATACACTGGGATTTAAAAACAGATGAAAAACAGGATACCTTTCCTTGAAGAATCTGAGAAAAGTCATCTCTACACACAGAAGTATAGTTTTCTACTCACCTTCCTTGCTTCCGGTTTCTGCAGGCACTGGAAGAGATGCATTGTGCTGGATAGCTGCATTGGCAACAGCGTTAGCTGTTACCGTGAAGGCGGTTTGGGGAACCAACCGGGGCATCAGTGGAACCAAGCGACGACCCTCAATGGACCATTCTGAAGAGCTATTAGGTCCAGACATACTAAACAAAAAAGAAAATGCTGCTACAAGGGTTCTCAATCACTAAAAATGAATCAACTATTTTCTCAAGCAAATATAACTTTTTAAATTATAAAAACTATCCTGAGTGAATAGGAGAGACTTTATTTTAAGCAAGCAAAATCAAAATTATGAATAATTATCAGAATTCAAGGGATTTCACACACAAAGTTCTTACACATTTTATTCTAGAATCTAAATCTTATAATTAAACACAACTGAAACTATAAAAAAATTTTTATGCCTTCTAAATATTGAACTTATTTTCATTACTTTAAATCTGGCATTGCTAATGAAAACTAGTACATCTACTACTTTTAGACTTAATTTTTGTTATTCAACTAAAAAGGTAAAAGGTACTTATAATTTTTAAGATTAGATTTAATAATTGAGGAGAGAATTCACTGAATCTTTGCAAAAATGATCTAACTGCCTGCATGGCCAGAGGTTCTAAGGCTTTCAAACAAGGGAAACTGAGGCAGTAAACGAGGGAGACCAAGTATGGAGGGAGAGAAGAGGGTTGTATATATCACTGCATGTGTCACTGAAGGTGTGTTATATTAGTATCCTTCCCATAAAAAAATAAACTAGATCTGAGGTCAGTGGAAGAAACCTGCCTCTACTTTAATTTTACTTATACCACTCTTTAAGAAATATTTGAGGCCACTGAACTATCCCCCTAAGTAGACACTATTCTGTTTCTCTACTCTAAAAACTTGAGTGAGTTTTATCCCAGGAATCCAACTGAAATATGGTTGAAATATGAAAAGACAATTGTGTCACTTCTCTTGATTTGGCTTCACAAAAGGCAGCTGCATCACTTCTCCTAATGATCAGTGTGTCAAGGTTTAAAATATACCCAGAATCAGTTAATCAATCTCTTTACTAAATCAGATATATTTCTGTACATTTTCCAAACCAAACATTCTACAACCCAATCTAAGGCTTAAGACCTGAAATGTCCACTGATCCTTCATATTTAGAGAGCGTACATAAAAGCCCTTGTTAGTGGATAATGGAATGATGATGATGATGATGATGATTATGGTAGTTAATATCAACTAAGCACTTTTTTTATGTCAGGCACTATTTTAAACATTTTCTATGTATTAACTCATAATTCTCTCCATAATCCTATGAAATTGGTAATATTATTATCTCCATTTTGTGGATGGAAAAACTGAGTCACTGGAAGGTTAAATAACTTCCTAAGTTCATACACTTCTGCTGAATGGAACAAATAAATTACTTTACAACTTAAGATTTACTTTCAGTTCAGAAAGGAATTTCTAGTTGATGAATCTAGTTGGGTTACTATAAGAAATTTGCAAACTATTTAACCAGTCCTACCTAAAACGAGGGAAAGAAGAGTTTCTAAAACCCCTATTAACTCCATAAATTTGTTATCATATAATCTCCAATTTGACACTAGTTATTGAAATAGAGAATGGTATAAATAAGAGAAACAGAAACGGGCTACAGCTAACTGTCAAAGGAAAAAATTCTAAAAGCTATTTAGTGTTTTCTTGACTGACTCCTATTTTGCTATAATTTTATTAGAACATCACTAGTAAATTTGCTAGGTGATTGTTTACACACAAAGTGATGTCTACACTTACCTGGTGCATTGTTTAAGTGGTGGCAGAAATTATGGAAGATTAATAATTTGAAACACATGTATATTTGCTATTGAAAAGACAGAATTTGCAGTGCAAAAGACAGAACTGCAACTTTTTAAAAAATCTGTAAATCTTCCAAATTTCTACTCATGCAAACATGCTCAAACTTTTTTTAAGTGAGTAAAAAATTATGTTAGAATTAGATTAAGAAATTCCTATTTGCTTAGTAATGAGGGTGTAAATATGCATTAGTTGCACAAATCATCTAAACTGAATTTTACATCTTACTCAGGGGCTTCCCTGGAGCCCCTAAGTTTCAATATAAGGATCGCTTCTCTATTTAGATTAAGAATGGCAAGGGAGGGTAGAAACCTTGCTCCAGACCCTTTCCTGAAAAATCTAACATGATACTAATGAAACTACCTTGGCCCTCACATCCTTTGGTATGCAGTGCACCAGCAAAAAAAAAAAAATCTTTACCCTCACACAGAAACTCACACACAGTAGCCTATGAATGTCCAGCTTATGGGGAAGGAGTTTAAAAGAACAGTAATTCCAGATAGCCACTTTCTTTGAACGTTAGAGACAGTACTGGCAAGGGCGGGGGGACAATTAAAAACTCGGAAGCCCCTTGACATTCCAGGCTTTAATATTATAATATTCTGACATGTTTCAAACTGAATTCGAGTATCAAACTTAAAAAAATGGTCTGGTGCCAAATAATAAACACGTGTTATGCTTCCGGCCATAAGCAAGGCTTTTCTTTGATCCCAGAAACCCAGCTCCTTTTGTTTCCACCTCCTTTGTGCTCAATCTTCTCGGCTTTCTCTTCACCTTTCAACCACATTCCTTCTGGCCTAAGCTGCGATTTTGAGTGGGGGAGGGAAGGGCGAGGGGAAGGGAATGTAGTCAGCTCAGATGCATTCCCCTTGGCTCCGGTTGCTTTTTTCCGGCTCAGAGTATGAGGCCATCCTATAGATAATCTTTGGATTTAGGTTCTGTTACTACTTCTGAAGGAAAGAGGGCAGAGGAGGTATAGAGAATAAGGGAACTATGCCTTCCTTACCACTCCACACTCACCAACCCCTGGGCTCAACAAGTAAAATGCGACACCTAGTCAAACTAAAACCACAGCATAAAATATTAAAACAGGAGTACAGAAAGACCTAAGAAGCTTTTAAAATTATATGCTGAAGTAAACTCTTCAGAAAATTAAATTCATGTATTAAAGAAATCAGAAAGGAGAGAAAAAAGGAAACACAGGCAGATAAAAGCCAACTCTCAATTATCCATGCTAATAGAGAGAGGAGGGAAAGGGAGAGGTCAAACAGATTAAAGAAATCCACATATTATCCAAAAATACTTTGGTAAATACTTGTAAATTCTTCCACCAAGCCATTTCCAGGTCAACTAACAAGTAGTAAAATGACTAATTAAAATTTTCACCTCCTCTCCCTTCCCACCCTCTGACTAGAGGTACTCCCAAGCAGCAAAATGGCTAAAGGGTGGGCAGTATTAGGAGGGGGAGGAGGGGAAGAGAAGGAAAAGCAGAGGGCACGGTTAATTCGTAAATGGGAATATGTGCCCCTGAATAATTGAGAGCTTCAATTTTGAAATAATACAAGAAAAAGCCTGAAATAATAATAACCTATTTGCATACCTGTAACTTGGTCTTTCACCCAAATATAAGGATAAATTCATTCTTTAAAGGGGAAAAAAGGAAAAGGAGACTAAATAAATGTTATCCTTTAAGTATGAAACTGATGCATCAACTTACAACTGATTGCCCCACAACATTTTTCCAATGCTTTTAAGGTACTAACTGTCTCTAAGTGCCTCTGAATGTTAAGCTATTGTTTACTACTTTATTATCTAGCACATAAGTTTCCTATTACCATCTCAAATTAGAATCTAGGTTCAGTCATTATTTTTAGAGCAACCCAATTCAAAAGTTTAGAGCAAATTAAAGAAGGAACACATTAATATTTGAACGGTTCAACCATGTTGGCCTGACAACTAAATACTTAACGTCTCTAGTGGAAAAATTCCAAACTTCTACAGTGCATACATACCCACCACTGAAAAACCTCAAAATCCAGATACCGAAGCTTGCAAACTACACAGTTAAAAAAAGGTAGCACCCCATTTTATAAGTTAATAAAAATGAGGAACAACGAAGCACAACATGAAACTAATGAATCTGCGGCGTCAATTCAAATACTGCCAACTGGTTTAAACACACTATTGATCACATTATGGAAATGCACTGAATGTTTTCCTTTAGTTTTATTTCACATTAAAAGATAAAAATAAAAAAATAAATGAATTATACTGTAATAGATCTTATTTTTAATGAAATGTTCCTGTCATCTTGCATTAACATTTAAGGATAATTTGTTTCTTTCTATTCTTCAGGAGGCACTATCTCCATACAATGTTTGATCCTTGCCCATAGTCCTCCTCCCCCCTCCACGCCCCCATCTGTCACATAGTTACAATGATCTGAAAATAATTTGATAAGAATCCTTCATAATTTTATTTTGTTGGCTTTTTTAAAGTTAAATTAAGATATATTCATATTTCTTAAAAGTAGAACATATATTCTTACAATCTTTTTTCTGACTCTCAAAATACATGAAATATTAGTTATAAAGAAAATATATAATGCCTATTTATAAAGCAATATGTATACCACATACCATTACAAAGAACCTCTAAGGGGCTGTCAAATGAGGGGAGCATACTACTTTATTACTGAACTTTGCTTTAAGTAAGCAAATCATCTGCTAAACTGTGGTGGCCTTTTATCCAGAGATCACATTATACCTGGATTTGACCTGAGTACTTAAAGCTTGCCTAACCAAATGCAAAAACATAACCAACTGAATAAACAGTTAACACCTCTATGGTCAGGATCCCTGAGTAAAGAAATATTACTATTAAGATAAAAGACTCAGGAATCTGCTATACAACAGGAAGACTGTTTCAAAACTATGTTATACTACGTCATAAAAATCAGGGGTTGTATGACTAATGGCTTACTTATGTGCAATTGTTGTTAACCGTTCATCGTTTACTGCTCTCCGAACTTCAGCACGGTGGCGCTCTGTTGAGATGCTATGAAAAAAAATAGCCATTATAGAACTCTGCCAAGCAGGCAGCTCTTTTCTATATTTTTATTAATGTTTAAGTCAACATTTTGTTTGGGGAAGAGGGGAGACAAGATTGATTTGTGAAAAGATATAGACGGGGCCTAATATATATGTTCAGATGCTTTAATTAAAATCATAGGAAAGGGTTCAAAGTGATTCTGTGTAACTGCAGAAAGAATTAGTTGCAAATTAGAAATCACAGGAAGACAAATCAGCTTGGTAGCAAGTCATTACTTCCAAAACGCAGCAGAAATGTCAGACCATGTTCAAGATTAGCAGAGGTTCCTGTTATCTAAATATGCAAACAGCCACTGAATGACCCGTAATTGTGGTTACTGAGAAGATTTTGGCACTTAGAAGCAAGTCTTCTAAAGTTCTTTCTAAAGCTTAAGAATCTATAATTTTATGTTCAGTGAATATAATAAAGAAACAAGTGGCAAGATAATCTGTTTCCTGTGGGTATATGCTATGAAATTTGACACCAAGACATTACTCCCCTACTCAACACTTCAGCTGTATGTCTTCTACATTACACTGTTACCATTCCAGTCAAAATGTGCAGATATTGATCCTGACTAAATACCGTAAAGTTAATACTAAACAAGTGAAAAAGGCTACACCCATTCCATTAGTAAATATTCAGTAAAATGAATAACCACTCTTCAAATTGTAATCTTTACTGCTTAAGCAAAATCTGTATCACGGACTAAAATATAAAATAGGTAAGGGGCTGGAAAGCAGATTTATGGGGAACCACAAAGAACAAACAAAAAATATATAAACTATTAAATATGAAGACAATAAGATTAAGGATTTGACTTAATAATATCCCTATATCTTATAATATCAATATCTATATCAACCATAGATAGGAAAAGACTTCTCTATTTTCATTTAAAAAAAGAACAGGACAAAATGGTTTTAAATGTAGAAAGGAAACTTCAGTTAAAACAGTATTTTTGGAGAAAGCTCAAGATGTCAGAATGGATCAAGACAGGTATCAAAGAATTCCACTCACTAGAATTTTTTAATGGATTCAAGTGCCACTCTAGCCGGAAAATGGGGGTATAAACTATCTGCAGGGCTATGACTATATCAAAACCACCCATTTCTATAAATTAAGATACTAGCTTCCTAGTATGTCCTTCTTCCCTCCCAACAAATGACACTGGGCCACTCCAAGTCTTCAGATCTTGTTGCTACCAGGTCTTCTTCCCTTCACCCATGTCAAAAATACCTCCCCTTCCCAGGTGACCAAAACCTAAAATAACCTGCCTTAAACTCTTTCTGGTTACAGAATAAATGATAAATTACATAACTTTCTGTAAAAAGCACACAACTAGGATGAACTAAGTACCAACAACCTGAACAACTCTGTCTTCAACTTGAGAATGAAAAGTATTAAAACTCCTCAAAATGAAATTTCTAGAGTCACATCTCAGAAACTTTTATGATAATTTACCTAAGAACTTTTGAGAGTTCTCCAAGAAGATCTTTCTTTTCCTTGGTGAGATCCCCCTGTGCCCGAAGTGCACTGATAACTCCAGCATATGCCTCCAATTCTAGAAGAAGAAAATTATTTTATCAAGATAGGCCTTCAATATTTTAATACTGTGGCTACATATAGTGAAACTTCAGGGCAAAAAAAACTAGAAATCAATAAAAAAAAATCAACACACAAAATTTTTAAAGTTCCTCTCAAAAATGTTATCTAAGATCACTGATTAAAATGTGGTTTTTATAATTGTATATCTTTTTTTTATTGTGTCACAGAAGTCATGTGTACAAAATGTTTAGGTAGAAAAATCTAAATGTAAGTATTTTATCTCACACATTATCACTGAAGAACATGTAATTCTGATGCTACCAACAATTGGGAACAGGCAAAAGTGATACAAGGCTGATAAGAGAAATGTTTAGCTTTACTGACAGGTTACCTACAATGACCAATCCTTGAAATAATTTCTTAGTCCTGCCTAGAATTCAAACTACATTCTACCTCCCTCCTGGGGTTGAGAATACCATGAGTACTGCACAGTAGAAAACTCCTAGAACAAGAGTCAAATGACCAGATTCTGGCTCCAGCACTCCCACTTACTAGTTGTGTGACCTTGGGCAAATTCTTTCTCACTCTTGAACTTCAACTGCTTTATCTAGAAGAGACATTGAAGGTATCTTCCAGATCTAAGATCCTCTGCATCTTCCATTGAAATGACTAAGACCGGTTAGGAAACATGAGTTGCTCTTATAGCAACCAGCATATAATATACTGAACCCTAATGCCAGATAGTTTCATTTCACTATCTTTCCACAGCAACAACCATTATGAAATGAAACTGCCAGTCTCCAGTACTGGTTAAAATATAAAAGCAAAAAGTCCTCACTGGCTTCCAATGAACCACGCCTATCTCCCAGCACACTCCTTGGGAACTATACTACTTTTGAATACTCCCTTCCCACACTGACTCTGAGCTTGGCATGTGACTTGCCCTGGACAGTGGAACATCAGCATACATAATGCAAACATTATGTATGAAGCTCACTAACATTTGCCTGCAGGGCCTCGCTCTCTCTCTCTCTCTCTCGAGATCTCTCTTGAGATAACCAAGCTGCGAAGAAGACCAGGATAAAGGCCACATGGAGAGAGGCCCAGCCATCTGAGCTAAGCCCAGCAAACCAGCTAACATACCAGCTGAATACGCCACATGAGAGAGCTTGGGCAAAACCAGCAACCACAGAATCAAAAGAAATAATAAAATAGTCATTTTATGCCACTAACACTATGAGACAGGTAAATCTAAGCAAACTAGAATGATGGAAATAAGTGTCCAAACTACAAATTATCTTCTTAGTCAATTCAAGCTGCTACTAGTATTTGGTATTTCCCAAGGCCTGACGCACAAATAATGAAGGTATACATATGTGCATCCTAGGTACTGCACCAATAATAAACAAGTAGCCTTGTTTAGTTCATGTTATTCACAGTTCTGAGAGCCAAAAAAGAGTGAGCTGACTATATTAAATAGAAATGTCAATCCATGGGGTGTCTGGGTGGCTCAGTCAGTTGGGTGTCTGCCTTTAGCTCAGGCTGTGATCCCAGGTTCCTGGGATTGAGGCCCCACATCAGGTTCCCTGAGCAATAGGGAGTCTTGCTTATCCCTCTCCCCCTGCTCCTCCTCCCTGCTGGAAAGAAATGTCTGATCCAACTGAATTACCCCATGTGTAAACATTTTGCATATTCAATCTATGCTGAATACTATGTAGATGTTTCATGGGGTATCTCTGAAGAACAAAGCTTTCCTGCTCTTAGAATAGTGAAGGAAATACTTAGTACCAAGAAACATTTATTTCAGCTTTTATCAGGACCCAAAGTAAAGTTCAGAAAGACACGGGGAATAACCAACTAAGAAATCACTATACTAAAAGTTTACACCTCATTTATGGAATATTTTACTCAACAGATCAGTACTGAGTCCCTTTATATATACCAGATAGTATGCTAAATCCTGCCTTCAAGGAGTTAACTCTAGAATAAAGCTACAGTGAAACAAGTCATCAGACAATGATGATACAGTTTATAATACAGTGGTAAAAGCAAAGAGAAGAAACACATCACCCAGTCTAGAAACATAAGCTTTCATCAGAAAGAGAAATGTGCTCTAAGCAATTAGAAAAAAAATCCAAATATGCAGAAGGAATACATTAAAAGAGCAAATAATGTCTCATACAGACATCAAACTTCCAGGAACAGTCAGTGAATATTTTTGGAGTTCTACTTTAGTATAAGTAAAAACATGCCTGTATTTGGATAGTCACTAACTCAAACCAAATTTAACTGCACCTTACTACTACTACAATGTACCATGGAGAATATCTACATGAATAAAACAAAGTCCTATCCTCAAGGTAATTAAAATCAAAGAAGAGACCTGTACATAGGAATAAAGAAGGACAAAAATGGAAAAGTAGTTTGGGGCCAGACTAAGCCTCTAGTTCCAGGCTAAAAAGCTTTTATTGGATAGGACCCAGTAGTTGATTGAATGTGGAAGGAATAGCAGAAGGAAAGGAAACAGATTTTGTAGTCTGCAAGATATTTAGGTGAAGGGCAATACCATAAAAAGAAATGGAGAGGTCAGAGAGAGGAAATGGTATGAGAAAAAGAAAAAGAAGTTCACTTTTGGCCTATGCAATTTATGGTGATCAAGATACTACTTCAAAAAGAGTGAAATTAATCAAAGAAATGCAGCAAAGGTTTTTGACATTTCAAGTCTCGTTCCAAGTCTAACTAAAAAGTCATGGACAAAAGTTAAGAAGTGGTAACCTCACACTAAACCAGAACTCAGACCACAGTTATAGTCACACAATCTGAGGCACTTCCTCCATTCTCCAGAAATTCACTCATTGTAAAGAACTTTTACTGACTTCCCAACTTCCTTGACATAGGATTTCCATTTTGATGGGTATCCTCAGATCCTGACAAATATCAAACTTAATTGAATTTCTCATCATTTTGGTGCCATTCTATTGTAGTATTAACTCTAATGGCACATAAATATAAGAGATACATGCAAACACCATGGAAAACAAAAAGATTTGCCAAATCACTCTATAAAGTACTCAACGTTCCATTTAAACAAATCAGCCATTCAATTATACTACAATCCATGAAGCCCCATGTTGGTGTTATAACTGAGGAATGGTTTTTTTAAAATAAGGCATGGGAAAGGCAGGATAGAAAGAGGGAAGCATTTATCTATCACTGGCATGTTCAGTATAGAATTAAAAAAATTCTTGGGGCGCCTGGTGGCTCAGTTATTAAGCATCTGCCTTCGGCTCAGGTCATGTGGGATCGAGCCCCAAACGGGCTCCCCACTCAGCAGGGGGCCTGCTTCTCCCTCTCCCACTTCCCCTGCTGTGTTCCCTCTCTCCCTGTATCTCTTTGTCAAATAAACAAATAAAATCTTAAAAAAAAAATTCTCGATCTCAGTGTTTTTTATCTAAGTAAAATTTAAATGTTTAGCATTTTATGTTAAATGATTTATAACTACTTTTAAAAGAGCAAACTTAATTGTTACAATATTTTAAGTTAATTCTTAAATACAGTACTTTCTCTAAACTTTGGACCGAGAGCTAGTGTTTGAAGGCAATTCAAAAGTTTCATTGTTATGATAATGAGCCAACGGGTGGGGAGGAAGTCTTTCTGCAAATCACTATCAAGACTCACCTCCCAAAGGGAAGGGTCATTGACGATGACATTACCCTGTAAGAAGGCTGTTTTCTTTTGTATAGAAACAGCTCTCCCGCAATATTACCCACACAGCCCTGGCTAAAGTTAAGGATAAATTTAGACTTAAAGGTTACCATTTTTATATTTAAACATAATCTCTTGACTCAAGGCCCCAAAAGCCCAGAAACTCTAATCCAATCTACTGTAGTTGGGATCTGTTCATCTGCAATTATTTTAGCTATGTATTAAATAGCAGTCCAACTCTATAAACGGTAGATAGCAAGCTATAGCAATTGCATGCAAGTGTGTAGAAAATCATCCTCGAATTAGTACTAAAAGTTTGGATATAAGGTTAAAGAAAAAAAATGATAATGGATGATTGCCCAAAAAACCTCTCTAAACATGCTAAAATACAATGCTAAGAAATAGTTTAAAATAAGAGAAATCCTCCCAGTGGCCTGATGGGAAATAAAAAAGATAATGTTACTAGCAGACAGCACCAGGGCAGCTATGATCCAGATTTATACAAAAGAATTCCCAACAAAGATTTCCTCTGAAGATTCTCCTGCAAATAATGTCTGAAAGCAACTGCTCTAAAACACTATACCCTCAGATGTCAAGCACTATGGTAGGACCCTTTTATATACAATGAATCCACATAACAAACTTATGAGGCAGATATTATGCTTTTTTTTACAAAAGTGTCAACACATTTAAGGAGATTAAATAAACTGTCCTTGATCCTGTGGGTCATTAGTGACAAGACCAAGACCCCAGGTCCCTCTGAATTCAAGGCTCACACTTTCCCCTTTAAAATTATAAACAAATAATTCATATCCACTTCCAAAACATTTAATGTTCTTTTTCAAATTATTTTTTCATTTACTGAGCACTCACTATGTGCTAGCCTGAGACTATAGTGGTAAAGAAGACACAAGGTCATTCTTGGACCTTATAGTCTAAGGCATTCGTTCTCAAACAAGGATCTTTGAGCCACAGAATATAAAAAATGATTTGAGTAACTTTCTCAATTTTCTCAAGAATAGTACAAAACTATTACCATTCTAAATGCATAAAAAGAAGTTAGTTCATACAATGTTACATACAATGGATTAGGCTTGGCATTAGTGCTTAATTCTCTCCCTAAATGCTAGTTGAGAAAGGCTCCTCTCAAGGAAAAGCAGCTCAAAATAATGAATTATAAACATAAAGCGTGTTTTATTACTGACTGTAAACATAATTTAGGAAAGTCAGCATAGTTAACATTTACTTAGAATTCAGAAACAGTTTATAATTCACACATACATTCATGAAGATTAAAATAATGCTAAAGTAAGACTGGAATCATATTCCCCGGGTTACAGTCCTGACTCCCTGACTTATATTATCAGCATCACGTTGAATTCTAAACTTCAGTTTTGTCATCTGTAATATGGAAACACACACATACACAAATACCCACCTTTCCCATTTGAGTGAGGATTAAATAAGATATTGAATGTAAAGAACTCCGAATAGCCCAGCACCCCTCAAGAACTCTGAGCTACTATTTTTATTATTACGGTCCATGCATCTACTAAGTAAAAAAAGCACTATGCTAGGCAGTGGGGAAATAACAATGACAAGATGAAAAGTGCACCTCTAAAGAATTTCTAATGCAGCATGAGATGACATCCAGGCAAACAGCCATGACAAAGACAGAAAGGGGAAAGTATCATAGAAAGGTATAAACATCAAAAACAAAAATCGTACCCAATTTTCTAAGAATCCTTTTGCATTCATCCCTGCTGAGATCCAAAAGGGTTGGCCACACAACAGGCATTGCTGCTTCTTTTTGGTAGCCCCAAAGAGCTTGTCTTCCCTACCAAAACAAATGAAACAAAAATCAAATTACCGAAGTACATTCAAAGGCCACTTACCTGGAGATCCACACACTAAGAAGTAAAACCAGTAAGAACATCTCACAATCCTATTTCACCACCACACTTTTCAACTTCTGATAAATGAAGAACTAAACAACCATTCTGCAGCTTATTATTCCAGCATAGGGCAGTGGAAAGAGCACAGGCTTTAGGGTCAGACATCTCTAGTTTCTAGTTCCAGCTTTCAACTCACTGGCTGAGTGATCCTGGTAAAGTGGACTATCTGAACAAAAGTTTTGCACATCTGTAAAACAGAAGTACTATCATCCAATCTGTTTAAGGATTAGAGAACAATATGTTAAGTTCTTATGATAGTGGCTGGCCCGTTGTTTAATAAATAGGTGCTACTACCCGTGTAACCTTGCCCAAGTTACCTGATTTGTGTCTGGTTTCTCACTTGCGAGTTACAAGAGATAAAAACATATACCTCCTAGCACGTTACATGGGCTAATGGAACTTAACTAAAAACTTTCTTCTCAAGTCTTAACAATGAGCGATGAATTTACACTCTGTAGTCATTAAAGAATCATTTACCAAAAGTTTAGATGTCAGGAACTTATTTCATACTGGGAATTGCCTGGTCTAGAAGATAAAAAGACAACAGCGCTGGGCGCTTGCACAATACCTGCTTAGCACACGGTAGACCCAGTGTAAATATTTGAGTAGATGAATGAAGATAGAGAAGAGTGGGTAAAATGAATGAGTAAGTGAGTGAGTGAGTGAATGAGCCAGCTCAATGTCTAGTCGAGGAGTCAGGCACCGAACCGTAATAACTGCTACATCCCGTTCCAGGCACTGGGACTCCTAACTCCAGCTCTGCGCCCGGAGTTGATCCCCCCCTCCTCCGACTTCCCATAGTCCTTTCAGCTACAAACCAAGCCAGAGCAAGGAGAACCGGACTGCGCGCCCCAGCCGGGAGGATGACATAAAGAAAAGGGGTGGGGAGGAGGAAGAAGGGGCAGAGCCAAAGGAATCCGCTCCCTCCACAGGCCAGTCCCCGCCCCCCGACAGGATCTTGGAGGCGGCCGGCGACCGCCCGAATCAAGCACCACGTCACGGCATCCCGACGCGTCCCCGCCAGCGCACCCCACCGCGGGGCCGCAGCGCACTGGAAATCTGGGCAGCAGTAGCGGGAGCCCGCTCCGGAGCCGGGATCTCGAGTAATCCTTCCCCCACTCAAGTGTCAAGGAGGCGAGCCCGCCCCGCCCCCTCCCCAAACACGCACTCTCTCGCAGCACCACAACAAGAGCAGCCCGCCCACCCTCCTCACCGGTGCCGCTCAGCGCCAACCCCAATGTCAATCCCACTACCCAAACCCTTCAGGACCAGTAGCCGGTGTCAGGGGCCCCGGCCGGCATCAGCACCTCGTTCGCTCCCTCAGCGGAGAGGACAACGGAGAGAGTAGGCGCGCGGACAGCCAGACGGACGACCGAGACTCACCGGGAGGCTCCCAGAGTTGGACCCCGAGGATCCCAGCACCAGGCCTGCCAAAGTCCCCCTCAGCCCACCTCGGGGAGCCCCACGATCCCGTTAGGAGACAACGGAGGATGGGGCTGGGCGCCCCAAGCCGGGGACCAAATGGCTGGCCCGGGGCTCCTCCAGCCTGGCTAACCTGCCAGCTCTTCCCAGCACCCTATCTGAGAGTCACCCACCTGCCCGGCCTTTCGGGGCTCATCTAAAAGGCTCCTCCGCCAAGACTAGGGAACACCAGGAATTGGGTTTGTTTGCGGTGCCTCAGAAGGGGCAAGATGGCGACAGGCATCAGGGCGCAAGCGCAGCCGCGCGCTGCCAGTCGGGAGGTGTAGTTCGCCTTTCCCGCCTTTCGGAGAACAGACTCCAGAAGGCCTCCGTTCTCCCAGTCCCTCTTTTCCTCCGCGTTTTGAAAGGAAAGAGGAGACATCGCGGGAGGTTCTGGGAATTGTGGTCCGAAACCAAGCTCCCTTCTCTTTCGCTCTCTGTATGCTGTCGTAGGCGCAAGGAAGGCCGGGATTGTAGTTTCCTTGGCTTCTCCTCCATACCCTCCTCTCGGGCTTCGCGCGCCTCTCCTCCGCCTGCTGTCTCCCAACCAATCAACTGCGTTCTTTGCTACGTGTGGCGTCACACGTAGAGGCCAAAATGGCGTCGGTAGCTGGAGCCGAGGGTTTACCGCGACCTTTACTCTAGGCGAGGTTAGGGACCGTAGGAAAGAAGCTTTGTCCCTGAACCGCCGTTCAGGATTAGTATCGGATTCCTCAGAGTCATGGGAGCAATTACCAGCGGCCTCCAGCCCCCACCAGACGCAACTCAAGGAGAGAAGCCACGCTACAGGAACCGACATAGCGGACGCCTCAATTGCCCAAACCCAGTTTGGGGGTTGCGGAGTTGCCAGTGGATAAGGGGAACCCGAGCGTTCTCCACTTCGGGTTTCTCCACGTATGAAGTGGGAATGATAGTGATATCTCGTGCTTTAGCTGTCAAAGGGAAGAAGGAGAAGGTATTTATTAGAGGCCCTACGGCGTGGTAGGTTCACCCTTCTAGCCTTTGTTCTAATTTAATCACAGAACAATTGTGCGAAGAAGGTATTGTTGACCCTATTTTACGTATGAGATAAGGGACCCAGTCTGTAGTTTCTCGTGGCCATAAAATCGAAGCCAGTGCTTGGTATTGTAGAAGATTCAATCCCAAGTTTTGTGATTGTTCTTCCTCTTAAATTTTGTACTTTTGGGAATGTAGGATCTGGTTAAAATGCCCAAGTCAAATGGGGTTCTTAATACGCTTTCTGATATTAACAGTTTTCGTGTAAAATGGGGTTAATCGTACCCTATGGGGATGTTGGGGATCCAGCCCCACATCAGGCTCTCTGCTCAGCAGGGAGCCTGCTTCCTTCTCTCTCATTGCCTGCTGCTCTGCCTACTTGTTATCTCTCTGTCAAATAAATAAATAAAATCTTTTTAAAAAGAAAAAGAAACTTCAGTTTTGTAGTTTAACATACATTCTTTGAGCCTCACAGCATCTCAGGTAGGTATAATTTAGATCCTCCTTCCACCCCCACAAACACGTTTGAATGAGGAAAACACAGAAATTGAAGAACTCACCCAATTTCACAAAGCTAAGAATTAAAGTGAAGTGGACTTTATAATCCCACGTTTTCTGACTTCCAAGTGTCTTCCTCTACATCAGATGTCAAGGTGACAGTAATGGAGTAGAAATGGAAAGACAAGCTGCTTATAAAACTGACTCTGACCATAATACATAGCATATAAGTCAAGAATTATAGCTTACTCTTGTGCTTACCTGGTGCCAAGTATTATTATAAGCATCTCACATATAAATCATTTAGTCCTTAAAATTTTACGAGGTAGAAACTACTATTTCTAATTACAAATGAGAAAACCGAGGCACAGGAAGGGCATTAAATAACTTGCCTAGAGTCATACATTTGTAAGTAAATAGTAAAGCCAGGACTTAAGCAGCTTGACTCCAGCGTCTGCTCTAGACCAGTGGTTCTCGAACTTGCATGTTCAGTAGGAACTACCTGAGGATCCTGTCAAAAATTCCCATTTGACTGAGTTATGTCTAGGTAAGGCCTAAGATTCTATGTTTCTTCCTTAAAAAAAAAAAAAAGATGTTATTTATTTATTTGAGAGAGAGAGACAGAGTGAGAAAGAGCATAAGAGGGGAGAAGGTCAGAGGGAGAAGCAGACTCCCCGTGATGCTGAGAGCCTGATACGGGACTCAATCCCAGGACTCCGGGATCATTACCTGAGCCGAAGGCAGCCGCTTAACCAACTGAGCCACCCAAGCATCCTAAGATTCTATATTTCTTTTTTCTTTTTTAAAAGATTTTATTTATTTGACAGAGATCACAAGTAGGCAAAGAGGCAGGCAGAGAGAGAGGAAGGGAAGCAGACCCCTGCTGAGCAGAGAGCCTGATTCGGGCTCCATCCCAGGATCCTGGGATCATGACCTGAGCCAAGGCAGAGGCTTTAACCCACTGAGCCATCCAGGCACCCCAGATTCTGTATTTCTAACAAAGTCCCAATCTATCATATATCCTTCCTTTCCTCCTAGCTACATATGTTTGTACTTTGTGGCCAGAATCTGCCTTCCCCATTCTGCCTGTGATTGCTCCATGTTCCCAAATATTCCCAGTATTAACTTCTCTTCCTTAAGGTTCAGGGTCAAACTTTACCCTCAAGAAACGTTTCCTGGGGTACCTGGGTGGCTCAGTGGGTTAAAGCCTCTGCCTTCAGCTCAGGTCATGATTCTGGGGTCCTGGAATCATCAAGTCCCCCATCGGGCTCTCTGCTCAGAAGGGAGCCTGCTTCCTCCTCTCTCTGCCTGCTTCTCTGCCTACTTGTGATCTCCGTCTGTCAAATAAATAAAATCTGAAAAAAAAAAAAAAAAAAAAAACAAAAAACTTATCCTGCCCCTGACTTTCCCTCTAGGATAAGACAGGCATTTCTGCCTTTGCTTCTATACACCTTATTACTGAATCCAGAACATTTAAGTTACGGTCATTTGTTCAGAAATCTTCCTGACAATGAGCTCTTTAAGGAGAGGTCTTTGCACTCCAGTGTCTAGCATATAAAAATAATAGCTAATACTTATCCAGGGCTTTCTCTGTTTCAGATGCTGCTTATTACATTAACATGTTTAATCTCCACAATAGCCTTATGAGATATACTGTTCCCATTTTATGGGTGAAGAAACTGAGGCACAGATAGATTAGGTAGTTTACCTAGGGTAACAAGCCAGTAAGTAGCAGAGCGATGATTCTAAGTTAAGTCATATTAAGTCCAGGAAACATGAGCTGTCCTCCATTTCCAAAAAAGAAAAGCCGAGACTTACTGTCCCACTAGACATGAGTATAACTAACTCTTGGCTGGGAAAATGTGTTGGAGTACAGTATATGCCTCAAACTTTATTCCTCTATTGACCAACCAGGTTAAGCAGGTTTCTTCAAACAGACTTTTTCAAGAAGCCTACCATCCACTACTCTAATTTTGTAGTGCTATATTGGAGAAGTTGGATTTCACAATTATCATGAAAATATCTGTTAAGTTCCCTGTAATATTATACAGGTGGGCAAGTCAAAATGGATAAGACTTTAGAGATTCACTTTCAGAGTGAAAAAAAAAAAAAGGTCCAAAAACATCAAATGAGTTAACCAGAGTCATACAGGAACTTCGTGGCAGGACTGGGACTGGAAACCAACCCTTTTGACTTAAAGGCTGCTTGTCGTTCCATTATACCACACTGCCTTTAGATTCTTACCTTCGGAAAGATTTTTTACCACAATGGTATAAGCCAAGGTGCATACTAAAAATGAGAAGAGCAAAAGCAAAAAATTAAATTAGTAATATTTAAAAATAACTTGGCAATAAACTATATTAGTAGCATATAAAATAATAGATCAAGATAAGTAGATTTGGGAGACAGAAAAGAAAAAGTAAGGGGAGATAGCAATTATATACCTGGCTTTCTTGGAAGATCAGAAATGCTCTGAACAATCTAGAACAGCTTCAGAAACGAGGTGAAAGATCTGGACCCTGCCTTGTCAACTGCCTTAACTCCTCTCCCTTACTGCCCACTAAACTCTGTAGTCTACTTCACAAATAGCTGGCCCCAGTGTTTCAGTGAGCTGATAATGAGGCCTCATCACACCACCTGTGTGGAGTAGACCTTTTTCCCAACCCTTTTTCTCTGAAAGAACCTCTCTACACTCCTTCCCCAGTACATCCACCATACCGCCACTGCTGTCAGGGTGACCTTTCTAAAATTCAAAGCTCACCATGTCAGCCACCTGTGTAAAACTTTCCAGTGGTTTCCAGTTGCCAACAGAATAAAGTTGCAGCTTTTTTATAAGCAAACTCACGTCAGTGCAAAGAAATTTCCTTGTATATCTAACATTTTCCTAGAGCATTGCCATCACTTCTTTATCTTGCCTAAAATCTGATATTGTCCTAAAGTTAACTGCTGCTCTTAAAGCCCTTTCAAATGGAATTCTGTCCCCATCTTTAGTATTTTGAACCAGAAGTAAAGGCTGGCATTCTCCTCACCTTGTAACCACATTTCTAGATCAGCTACTCCTGCACTGAGGCTTTTTTCTATCAAGCCATGCAAACTCCATTCCATCTACATTCCATCTCTCAAGGGATGATGGGATCTTATAAACTTTTTAACAGTCTGCTATCATTAGTTTATGTTGCCCCGTTGTCCCCTCTGCCCTTGTCCTCACCAGAAAGATTTAAAAAAAAAAAAAAACACTAAAAACCTTCCCCCAGCACTGCCTTTCTAACACCCATTTCTTTGATCATATCCTGTACTTTGTTCTCCAGAACTCTTCCACCTCTGAAATCAGTAACCAAGGGATTCTACCTTCTAAACAAGACCTTCTTTTGTCCAGACTTTTTATATTCCTTTACCCTCACCAAACCTGTTCTTCAACTTCAGTGAAATCTGTCGTTTACAGTCTACCGGTTCCAAGTTTGTTCCCCTCCTCCAACTTTACTTTATTCCCTTTCTAAGCTGGGACCTGGGATCATGTGTTTCAAACTTGGTCTCATTGGTACTTTCAACTTCATTCAGCCGTTTCTGTCCTTCCATATAAACCCTAAAACAGCCCTCCTTCAATCAGTTCTTTCCTTACATCCCTTCCCATGTTGATGTAGCTATTAGTTAACTATTGGGGCATAATAAGTAATCCCAAACCTTGATTTAAAACAAAAATAAGATTTTGGTTTTCAGTTTTTTGTTTTTTTTTTTTTTCATTTCATACGGGTTTCGCAGTTTCTATGGGAATTAAATTAGCGGACTCATTCTGGCTTGGAATCTCTAAGTGGTTGCAGTCATGATGTCCGCTGGGGCAGCTGTCATCTGAAGAATGACTGGGGCTAAAAGATCAGCTCCCCAGGTAGTTCCTTCAGGTGGTTGACACTTTAGCCAGGGAAGAGATCTGTATCTCACTCTGTGACCTCCCTATAAGGCTGCTTGAGCATCCTCGCAACATGATGGCTGGCTCCCCCTAGAGCAAGTGAGGGGTTAGAGCAGTGTGGAAGCTACAACGTTGCAATGTACCTGACCATTTGTGTGTAGACAAAATCTGGTTTTAGGAATTTGTACAAAGCAACAAATCTAGAACAACTTTATGGAAGTTAAGTAGCATTTATTGAAGTCCAATTATAAAAAGAGCACCATGTGTACATCACTTCATTTAAACCTCACAACATTCCCATGACAGTAATCATTGTCCATTTCATAGCTGAGGAAACCAGGACCTAGAGAGAAAAGTAATTTGTGCGATGTCAGGTATCACCAAAAGACTCTTCCCAAGAACACACAGATATTACAGAATCCTGGTTATCTGTGGTTGCATAACAAACCATTGCTGTAGCTTGAACAATTTATTTTGCTCCCAAATCTTCATTTTGGTAGGGCTTAGTGGAGACAGTTTATCTCTCCTCCTCTGGGGTCCACTGGGGAAGTCCACTGGGGAAGCTTGGCACCTAAGATCTAGAGTCATCTGAGGTCTCATTCATTCATATGACCAGCAATTGATGTTGCCTGAAATCTATGTTGGGATTATCAGCAGAGACATCCATATGTAGCATCTCCATGTGGCCTAGGCTTCCTTGCAACATGTGGCAAAATTCCAAGGGCAAGTGACTGGAGAGAGAGAAACAAAACTATGGAAGTTTTTATGATCAAACAATGGAAGTCATGTTATCATTTGTGCCATATTCTTGGTTGGAACAGTCAGGCCCACCAGGTTCAAAGGGAAGGGGAATAGACTCCATTTCCTAATGGGAGAGCGGTAGAGTTCTGAAAGAACACACAGAACCAGAAATACTGCTGTGGCCATTTTGAAAAACGTCATCTGCTGTAGTCAACCTTCTGTTCACAATATACCCTCATATGCAAAACATACTCATTCCTTCCCCCACCGCTCCCATCCCCAGCCCCCAAGTCTTTTCTCATTGTGAAGGAAAGATTGGGCTGTTAAAAGGCTAAGAGGTTGCAGTCACACTGTGAGATTCCATTTATATAAAGTTCAGAAGCAGCAAAAAAAAATGTTGTGATAGAAGCCTGAATAGTAAATAACTTTAGAGGAGCAACTACTTGGATGGAGTGGGAACCATGATCTAGATCTTTGATCTGGCTAGGGGTTATATGAATCAAGCTATACATGTAAGATTATATCCTTTATGTAGTTTATACTTAAATAAAAAGTAAAATCACTGTAATGATAGATACATGTCATTACACGTCTGTCAAAACCTATAGAATGTACACCAGGAGTGAACACTTAGGTAACCTATGGACTTTGGGTGGTAATGACACCTCAGTGTAGGTTCATCAATTGTAACAAACATACTTCTCTGGCATGGGGATGTTAATAGGGAGATTATATGTTGAAGGGGGGCAGGTGGAAGGGCTGGGTAGGACTGGAGGTATGTGGGAACTTTTTATACTGTGAACCTATAAGTGCTCTAAAACTAAAGTTTATTACTTAAAAAAAAATAAGTAAAAAGGATTTCTTTTAAAAAGCTCTATTCGTTGGGGCACCTGGGTGGCTCAGTGGGTTAAGCCTCTGTCTTCAGCTCAGGTCATGATCCCAGGGCCCTGGGATCGAGCCCCGCATCGAGCCCCGCATCAAGCCCTGCATCAAGCCCTGCATCGAGCCCCGCATCGGGCTCTCTGCTCCGCAGGGAGCCTGCTTCCTCCTCTCGCTCTGCTTGCCTCTCTGCCTCCTTGTGATCTCTGTCAAATAAATAAAATATTAAAAAAAAAAAAAAAGCTCTATTCGTACCAGTTAGGAGTGTGTCTGTGTGTCAAATGAAAGAATGGATGGAGGGAGGGAGGAGGAAATGATTTAAGGGACAGTGAAAATTTTGGTTCACTTTACTTAAAAGTAAGTCCTAGAATAGTTCTGGACATTACTGAATGACATTACTGAATGTAGAGTATCCCCATCCCCCACCTTGTCCTGCGGCGTCGGCTTCATTTCAGGTTCCACATGTTGACTCCCAGCAATTCCAGGCTTCTGTCATCCTCCCTGCTTATAGCCTCAGCAGAAAAGCACATGCCATCACTTCCAACAATCTTATCAAAAGTCTTCCTCTGTTGTTGTTGGCGCCATCTGGGTCACATGCCTATCCCTAAACTGGCCAGGGGAATGTAATACTCTGAATTGTCAGGCCTTATCCACATGTTACTCTCTGGAAAGGAGGAAGCTGAGTGGCAAAGTCAGTTATTCCAAAGTACGTGGAGTAGGGTGGCTTGGCTTCCCTTAGGAAAAATAGGGTACTACCCAGCAAAATCACAGATGCTTATTAAAATAAGGCAGGACATTGTGTGAGTCAAAAATGTTCATACCTTTGATACAGGATTCCCATTTGTGAGGATAATCCAAAATGTGGATTATTATGATTATCCAAAATAATCCAAAAAGTTATGTTTACAGAGATTCTAGTTTCAATGCTATCAAAAAATTGACAACATAATTATCTTACAGTAGAAGAGTATTTGCATATCCCACATATCTACTCAGTATATAGTCATTTAAAATGAAAATTACAAATAGTTAACATCAAGGAATATGCTTAAGATAAGGGGGAAAGCATGTACTTTCATGTATATACATATATAAAAGGACACGTGTAAATATGAGAAAAATGAAAGAAAACATGCCCAAACAATAACTTATTAGAGTGGTAGTACTATGGATGATTATTTTTCCTTTATTTTTCAAGTTTCCTCTTAGGTATTTGTGTCATTGTTATGATTTAATAATGGATTTTGTAAAACTCCTTAGCATCTCTTTTTTTTTAAGATTTTATTTATTTATTTATGACAGAGAGAGATAGCGAGAGAGGAAACACAAATACAGGGGAGCTGGAGAGGGAGAAGCAAGCTCCCCACTGAGCTGGGAGCCCAATATGGGGCTCAGTCCTAAGATGCTGGGATCATGACCTGAGCTGAAGGCAGATGCCTAACCAGTGAGCCACCCAGGTGCCCCACACCTTAGCATCTTAATAAGAATACTCCAGTCTCCTAAGTACTATGGAATAGAACCAAAATAAACTGCTACCTCGGTTTACTAATGATCCTGGTTAAGGTCACAGAACATTAGAGTTAGCAGAAACCTTGGAGATATTCAGTGTAATGCCCCATTTTACAGAAGTATCTGAGACCCAGAGAGAAGAAGTAACTTGCACAAAGTCACACAGGAACCAAGGGCGGGTCTTATGATTTTCAGGCTAACATTTTCTACATTGATTGAACCAACCAATTAAGATTTGGATTTTTGTGAGATTGTTATCCTGAAAACAATCCTCAAGTTCACATTGATATCCAGCCTTTCATTTTCAAATTAAAGGAGCTATTATCACTTTCGTTGGGAAAGTATTGTTTTTAAAAGGCTATTAAAAACTAATATCATGCCCCTTTAAAAGTTCCTTACCTTACATCCTTGCACATCTTTTTTTTGTAAGCAACTCAGTCAAGAAATACCGAGTAAGCTCAGATCTGACTAACTTAAATGGACCAATGTACGGTCTACTTTTGGGTATCAACCTCCTTGTTCATTCATTGAGTGAATGTTAGGCCCCATGCCAGGCCTTGGAGATATGAATATGAATAAGTTACCACCATTTTTCTGAAGCTCATGGTTGAGTGGGGAGGTTAGACACATATAGATAGCTCTATATACCCTAGGAGAACACAATAAGGCAGAATGTTCATAAAGGTGTTGAAGAAGTGCTATAGGATCAGGAAGAAAAAGATTTTCATCACAGAAGGCTTCATAGCAGAGATAGCATTTGGGTTGGGCCTCTTGAGTGAACAGGATTTTACCAGGCAGAGAAGTGGGGGAGGGGGTATCAAGGGTAACACAGCGGAGGAAATAAGCAAAGGCTGGAAGTATAAAGGGACACCTAGAATGGCAATGTCAAAGAGTGAAATGAAGGATGCTGGACTCTTAGAGATCCTCAACTGGGAGTACTCATTGGACTAACTTAGGGAGCTCCATCAAATTTCAGAAGATTGTAATGTACACCTTTGGCTAAAAACCTTAGATGGCTGAGCTCTCATGAATACCCTCAAGGTTTTTTGAGTCTGTGATTACCACAGGAATGAGAGAGCACCAGACTGAAGAACACAAGTTATTGCCATTTAATCCACATTGGAACCCCAGTGGCAAAAATACTATCCGTGCTCTGGATGGTGATTTGACACTGATTAATGACTTGATCATTAGAAAACCAAGGGGAATTGCAAATGAAAATAGAAATAAAGACATAATCTCACACAGTGAGTTTTTCCTAGTACATATTCCTGAAAAAAAATTTTTTTTTTCAGGTTCACCCAAATGCTAAAGCGCCTCAGGTGAGGAGCTGATGATAATCAGCAATTATCCAAGGTGAGATCCAAGATATTTCATAAAGATGGAAATAATAACCCTGTCGGAAATGGAAGTCAGCTATCTTGGGGGAGGAGGCTATAATTCCAAACATAATATCCAACTTGTCTTCACCTCAGAGAGTTTCCAGCTGTTAATGATGTTTTGCTGTGATTTGCCAGAGATGAAATCCATTTTCTTAAACTGCTCCAGCCAGCCGAACAAAAGGCTTGGGAACCATATTCTCTTTCAAGAAGTGTTGAGCACTTGTGAAGTCTGCAGAGAAACTGTACAAGGTATCTGCTTTCTTGTCAGTTCCAATGAAGATCGTTTCCTCGCAACCCTAGGACTGATCATTATTTTCTAGGTGAGCTCATGGAAGACAAGACCAGGTCTCTCTTGGATTGAAAGGGCATTTGCTGAGATGCTATGAGCTTTAAACTTATCACGTCAAGGCCAGCAGTTCAAATCCAAGCCTTGCTAAAGGCAAAGGTAATAAAGGAATGCATGCTTATGGAGGGCCTGGGGAATGTATTTGTTGAGGATTGATTGTGGGAAGGAAATGGTCCAAATAATGGTTGTATGAGTATGTGCCCCACCCCCACTGTAAACACACAACCTGAGCTGAAGTGTAAAAGGCAGTCTGTGGAGATAGCAGTTAATCTCACCAGACTGAAGAAACTTTTATTTTTTTAAGATTTTATTTTATTTATTTGCCAGGGAGAGAAAGCACAAGAGAGCACGTAAGCAGGGGGAGCAGCAGACAGAGGGAGAAGCAAACTCCCTGCTCAGCAGGGGGATGTGGGACTCAACGTGGGACTCGATCCCAGGACCCTGGGATCATGACCTGAGCCGAAGGCAGACGCTTAACTCACTGAGCTGCCCAGGTGTCCCTGATTCCAGACTTTCAAGAACTGAAGTTGGGTTCTGAATGCCCAGCACTGTTGAGTAAATTACTGAATGACGTGTGGAACCTGAGAAGACAGTGGTAGGGGCACATGGCAGTGTCTTCCCACAGTCACTCCAGACTGCCCAAGCTTCTCCACACAAACCTTGCACCTTCATGTCATGCCCTGGGGCTGATCTCCTCCCATCTTTCCTCTGGAATGCTTTTATGCCATCCCTCTTACACCCTCTGGCCTTTTGAAGCCTTTAAAATCTTCATTATTTATAGTCCATTGCAAATATCTTTTGAAAATAATTCTCCATGCACAGATGGAAGCAGGGAATGTTCTTGGAAGCCCAACAGAAACGGATTTGAATCACAGTTCTACCTCTTTCAAGTTCTTGAGCAAGTTACCTCTGTTCTTTGTGCCTCAGTTTCCTCCAGATGGGTTTTGGGAGAAGTTAATGTGATAGCATAAGTACAGTCTTATCTCAGTGAGCAGCATGGGTTAGATAATCAGTGACTGTTAGCCTTCTCCCCTTGTTTAGCATCCTCCGTGAAACCCAGGTCCGTGCTTAAAAAATACTGCCTCCCAGGACACCAGGGTGATTCAGTTGGTTGGGTGGCTGACTCTTAGGTTTGGCTCAGGTCATGATCTCAGGGTTGTGGGATCCAGCTCCACGTGGGGAGCGCTGAGCATGGAGTCTGTTTATCCTTCTCCCTCGCCCTCTGCCCCTCTCCACACTCTTCCCTCTCACTCCCTCTTTCTCTCTCTAAAATAAAATCTCTAAAAAAAAAAAAAAAATGTTGCCTCCCTCTGCCTATAATTCCTCAACACTTCTTTCCCTTTCCCCACTGCCAATTATATCCTCAGATGTAATTGCTCTCTCCTCTGTTCCATAGTGTTTGGCTTATGCCTCTCCTCTAGCACTTATTATAGGCTGACTTGAACTATGTAACTCGCCATGTTTCCCTCCCACTCTGGCTGAAAACACCTTAAGAGCAGTATCTCCAACAACTAGTGGAGGGACTAGTTTAGGACAGACATTCCATAAATGGTTGTCTAATTGAAACAACATTTAACCCAGCTTTCCAGGAGGCAAAGTGAGTGCGTAACATGTCTTCTCACAAGTGCTGAATGGTCTAAGTAGCAAGGAGGAAATTCCCATGCAATTAAGTGGTTCAAAGTTGATTGCTGTCTGTCTTCCACTTCCAGATGTCTTTGTTTCTCCCACTTCCAGCTCAGCCAGGCCAGAAGAGCACTCCCATAAGGGTAACCCAATATATCTTTTTTGGCTGATTTGATTAGAGTGTGAAATACTTTCTTTGGAGAAAATACACAAGAGTGAGGTTTTTCTCTGTTTTTGCAAGGGACAGAAGGTGAGGGAGAGAGAGGGAAATTGAAGCCAGAGGAAAATCTATTGCACCCCAGGAGATGAAGAACATATGTAGTCAATACAGCAGATACTGTCCTGGGTCAGAATTTCAGAGCCTGAGCCATAAATGACTCCAAAACTTCACATTGATCTTAGGGAATTAAAAAAAGAAAACAAAACAACAACAACAAAATCTCTTCCCCAGAAACTATTCTGCGCCATGATATTTGTACCAGTGAAGAACCAGAAGCAACATAAAATTCAATTCGACAAATACTGAACTATGAAATGCAGGGGCATTGAAGTTAAGGAGATACTGGTGAAGCTAGGCTTCTAAACTTCGTCTGTTTGTCTTTTTGCTCAATTATTTTCATCTTCGCGGAAAAGCACAGTATTTCAGTCAGCATTCAGCTAAGGAAGTAGAACCACTCTTCGTTGTGGGATAAGGGATTTATTATAGACATTAGAACTTAAACAATCGTGGGAGGGGCTGGGGCAGTGCACCTCTGAAAGGAGGGTGATCAGCGGAGTCACCAACCAGTCTGTCCCAGAAGTCAAGCACATCCAGGTGACGGGGGCTGTGAAGGGGAAGCTGATAGAGAAGTCTACAAGAGAAGGCTGCGGGTCCACAGCCAGGAGTCTGGTGGTGGGCTTGGAGCTTCTATTGACCAACAGAGTCAGCAGTTAGGAAGAGCTGGGTGTAGAGTGGAGGACAGTGAAGAGCTGGAACCTTCTGGAATCTTCACATCTGTCCATGACTTTAGTGATCAATGGCTGCTGATTCACTTCTGCTTCCCGAATCTCAAACAACTATCTTTTTTAAAAAAGATTTTCTTTATTTATTTGAGAGAGGGGGAGCAAGAGAGAGAGAGCAAGCAGTGGGGAGAGGCAGAGGGAGAGGGAGAAGCAGACTCCTCACCAAGCAGGAAGCCTGACACAGGGCTCAATCCCAGGACCCTGAGATCATGACCTGAGCCAAAGGCAGCTGCTTAACCAACCGAGCCACCCAGGTACCCCTCAAACAACTATCTTTTTAAACCAACATTAACTTAGAACCATGGGGTTTGCCACTTAACCAAGCCGGCGCACATAAATTTCCCCAACGCCATAAAGTCATTTCTGTCTTCTCCCAATTTCTACCTAATCCTGGGTCTGCGCAACCCCCACCCCCCACCAGCCAGCCATATGACCTCAAGTAAATTACCATTTCCAGACCTTAATGGATTGGGAATCCTTCCTCTGTGCTACTGTAGCCCCCTATGCTCTCAGCTGTAGCATTTACTTCATTTTCTTGTCATTATCTATTTATGTGTCCATTTCCTGCACCAGACCACAAGCTTGAGCATAGGGATCAGATCCGATTCTGCACTATAGTTATGGTGCCTAACAGAGCCTGACACAGGATAAAATGCTCAGTAAATGCTGGCTGAGGATGAATCCTTGGAAAGGAGAAGAGAAACTCACCAGACTATTATGCTAATAACAGTGGAGCCCCAAACTAAGACATTAAGGCAGTGAGACCCACCTCTGTCCCTATCACATCCAGTGCTCTGTAAAAACAGGCTCCAGACACTCTTACCTCATCCACAGCTTCTATCTTAAACCATCTCACTTCCCAACCTCTTAATTATTCCGATTCCTGGCTCTTGGGCTCGTCTTCTGTTTAGCACCTGCTACACCTCTTGGCCCTATTAAAGTGTTCAAGCCCCTGGCTCTCTAACTTGTTTGAATTTTTCTTTTTCCCCTTTGAGTAAACTATTTTCCCTTTCTTGGCATATTTCCCACTGTCCTACCGGAAGTTTTCAGGTCAGAGACCATGAAAGTCCCTGCCCTCGGGGAGTTCTTAGGCTGGTGAAAAACAGACAAGGAAACCAGCAATTCCAGAACCGTGTGGAATGAGGTCTGTTGAGGTACATTCAGGGTACGGTGGGAGCATAGAAGGAATGAAGAGCACCTAATCTTACAAGAAGAAAGTAAACATGGATCTGAGTCTTGAGAAATTGCTTAAGAGATTCCCAGGCAGAGAAAGGGAGGATGTGTGTCGCAGATAGAGCCCAACAACACAGAGCTGCGAAGATGGGAGAGACAGGGCCTGGGAAGCTGCGGGTGCACTGGTGTGGTGGCAAGAGCCTGCAAGCGCAGTTGGGAAGTGGAGGGAAATGAGCCAACATTGTAAAATTGGGGGATTTCACATAAAATTCTGGATCTCCGGTTTCTGTCGAAAAATCAGATCTGGCCATACTGGGCTTTCACTCTCATATGGGCTGAGTTACACATCCTTGCTAGATGCCATATGTGCTTTTGTTTTCTGTTGTTGCTGTTTTTAAAGAGTGGATATTTTAGGGGCACATGGTTGGCTCAGTTGGTGGAAAGTATAACTTTTGACCTTGGGGTTGTAGGTTTCGAGCCCCACGTTGGGTATAGAGGTTGCTTTAAAAAAAAATAAAATCTTTTATTAAAAGTGGATTTTTTTGGTCTTTATTTATTTATTTTTAAAGTGAGCTCTAGGCCCAATGTGGGGCATGAACTCACAACCCTGAGATCAAGAGTCACACATGTTACCAACTCAGCCAACCGGGCACCCCACTGTATGTGCTTGGTAATTTGCTTGTCTCCGCCACACTATATGGTCATCATACTTGCACTCTTGTTTTTCTTTAAGGAGAGAAATATTTCCTAATACCTGGGTTTGTTTGTTTGTTTGTTTCTTTCTTTCTTTTAGATTTTATTTATTTATTTGACAGAGATCACAAGTAGGCAGAGAGGCAGGCAGAGACAGAGGGGGAAGCAGGCTCCCTGCTGAGCAGAGAGCCTGTTGTGGGGCTTGATCCCAGGACCCTGGGATCACGACCTGAGCGGAAGGCAGTGGCTTAACTGACAGAGCCACCCAGGCATCCCAATACCTGGGTTTCTGTGAAAAGTCGGGAAGTAGAGTTTAGACACAAGAGCCATGCATTCCAAAAACTGGGAACAGTATGTGTCTTCTGGAAGTGAAGAAACAAATACATCCACTGGAGGACTGCAACTTTCATTTCAACTCTGTCCCCTTCCCTCATTTATGTTACCTGCAAGGTTTGTTACCTAGAGTGTTAACTTCATGGGGCCGCTACACTCATCAGAAAGCTTTGCAGTGTTCACAGACCATCAAAAAGGAATGCGCCAAGAGTGTTAGTCTTAAAGAAGGTGTAGGAGACATGTATATGTCTGCTTAGAGCTTGTCAAAGAGACGCCAGTGCTGGCTCTGAGAGCCTCATATAGGTGGTGAATCAAGTAGGAAGAAATTGACGGGACTCAGAAAAGGGCTTGTCTGTGGCCCCAAAGCAGCTAATGGCAGGAGTTCTCTGCAGCCAGTGACAACACAGGGAAATGCAGTGTAACCCTCACTTCCAGATCCACAACCAGAAGACTAAGGTGCTCCCAATAATCATGCAGAACTGGCCCAGCCTCTTAGTAAGAGGATGACTTTAGAAACCCCGTTGGTCCTTCCATCCCACGTAGGCATACCGCACTCCCATGCAGCTGAGACCTCCAACCTTCCCAGAGCCTGGAACTCCTGCTCTGAGCTCTGAGCTCTGAGCTCCTTGCAGCCAGCTGAGTGAGAAGAGACTGCCTTGAGCTCCTTTGGGGCTTCTTGTTTTCAGTGATGATTCTCTGCAGCTCTGCTCTGGCAGTTTTCCCTCCTGCCCCTGCATAACTGATCCCAGTCCTCCGCATCTGTCAGCACCTCTGCTGTATGCACCATGACATGTGTGAGCCTTGAGCCAGGCAGGAACCCTCAAAGAGAGGTGTGAGTTTCTTTGTCAGCCACTGAATCTGCCTGTCTGTGGTATGCCGGACATTCGGACTCTCCTAGTCGGCAAGCAGTGCCTTCATGACGTGGTCGGGGGAAGGGACCCCCAAAGTTTTAAAATTGAACTCCCCACTCCCCATCTTTTCCCACACCAGTTCTGCTTATACCTGCTGAATTAACATACATTAAAGCATAATGCTAAATATGCTACACTTCTGATGAAAAGCTTTTGGTGCCTCATTTTCCACCAAATTCAAAAACCAAGTCACCTGCCCCAGTATTTTGGGCCTTTTCCAGGAAGACCCCCAAATGCTTTTTCTAGGCCTGTCTCCTACTATGAACACCAAATACTCCAGCCAGAATGATACTCTCCTGGGCTGGCTTTCCTTGTGGTCATAAGATGACTGCCACAGCTCCAGCCATCACATCCAAACACTACAATATGCAACAGAAGGGAGTCATTTCTTCCTTGTGTGTGTGTGTGTGTGTGTGTGTGTGTGTGTGTGTGTGTTTAAGTGGGCTCCACACTAGAGCTTGAACTCACAATCCTGACTGAGACCTGAGCTGAGATCAAGAGTTGGTGATTTAACTGACTGAGCCACCCAGGCGTACTTCTTACTTATTTTTGAAGAGTGAGAAAACATTTCCCTGTCTCTCCCCTCCAAGTTCTTACATGTGCTACTTCCTCACTGATGGCCCTCCCGTATTTTTGGCTGGAGCTGGGTCTCAAGGGATTAAATCCAATCACAGACAAAAGGGAATAGATCACAATGATTGGCTTGGGCAGTCATATTGGAGATAGAGTCCCTTTTTCTGAGGGATGGATATCTGAATAGAATTAGGATTCTGGGATCATAAAGATGGGATGATTGTGGGTGAGTAACCAACACGGTCTGCTGCAGCTTGGAATCTGGCAGATGGCAAGTATACGTTAGCTATTGTTATGAACTCTTACTGGCCGCGTGAACTTACTCAAATTACATATCTCCTAGAGCCCTAATTTCCTCATCTGTAAAATGGGAATAGGATTATGTAATCTGCTGGATGGTTATATGATTAAATAAGATGACATTTATAAAGTCTTAAGTACTTAGTAAATGAATACTATTTATTATAATTGTATACAATTATTGCCAGAGTACTGGGCAGCAGGCTGAGGTCTCCAACAAAGACCAGAAGTTCCAGGGTTAACCTCAGCCTGCAGAAGTCAAAAGCATGAGTACTAGAAGCAGTTCATACTTCATGTTCTGTAGTTGTGGTTGAGTTGTATCAATTTACCAGACCCTAATCTGTCAGGAATGGTTGCCCCTGCCCAATAGTTCCTTGGTTTCAGGAGACCCAGTAAGACAAGGATTCCTGCTAGAGGGCCCCACTCTTCTGGTGCTCTTGCCCCTAGAGGGCACTAGACCCAATCCTGCCTCCTTGACAGCAGGGATTTGACGGCCTAAGACCAACAACTCATGCAAAAGTAGATGTCACTTCCTGGCCTTTGAGTCCTCAAATTAGGATGGGAGTTGATGGAACCATTTGTAGTCTCCGCATCTCCACCGCACCTAGGACCATAGCCTTGTCAGATCCACGTTCTCATCCTAGCCCTACCATTTACTAGCACTGTGACCTTAGGTGAAGCTCTTTATCTCTCTTTGAATTCATTTTCCTCACCTGTAAAATAGGGATGATAATATCTATGTCATAGAGCTTTGGTAAGGATGCCCAAATGCTTACAACTCTTACAAATTAAGTTTTCCTAGTAGAGGTAGAAATTAGCCTTAGATTAATTTTTATACATGATGATACTAAGGTTCAGAGAATAACAACTTGGTCCAATTCACACAGCAAAGTTAGTGACAGAGCAGGGATCTGAACCCAGGTATCTCTGGTTCCAAAGCCCCATGCTCTTCTACATCTACTCTTATAATCTTGTCTCTGAAGTCAGAGGCCCCCACCCATCACACCTCCCACATTCCTTCCCACAGGGGTCTCTCTATCCTCTGAGCTCCTAAAGCTTGAACCTCCCATTGGTTCACACTTAGGAGTACATCCAGCTAGCCAGGCCATAAACCTGAGCTCCCCCTTGACTCTGCCCTCTCCCTTACTCCTTATACCCAATAGGTTAATAAGGTCTGTCAATTCTACCTTTTAAATGACCCTGAAATTGTTACATACCCCTCTCTTCCTACTATCACCACTGTTGTAGACTCCCCAGTATCTCTTGGGGTAATGCAGCAGCCTCCTGACTAGTCTCTGTGTCCTAAGTCACCCTTCAGAATGACATTTCTTTTTTTTTTTTTAAGATTTTATTTATTTATTTGACAGAGATCACAAGTAGGCAGAGAGGCAGGCAGAGGGAGAGGAGGAAGCAGGCTTCCCATGGAGCAGAGAGCCTGGTGTGGGGCTCAATCCCAGGACCCTGGGATCATGACCTGAACCGAAGGCAGAGGCTTTAACCCACTGAGCCACTCAGGTGCCCCCAGAATGACATTTCTGATAGAGAAAGCTGACCATGTCACTCATGCACTTAAAACTTTCAGAACAGGGGGCCTGGGTGGCTCAGTGGGTTAAAGCCTCTGCCTTCAGCTCGGGTCATGATCCCAGGGTCCTGGGATCGAGCCCCGCATCGGGCTCTCTGCTCAGCGGGGAGCCTGCTTCCCTCTCTCTCTGCCTGCCTCTCTGCCTACTTGTGAACTCTGTCTATCAAATAAATAAATAAAATCTTTAAAAAAAATAAAATAAAACTTTCAGAACAGGTGGCCCTACTCTCCTAGGCAGCCTCGTCTTTCATCACTTTCCCTTCAAATTCTGTTCACTGGTCACTTGGAATGACCTGTTGTTCCTAGAAGGACCACACTCTCTGTCCTCCCCAAGTCTTTGATCTTGCTACTTCCTCTGCCAGGATCAATGCCAGCCCCACTCCCATCCTTGCCTGGAAACCCCTCCTCATCCTTCAGGATGGGATTCAGGAAAACACCTCTTTCTCCACCTCCTACCCACAGCTCAAATGATCTTGAAGCATTTGATACTTATTTCTTCCATTGCATTTCTATCACTGCTGGATCATAACTGTCTTTTACTTTATATTTACCACTAGATTATAAAACCATGAGTAGAGGGCAGGGTCCCCCAATTTATTCATTTCTCTACCTTCAGATGAGCAGAGTGTTAAAGTGTTATCACTTTATTGATAAGTCTTATCAATGAAGACTTATCAATGAAGGGGAGTTCTGCAATGTCCAGTGAAGTTGCCATTGGTGGTGTGTGGAGCCCCAATGGCACCACAGAATCATTCACCCTCCCTCTGTACCCCCAGAATCCCAATCACAATAAAATAGCATGATGATTTACTTCCTTGGGAGACTTCCAGCAAGTGGAACATTTCAATAAACAAACAATAAAAGTGTGGGATAAATAGGAGAGGGGAAATGTAGGCTCCCAAGAGGAAGATTGGACTTGGACTTGGCAAGAGGCTATGAATGCTCCTAAAGCTGACAGATTTATGATTGGGAATTTTGTGTTTCCACATGGACCTTCTTTGCCTTTAGTATACTCACAGGCAGGGCTGAACATAGAGTCAAAGTGACTTGAAGGACAGAGAGCCCTAGATTCATCAGACTTGGAAAGAGCTTTGGATTTTTATATTCTGTCTTCAAACACAAGGGTGCTGAATGGGTTTAGTGGGGTATAGGTGCCTTTATGTACAAGTGTGCTCTCTGCTCTCCCTCTCTTTCTCTCTCACCACACACATACTCACACATATACTTCCATATGTAAGGATTTTTTAAAAAACTTGATCAGTATATACTTCCATACTTCCCCAAGAAATTAGATAGACAAAAAAAAAAAAAAGACCCATAAGCTTCTTTTCTATTTCCCTGGAGCCCAATGATTTAGGTATTCAGATTCTCCTATTTGTCTGCATCAAACCAAATGTCTCCATTCCAGATCCAGGGTCCCATTCCTCCCCATTCATGCCTTAACTTTCATCCAAGAACCTTGGGAACTGGTGAATTGTAACATTGTAATTCTCTACCCACAGTATCAAAGCTTGAGTGTGATTTTCAATTATATTAGTCCTGAAGCTATAATACATTAAAAATTTATCCTAGAGCCATAGTAGAAGCTCTTACGTTCTCAGAATGTGCATAGAACTGAGCTCGTAAATTTCTTCCAGTGCAGTCAGAAGCAGCCAACCCATCTCAAAATACTTGTAGTCACAATTCCTACCATAACAGTTCATTTCAGTGGCAACTTGATCTACGAAAGACTTGTTTTTCTATAGGCTTATCATCCCAGGAATTCCCAGGTATAGTTTCTAAGCAACTCTTGTGCCATTGCATGCCACCAATTACTAGTTATTGAAGGAGGCAGTCCAGCAGTGATCTCAAGTGTCCCTGTACATCTTTGTTGAGTGTGCCAAACTGTAAGACCTAACCACATTCTGTCCCTGAGTCATTTCTGTAACTAGTCTCAAAGGCAATTAAGTAGGTCAAGGTGATCATAACATGACTACTGTACAACTCTTCACTCCCCAGGGGAAGGACACTGGTTTGTTGGCTGCTTGTTATAAAAGGTTCTGAGCCCTCGGCCCAGGGTTCCTCAGCTATGGTGCAACTGCATTGTATTGGTATCTGCCATCTGGACCCATTGCATTGCCCAATGGGACTTGAGGGCAAGGAGATGAGCCATACTATTGCCCCTGCTGTTGGCAGTGTTATGAAATAAGCTGTTTCCAATCTGCTGCACCTAGTTTTCTTACCCTCAACACCTATAGAGTGTGGCAAGCCAACTTAGAGTCCTGTTATTCCTTGCCATCTTCCATGACGTGGGGGCTCTTCCCTGACACAATATCCTGTTCTCTCTTTTTGTAAGACTTTATTTATTTATTTGATAAAGAGAGATAGATCACAAGTAGGCAGAGCAGCAGGCAGAGGCAGAGGGAGAAGCAGGCTCCATGCTAAGCAGAGAGCCCGATGCAGGGTTCGATCCCAGGACCCTGAGATCATCACCAGAGCCGAAGGCAGACACTTAACCAACTGAGCTACCCAGGCACCCCCAATATCCTGTTTTCTACTGGCAATGAAGTCATTGCTGAATTCAAGCCCAATCAGATCATACAACAATCCCAGAGTTCTCTCTTTCAGGGTCAGTTTCTCACAACCACTTTCCATAGCAACTACTATATCAGCTAGTGTCCCATGAAATGAAAAACAAATTAAACGGATCTGTGCTATCCAGTATGGTAGCCATTAGTCATATGTGGCTATTTATGTTAAATTATTAAAATTAAATGTAATTAAAAAGTCAATTCCTCAGTCACACTAGCCACATTTCAAGAGCTCAGTACCCACATACGGTTAGTAGAAACTGTATTGGCCAGCACATTAGGACATTTCTGTCATCACAGAACATTCTATAGGACAGTACTACTCTAGATTATTTGAAGCAGAAAGGGATTTAAACCAGCAATTGTTTTCAGAGATGGTGGGCTCATGGGAGTGGTCCAAGGAAAGAAGGGCTTAGAAGAGTTAGAGGAGAAAAAGAGATTATGAAGGTGCTGCCACCCTGGATAAGGGCGGCCCACAGCAGGTACTGATCTGTTAGGGGTGCTGCTACTGAGAAGGAACCCAAGAGCCTGTGTTTGGTGTTACTGCTGCTGTTGCTGCTCGAGACACCATAAAAAAGCGGGACAAAGCAATGGCTTCTTCCTTCCACACACCCTTTAGTCTCCTGCCAATGCCTTCCATCTGCCAAGAGAGTCTAAAAAAAAGGTATTTGCAAGTGTCCATATGTCTTATAATACTACAGAGAGCAAAGAGGGTGGGAATATATCTTAAGACAGACAAATAACTGCATAGAAGGGATTTTTATCAATAATGATATTATTAATATTAAGGGTGGCAGGGCTCCTTCCCTATAAATTAGATCCATTCACTTATATCCAGCAACTTACCCCCTGTCCTCTTTGTCACAGCCGTATGGAACTACTTTCAATTCTGTTACGAAACCCTATGCACTTGCTCCTCCTCCAATCTTGAAGATACTGTTCCCTCTGTCTAGAAAATGCCTTTCCTTACTCTTCATACAGTTGCCTATTCTCATCCTTCAAACATCAGGTCAGTTGTTACCTCCTCAGAAAGACTTTCCATGATCTTGCCAATCTGCCTAAAATAGCTTAATCTTCTGATGTCCTGCCATAGTCATTCCCCTTCAAGCCACCCTGTTTATTTTATAGTCCTTGTTTCTATTAAAAATTATCTTCTATGTTTATTATCTGTCTTATCTCATAGAATGTAAGCTCAAGGAAGGCAGGGGCCTTGTGGGTTGTTTGATGCTGTGTTCTCAGCATTTAGAACACATCCTGGCATGTAAGAGAAATTCAGTAAATGAATGAATGAAATGTAAATGAAATGAAATGTCTGAATGAATAGTTTCTATCCATTTTTCTGCTAAGTGTTCCCATAGAACCCATTCTTCTCCCATTGTGACACTTAAAAAAAAAAAGTATAATTACTTATATCTGATCCCTTGCTAAACTATAAACTCAGTGAAAGTAGGGACCATGTCTGTCTTGTTCCCAGTTGAATCCCCAGTGCTTAGCACAGTGCCTGGGATAAAGCTGGAAGCAAGAAATTACTCGATGGCTTGGTCATCATATTATTCTACCAAAGAATTTGGGAGATGATTTAGCAATGAGTACAGTGAAACTAAGCAAAAGAAAACAGCAAGGCAATTATTAACTCTAGGAAAAACTAAAGTTTAACAAAAATGGAAATATAATCACAAAGCCTTTCGTGGCTTGGCTGTGAATAGTATTTACATAGCCATAATCAGGATCAAGAGGGCATATTAGGTATTTTAGACTTTATGAATTGTTGACATTTTTCTATACCAGTTAGTAAATAATAACTACCCCCACGCTTCCTGAATACCCCATTGTTAAAGTGCCAATTGCCCTAGCTCTCTATCTTAGAATTCCCTGAACCTTCCCAGGATCCAGCAACTAAAGAGACAATACCTGACACAGCAGGGGCTCCTGAAACCTGCTGGAAAGGCCAGCCTCTTTTGGTATCAGTCAGTGCTTGTTCCAGTAAGCACTCCAGCCCCTCCTTGGCACTCCCTTTATTTCTTCAGAAGGTTTACCTCAACCCTGCTTGCTATACCTCCCTGCGCCCAGGGAGCCAGCCCTATGTGGGAACCTTCCAGAGACATCAGTCTGCTAGCCAGTGGCTGGCCTGCCCCACCTCCCACACATCAGCCCCTGTCCCCAAGTGTTCTGCCTTCCCCCAACAGGCTCTGACCCCACTAGGAGAGATAACAGGCCTGGAGGGAATACTGGCATCTCAGAGGGCAAATATTTTTAATAATACTTCTGGTCACAATAGGTAAGGACCATCTGATGATTTAACCAAAAATGGTAATACAGTTATATCAGAAGATGGGGCAGGGAAGTGGTGTTAGAGAAATCTTCCATTGCTCAAAGTCAGTAGATAATGTCTGAACTTAAAAATCACAAAGCAGCAGTCTAGGTATATTATTTGGAGTATGGAAGTAACTACAAAAGGCTGGAAGAAGTAAAAGTGGCTAGTTGACTCTGAGGTGCAGGGCTTGGTGTGGGGAGGCATGGGACAGGAATCTACTGTTTTTTATTATAAGCCTTAGAGAAAACAGGACTTTTGAACCATGTACATAGTACTCTTTTTCTTTTTTCTTTTAGGAGACTGACGCAGGAATCCTGATCAGCTGTTAATGCCAATGGTGATGTCAATGAGAGATGTGTGGCTCCAACATCATGATTAGGTGATGGTTGGCATAACTTGGCAACTGCTGGTGCAGAGAGTGAGAGAGGTGGAGAGAGAGGAGAATCACGCAGAGCTGGGCATAGAGCTAGGTTCAGAGAAGGACTGTTTCTTGGGGAGAACTTGGATGCCAAAGGTTCCTCCAGGCACCACATATTATAAGAGTGACTAGCTCTGCTTGGGAGAATTGCAACTAGTTCAGAGGGAAAGGGGTATTTAAGCTGGGTCTTGCAGATAGTGTGAAAGCTTCCAGTTCCATAAAGGGTGAGCTGAATGGTGAGAAGGCATATTAAGGAAAGGATATTCTTGAGCAAGGATGATGGAGGATAATAAGAAGTACAAAGGCACAAAAGCTTGGCAGAATCATTTGAGGGAGGGGTGTGAGTCATCCTGTGTGGCTACAGTATGGGAGGCAGGTTGGGGGAGAAAATATGGAAAATAAAGCAAGACCAACAGTTTGTGAAGAGCCCAAGAGCTTCTAATGTAGTCCATCTGGTCCTCTCCCTCGAGCTGGTGACAGAGTAAAAGGCGCAAACCTTCTGAACAGTAACTTGGAAATATATATCAGAAGCCATTAAAATGATTCTATTTTCTGCCCTAGTGAGGTCCTGGAGATTGTTCCTAAGGGACTACTTTTTAAAGGAGGAAGGATAAAGGATGAAGTGACCAATATTCATTATGATACCTATTGCATATTTATTGGATATAGTGAAAAATGGGAAAGCAATCAATGTTTCCCTCAAAGGAAAATACTTAGGTAAATGATGGTGCATTCACCTAGTAAATAAGAAACAGGCAGACTTGAGGCAGGCCCGGATGAGGGCTCCCGATGACGGCAGAAACTGGTTTCCTAAAACACCTAGGACAAAAAGGATAGTCCTGCAGACAGACCCTGTTTGGATCAAGGAGGCCAGTTCTTTGAACCTGAACACCGACTGAGTCAGGGCATACCCAGGAGATGGAAGGCGTAGTGACAGTCAAAGTGGAGGAAGATAAAGATGAAGAAGACCATTCCCAAAGGGAAAGAAATGGCATAGAATCATCCCCACCATTTCTTAGTTGGTCCACAACCATCAGTGAGAGGGCCTTGTTATCATCATACTTGATTGCCTATCGGGTAGCAAAAGAAAAAATGGCTCACACAGCTGCTGAAAAAATTATTCTTCCATCATGTATGGTATGGTACGGACAATTTTTGATGATAAATCTGCTGATAAATTAAGAACCATAGCTCTTAGTGACAATACGATATCTCATCGAATCTGTACGATTACAAAGCACTTGGAGACGATGCTTATTGCGCGCCTGCAGACTGGGATCGATTTTGCAATCCAACTTGTCGAGAGCAACGATATCACAAGTTGTCCAATACTCCTGGTTTACGTCAGATACATGTGGCAAGATGACTTTATAGAGGATCTGTTGTGTAAGTTTAAATTCACACATATCCATATTAGATTTATTTAGTGAATTAGAGAAGTGCATTGTTGGTCAACATAAATTGAACTGGAAAAACTGTAAAGGAATTCCAAGTGATGGAACAGCAAATATGACTGGAAAACACGGCAGGGTTATTGAAAAATTGTTAGAAGTAACACATAACAGGGCTCTTTGGAATCACTGTTTTATTCATCAAGAAGCTTTGGTGTCTAAGAAAATTCCACCAAGTCTAATGGGTGTATTGAAAAATACAGTGAAAATTGTTAATTTTATTAAAGGAGGCTCCCTGAACAGTCGACTTCTTGAAATATTCTGTTCAGAGATTTGAATTAACCATATCCACTTACTGTTTCATACAGAAGTTCGTTGGTTGTCTCAAGGAAAAGTACTGAGCAAAGTATATGAACTCAGGGATGAGATTTACATTTTTCTCATTGAAAAGCAATCTCATTTGGCAAATATTTTTGAAGATGACATTTGGGTAACAAAACTGGCCTATTTAAGTGATGTTTTTGGCATTCTTAATGAGTTAAATTTGAAAGTACAGGGGGAAAACAATGTATTTCAATACCTTGAACGTATTCTAGGATTCCAAAAGACATTACTGTTGTGGCAAGCAAGACTTAAAAGTAATCGCCCTAGCTACTATATGTTCCCAACTTTGTTGCAACACATTAAAGGGAACATCATTAATGAAGACCGCCTAAAAGAAATAAAATTAGAGATACTGATGCATCTCACTTCTTTGTCTCAAACCTTTCATCGTTACTTTCCAGAAGAGAAATTTAAATCATTAAAGGAAAATATTTGGATAAAAGCTCCATTTGTTTTTTTTTTTAAAGGTTTTATTTATTTATTTGACAGAGAGAGATCACAAGTAGACAGAGAGTCAGGCAGAGAGAGGGAAGCAGTCCCCCTGCTGAGCAGAGAGCCCGATGCGGGACTCGATCCCAAGACCCTGAGATCATGACCTGAGCCGAAGGCAGCGGCTTAACCCACTGAGCCACTCAGGCGCCCCTCCATTTGTTTTTTAGACCCCGGAATCAATCAGTGAGTTAAACTTGGAGCCGGAAGAAGAGAATGAATTACTGAAGCTCAGTTCATCATTCACACTAAGGAATTATTATAAGACATTGAGTTTATCAGCATTTTGGATTAAGATTAAAGATGAATTTCCATTGCTAAGTAGAAAGAGCATATTGTTATTACCGTTCATAGCTACTTATTTGTGTGAACTAGGATTTTCAATCTTGACACAATTAAAAACGAAGAAAAGAAACAGGCTCAATAGTGCACCTGACATGCAGGTAGCCGTATCCTCCTGTGTTCCTGACTGGAACAAGCTTATGAACAGGCCAGCACACCCCTCACATTAAATCCAATCTCTGTGAAATTTGGTTTTGTACTTTTTAAGGTTTGTTTTTTTTTAGTAGATTGTATGTAAAGTATTAATAAAATTATATTTGGAATTTAAAAAAATAGGCAGACTTGGTATATCTGAATTTAGATAGACTAGTCCAGGAGGCCCAGGGGAGGCAAGAGAGGAAGGGTGGAAGCAGAGTGGACCCTAGGTCAGCCCCAGCAAGGGAAAGGGGAGGGGAGCTACCATTCACTGGGCATTTCCCTTTCGGTATTTCATTACATCCTCCTGGCAGTCCTGTGAGGTGATACTAAATACCATTCCCGTTTTGCAGACAAGGACCGGAAGCTCCAAGAGAGGCAGTGATCTGCTCAGTCCATTTGGCTTTGAGGTAAGGGGCTGAGATTCTAATCTAGGTCTATGTGATGACAGAGCAGTTTATGTTTTTCCTCTGCACCTTGATGCCCATTGTCAATGATGACAATGTTATCTACAGGGCATTCCTTCTACACACCCCGGGTATCTGTCTTTAGTCTTGGGGAAACCGGACCAAGCCTGTGTAGACACCAGGCGTTGGCAATAAGTAGCAAAATGGAAAAAGCTGTATGATACGATGCTGAGCAGTAAAAATAGAATATGTAATTCTATCAGTGATGAAAGAAGCTAAAAAAAAAATTACACTACCGACACCTGCAGGAAAAGGCAAGGAGAAATGGAAACAGATGGAAACAGATAACATGTAAGTGGGAGCTCTTCCCGCTTTCTCCTATTTTGGGGGTTTCTGTTGTTATCATTATATTGTTTGCACAATAAAACCCAATTTAAAATGAAAGAGAAGATGGAAAGACTGAGAAAATATGAGCCCCTGGGGTGGGTGGGCCCATGGCCATACCAAGCCTTCCAAGCCATTTTGCTGGCAGTACTCCTAAAAGAAGGAGCTGGCTTCTTTTGGACAAAGGAGGGAAGGAGAGCAACTTAGTGTATGACTCATGGCAAGGGGCTTTGGGTCTTTGCCATCATGCTCTAGATGTTGGTGTCATTGCTACATCTCAGGTGGAGCTTTCCCCTGAGCTGGGAAGGGTAGCTGTGACCAGCACTCTCCAGCCCCAGCCTCTTTGCCTCTGATGGTTGTTGCGGTTCCTGGTTCCTTTGGAGTGGGCTCTCCTGCTTGGGGGTTAGGTTCCGCCTTGCTGGAGGAAGGGCTAGCATGAGATTTTCCTGATGGAGGGACAGAGGCCAAGGTGTCCCCAGCCAGCAAAAAGAGCAGTTGAGGTAGCAACATCCATGACTGGGTTTCAGAGCTGGGGCCCAGTGATTTTTCTTTTGTTCCTGCTCACACCCCATACCTCACTTGATTTCACTGTGACCTCTAGACCACCAATCCTTTGATAATTTTGTGCATTTGCCCATGCTGTTCTCTCAGACTGGAGTGCCCTTTCTTATGCTTCCTACCAGAGCCAAACACTGCCCATTCTCTCACACCACTTCCTTGATGAAACTTTCCCCAATTTCCTTTTGGGCAATGAATTGTTCCCTCTCTGGCTCCCACAGGGCTTGATTTGTATCTTTCCTATGGCAATTGTATTTTTCTGTAGTGTGTTATAGTTAATCGTGTCCATGTCTGTTTCTCCCGCTAAATGGTGAGCCTCTGAAGGTGAGCCAAGGAACTTGTCTTATCCAACTCTGACTGCTCACACAGTGTAACCAGCCTCTGGCGTATGGTAAGTACTCAGCTGATGTGTGGAATGACAAATGACAATGGCTGAGTTCTACTTTCCATGCCACGGACTCTCTGGGAAAGCTGTTGAGAGGTAGACAGATGACCAGTTTTTTTTTTTTTTAAGATTTTGTTTATTTATTTGACAGAAATCACAAGTAGGCAGAGAGAGGGAGAAGCAGACTCCCTGCTGAGCAGAGTGCCCGATGCGGGGCTCGATCCCAGGACCCTGAGATCATGACCTTAGCTGAAGGCAGAGGCTTAACCCTCTGAGCCATCCAGGCACCCTGACCAGTTGGTTTTATATCCATTTCTCTCCTGTGCATTTTGAAAGGGGCAGGAAGAGGAAGAGAATTAAAGCTATCTGTGGATCCATATTCCAGAGATTTCGGCCAGGGATCCTGAGAGGGGGTGATAATATGTATAATAGCTAACATGTGCAGAGACACTTACTTATGTATACTTTCACACCCATTAACTCTGCTGGGTCTCACCAGGACTCTAGGAAGTAGGCTGGGTGGCAGCATTTGGCTTGTCCCAATGTTATAGTCGAGAAAACCAAACTCAGAAAAACGAAGTGATTTGCTCAAGATTCCATCAACTCAAAGTAGAGCTGGGACTCAAACCCAGATCTTTTGACTCCACATCACACTCTTGATATTGTAGAAGTGACAAGGACAGAGGCTCTCCTCCTCCTGATAAACATTTGCAGAAGGAAACCCATGGCTTAAGCATTGGTAAAATGTGTGTTTATCTGCTTATCTAGGGGTTTAACTCCTCAAGGGTAAGGACCACACCTACTCCTTTAATCCCAACCCCCTCTCCCCTGCAAAGACTCAGGTCTTTGACAAACCCCACACTTCTTTTTTTTTTTTTTTTAAGATCTTATTTATTTATTTGACAGAGAGAGAGAGAGATCACAAGTAGGCAGGTAGGGGATTGTGGGGGGAGCAGGCTCCCTGTTGAGCAGAGACCCTGATGCTGGGCTCGATCCCAGGACCCTGAGATCATGACCTGAGCCAAAGGCAGAGGCTTTACCCACCGAGACACCCAGGTGCCCCAAACCCCACACTTTTGCTGAGTCTTGGCTCCCACGTCTGTCCAACAAAGAAGCTGAGCTCGAAGTTTAAATCGGGTCACACTCCCACCAGTGCCCAGTGCAGAGCCTGGCTCGCAGCGCCCACCCCCTTCTCCACAGACGACTCCCAGCTCCAACACTAGAGGCCTCCAGGACTCCAGCTGACATGATGGCGTGTGTACCCAGCACGTTGCAGCCTCTTCCCAGGCTGGCTGCGGAAACGGCGCCTCCTCCAGACAGCGGGGCTGCTGCACTCACACGGATCAAGTTGGGAGCCTCGTTAGTCATGTCAGATGACATAGTTAACACTTGGGGCCAGCACAGCCAGTTCATCAAAAGCTCCTCTGTGCCTGGCTCCATCGCTGCGGCCGAGGAACTACTGTATGTGCCGCAGGCAGCACATCAGAGGGGCAGCGCCAGAAGGCTTCCAAATTGGTCTTGATTAATTGCATAGACATGTCTTTAATTGGTGCCAGGGTAGCAGCCAGAGAACTTATGGGAAAGCAGGATGTTATGCTTTCGTTCCCTGAAGTCCCATAAAGCCGTGAAAGATGAGGAACAGAATCACTGCTCGTTGAAAATTTATTGACCGCGCAGACCCAGAAAACACAAATAACTATCTGAATCGAAACCTAACCTCATTTTCCCAACTCAGTGGAAGCCAGGCATGTTCCTCTCTGCGCCCCGGCCTGCCTGCTGAGATGTATAACTGAGCAAAAGGTGTGATTTCTAAGAAATGAGTGCTTGAGTACAGAGACAGCACGCTTGGCTCTCCCAGATGGGCGCAGAGGCATCTGGGAGGGCCCCTCCCCTCGGAAATGTCGCTCCCTCCAGCTCCCTCCAGCTCATTACAGTCCGGTGAATTGATATTAGAGGCTGGTTCACTTTGGGTGAAACGTTCATTCATACATTCATTATTTTCCACCTCTTGGAGATTTAAGATACACGGACTGAGTAGGTCCTAAATACAAAACACTGTGCTGGTGTCAGGAGGAATGTAGAAGGGAGTGAAATACAGACCCTGTGTCAAGGAAATGGTTATCTAGAAGAAAAGAGAGGGCAGGTCCACAGATGAACTAATACATGGTAAGACCATCACATAGAAGGTGAAGCTTTGGGATTTGGCACCAAGAGGACTTGGGTTTGACTTCTAGCTCTGATTCTTATTACCGAGCCACCTCAGAAGTCACTTGCAGGGGTGCCTGGGTGGCTCCATCAGTTAAGCGTCTGCTTTGACTCAGGTCGAGATCTCAGAGTCCTGGGATTGAGCCCCATGTCAAGCTCACTGCTTGGTGGGGAGCCTGCTTCTCCCTCTGCCTCTGCCTGCAGCTCCCCCTGCTTGTGTTCTCTCTCAAATAAACAAAATTAAAAAAAAAAGTCACTTTCATTTTCTGAGTTTTAACTACAAAATAGGATAATAACACTTACTGCCTGTGGTAGTCATGAGCCTTGTAAAAGCAGAGATGAAAGTCCCCAGCACAGGGCCTGGCACTGATCGATAAGTGGTTGTTAATTCTGAGTGTTGCCAGAGAGGTTCTGATAGAGAACTGTGTGAGAGCTCATTTATTCGAGGAACAAATAAATGTTTCCTGATCACAGACTCTGTGCCAGGCTCCATGCTGGGCATTAGGAGTTTAGATAGGAAGCTCTGCCCTTGATGAGACTGAGGTCCACGGGGGAGTAGCAATGCTGTAGTACGGAAGGAATGGCAAATTGTTACAGGTAGGCTGACAGAAGCGTACTCACTGACAATGGGAAGAAAGGGAGACAGTTACTTCGACCTGGGGGAAGTCAGGATATGTTTGCCTAAACAGGTGATGCTTGAGCCAAGTCCTAAGAGATAAAAGATTTTCACTTGCAGATGAAGCAAGAGAAAGCATTTTATACACAATGCCAGTTTCTCTCTTTTTGTTCGTAGAGTAAGCAAAGGTTTTCCCCTTGGCTGTTAGATCAGCTTCCACCTCTCTCCCTTCCTTTCTTTCTTTCTTTCTTTCTTTCTTTCTTTCTTTCTTTCTTTCTTTTTCTTTCTTTCTTTCTTTTTGAAAGATTCTATTTATTTGACAGAGAGAGACAGCCAGAGAGGGAACATAAGCAGAGGGAGTGGGAGAGGGAGAAGCAGACTTCCCACAGAGCAGGGAGCCTGATACCGGGCTAGAACCCACCACCCTGGGACCATGACCTGAGCCCAAGGCAGACACTTAACTACTGAGCCACCCAGGCACCGAGAGCTGCTTTCTTTGTATGGAAAGTTCTTTCCTTAGATATTCCCAAAGCTGCCTCCTTCTTGACCTGATATTTTCTTATTTGTTCCTTTGTTTATTTTATGTCTCCCCCACTAGAATGACAGGTCCATGAGAACAGGAGATCTTGGCTGTCTTTTTCTCCACTCTGTTACAACATCTAGAACATTGACTGGCACAATGTAGGTGTTGAATATATATAGTTGCATGAATAAACAAACAAAAGGAAACACAGGAGGGCATATATTGCAATCAAGGAACTAGAAGCACCATGTAGGGTGAACAGTGGGCACTGACTTTTTTTCTCATAAAGCTAAACAATCAGTTACACCTGAAGCACAGCCCAGAGGAACTCAGGTGGGAAGTGATAGAAGGAGGTGGCCCCTGAGCTGGGCCCTGAAGGCAGAGAGGGACGACAACAGTATGGGAATGTTGGGAAAGGGATCAGAGGATTAAATGAGATAATTTACAAATCCTTTCCAAACTTGGAGCTTCTAAGGATTTCTTACCAACATATCATCTCTTGCCACCTTTCCTGGTCTCCTCACCCTCATCCCTCCTTTCCACTCCACCCTGTCTGGAGGCTTTAAGGGCACCTGACACACCGTTTCCTGCCAATGTAAATCACAGGCTGATGTGTGATGCTCATTCTTGGTTTTTACCGTCCCCCAGGTGGAGATGGTCCCATAACTCAGGGTGGAGGCCACAAGCAGAGCCAGCCTTTCCATGGGGTGGCAAATAAGGGGGAACTGTTTACCCACCAGCGCCTTCCTGGCCCTGCTCCCAGATAATTTTATGTCCTCTGGTCCTGGATCTGTTCCTTACTTGGATGCACCTCAGTTCACTTGCTCGAGCACTGATGTGTGACTATTTAACTGCTGCTGCTTCCTGTCCCAGGGATCCTGGGCTTCAGGGAGCATGGGAAAGAGACAAGAAAGAGAGCTTTATACGAGGTAAGCTTTGACCATAATAATAACGGCCAAAAACTAACTGACACTTACAGAGTGCTTAACAATTTACAAAGCCCTAGAGAACTCCTATTCATCCTTCAAGACCCTGTACAAATGTTAACTCTTTTCACCAACCTTCAACTCTCCCAGGCCAAGCTAATCCTTCCCTCCACACTTTGTAAAACCTCCATTATACCCCTAGCTACCTTGTAATAAATTTATTTGTGTACATGTCTCATTTCCTCCATTAAACCATCAGCTCCTCAGGGGCAGATCTCTTCTCTCCTAGTAAAGCCCACTTCTTTTCTTTCTTAATAAGTAATTTTCATTATACATATTGTTCTAATTATAAAATAAGTACTTATAGTGATCAAAAATTATATATAATGAAGAAAATTTAAGGGTACCTGGGTAGCCCAGTTGGTTGGGTGTCCGATCCTGGTCTCAGCTCAGGTCTTAATCTCAGGGTTGGGAGTTCAAGCCCCATGTTGAGCTCCACACTGGGTATGTAACCTACTTTAAAAAAAAAATGTTATCAGTGCTTTTATCTGGGTGATGAAATTATAGGTGACTTCGAATTATTTTTTTTTAAGGAGGTTCCACACCCAGTGGAACCAATGTGGGGCTTGAGCCCACGATCTTGACATCAAGACCTGAGCTGAGATCAAGAGTTGGATACCCAAGGACTGAGCCACCCAGTTGCTCCAGAACTGGTAACATTTTGAGTGTATCTTAGGTATACCTTGAGCCTTTTTTTTTTTAAGCATATAGAAAGTAAAAAATGGGTCTAATCTATATAATGCATGTAGTTTTAGTCCTATTTTATCACCCTATTCTATTGTGGACATACTTTGACTACATCATTGACTACTCTTTAAAATGACTGCTTATTTCATTTAATCAATATACCACAATTTACCTGACCATTTCCCCATTGTGGGACATTTGGGTTAGTTGCTTCTTTTTACTATTTTGGAAATAAAATGAATAGCTGAATGAATATACATAAATCTTTGTCTGTTTCTTCGACTATTTTCCTAAGAAGGATGCCTAGAAAGGGAATTTCTAGGTCAACTCTCTCAATGCTTCACGCCAAATTACTCTGAAAAAGTGATACCATTTATAATTTCACCAGTACATGAGTGGGCCCATATTCCAGTGTTCTGACCTGCATTAAGTATTATCCCACTGGTATCTTTACCAAGTTCAGTGGTCTTCTCACAATGCCCCTCAAAATGAGTAATTTTTCTTTTTCTTTTGATTAATTAATTTTTAAAAATATTTTATTTATTTGACAGAGAGAGAGCCCAATCAGGCAGAGGGAGAAGCAGTCTCCCAACTGAGCAAGGAGCCCTATGTGAGACTCGATCCCGGGACCCTGGGATCATGACCTGAGCCAAAGGCGGACTGAGCCACCCGGGCTCCCATGAGTAATTTTTCTTAAACATAGCAGAAAGTACACAGCCAAACTCAGAGTTTTCTTCTGAGACATCAACCTGGGAGGATATATTTATTGCAACAGTGCTTCAGCTACTGTAAACATTTCTGTAATTCGATTTGAAAATTTGCCTGGGAAGCAGATCACCTGGACTTTTGTATCTAAATTGTACAATTCTGTCTTTGGAGAATGATTTTTTACTTTTTGGTAATACTCATAAGTCATTTGGAGCTTCTGGTAAATGAGATGAGGAGCTGCAGCTGGACTTAGGGTAGGAAACTAGGTATAATTGACAGCAATGATGAAAATCTTTTCATGACTTGCAAAGGGGCGTCCCACAGGAGTGCTGGGCAGTGGGGGCATCATTGGCTCCAGTGCCGAGCCTCCCAGTGTGACTGTTCCAAAGCGGCTGCATGTAGGGGAGGCATGGGGTAGCATGTGCAATTACGGAACCCTTCTTGTGACTTCATGGTTACTCTGTGTACAGCCCCGGGGTTAGGCGCCAACTTATTTTAGAGCCGATCCCTTTCCACCTTTTCTTTTCATCAAGCCCACTTGGGCCTGATAGGTCTCCAACACCAAGAGCTTAACGGCCAGGTTAGTGGGAGGGAGCACACGGCATGGCAATGGAAAGAGCCCTCAGAATTAGGTCAGAAAGAACTGGGTCGGAGGCCTGGCTCTGCCTATCACCAGCCGTGTTAGCTCTCATTTGTAACAGAACTTACTTCACAGGATTGTTAGGAGAAATGGAGAACACATATAACCTCACACAGACACAGACGCAGATAGGAAGACAGATGGACAGACATACACAGAGGTGCATAAAACATGTATTGAGCACTTTTCCTCTGCCAAGTACTGTGTTTTTTTTTTTAAGATTTTATTTTATTTATTTGAGAGAGAGTGAGAGAGAGAAAAGGAGCAAAAGGAGGGGCAGAAGGAGAGGAAAAAGCAGAGTCCCCACTGAGCAGGGAGCCCGATGGATGGCAGAGTTAGATCCCAGGATTCCAGGATCATGGCCCTAGTGGAAGGCAGACTCTGAACTGACTAAGCCACCCAGGCACCAAGTACTGTGTTCTATATGCAGGCAGCACATCCTGTCATTGACCATCCAGAAACCATTTCTCATATACTACCTCCCACTGCCTCTCCCTTGTTGTTAGGGGTGGTCGTGAGGCCTGGTTCTGGCCAATGAGATTTAGGTAGCACTCGGCTGGGAGTTATTGGGGGAGCTTTTGTTTTCCTGATGAAACAGGACTGCTGAGTCTCAACTGTCCACTTGCCCCCATGGTGGGTGGCTTCCTGCCTTGAACTTGGAGGTGAAGGCTAAGCACTGCAGTCATCTTGTAATCAAGATGGAAAGTACAAAGGAGCACCTCTGGAATTCTTGATATGTCAGAAAATACCTCTTTGTTCAAGTCATTGCTCATGATCATGACTTGCAGCTGGAAATACTCAATGCACATCCACAAAAAGTGTTCATACATAATAGATGCTCAGCAAAGGGTTTCTATTTACACTCTTATTTACATACAGTTCCTCCCTCTAAAGAACTGATGATATTAATGATGGTTATTGCATATGTATGCAGTACTTAGCTATTTTCAGAAGATTTTCACATCCATTTTTTAAAAAAAGATTTTATTTATTTGACAGACAGAGATCACAAGTAGGCAGAGAAGCAGGCAGAGAGAGAGGAGGAAGCAGGCTCCCTGCTGAGCAGAGAGCCCGATATAGGGCTCCATCCCAGGACCCTGCCGAAAGCAGAGGCTTTAACCCACTGAGCCACCTGGGTGCCCCATCACATCCATTTTTTTTTTTTTTATCTAATCCTCACAACTCTGCAAGGAAGGCAATTTTTTTTTAAATATTTTATTTATTTATTTGACAGACAGAGATCACAAGTAGGCAGAGAGGCAGGCAGAGAGAGAGGAAGGGAAGCAGGCTCCCTGCTGAGCAGAGAGCCCGATGCGGGACTCGATCCCAGGACCCTGAGATCATGACCTGAGCCAAAGGCAGCGGCTTAACCCACTGAGCCACCCAGGCGCCCAAGGAAGGCAAATTTTTATCCTAAAGACTCTTTTCAATTGCAAAAGGATATATCAAATTATTCTAGTATGGCTTATATGTTACATATTGACTTTTTTTTCCTCTCCTTTTCTTATTCCTTCTTTGCTCCCTTCCTCCCTTTTTTCTTTCCTCCCTTTCCCCTCCCTACTTTCTTTCCTTTCTTCCTTCCTCCCTCTCTCCTTTCCTTCCTTCCTGCCTGCCTGCCTGCCTGCCAGTCCTGGGCCTGTTTTTCTCAGACCTATTCCCTAGCCATCTCCTGCTCTTTCTGTTCTGTGACACAGCAAGGTAAATCCACTTAGCCTGTGAATCCAGGCTCCAGAACATCTGGTTTCCAGCTGTTTGGCCAAAGAGAGGTACTACCCAGAGACTGGGAGTAGGTTTATGAGGGTGTTTCTTCTCTTCCCCATCTCTGGCTCCTCATCATCCATGGCTCCTGCTACCACAAACAGGCCTGCTAGCATTCAGGTTTCTTATCACCTGGCTCCTGGGCCCTGATGACACTTGCTCCCCACCCTGCTCCTTTGCCTTATGGGCGGCAGTGGTTTTCTGCTCTTGCTAATTTCTGGATGCCTCTCTGTCTTCTATCCACTCACCTGTGCAACCAGTCTCTTTGAGGCCACTCTACTCTACATACTTGAAGTACCTCCTTTCTCCTCAGACCTTAACCAATCTCCATCAATCCACCACAGCTTTGCAGTGTACCCACTCAGGGCCTCAGTGCCAGAAGCACAGGGAAAGAGGGGCTCCCAGGCTAGGCAGCTAAGTGAAAAGTCTCACCCTATGCCAGCCTCTGCTGAGACATCCCCCAAACCCAGCAGAACTTACAGGTAAGTCCTTCCATGACCTGGGCTTCCTCCTGCCTCCAGAATCAAGCCAAAAACAATGTGCAGGAGCCTTGTAAGTCCCCTTCGTGATCTACTGCATAAGCACACTTGAGGATGCTTCTGGATGGTTTGGGAGATGTTTTACCTCCTCCCAGCCAAATGCTCCTACCAGTGGCTCTCAGGTTTAAGACAGCCCAGCTTCCACAGCTTGCTTTTGACTTCCTCCTCTTCTCTCCCAAACAGCCTTACCTAGGAAGCAGGAGGAATCTTATCCAGAGTATTTGCTTCAGCAAAATGCCACGGGAGAATTGCCCATAAAGGCTAACAATAGAGAGATGCCAGAGGTACCAAGCTACCTTTGAGATGCCTAGGTATCTTACATGGGATTAGTGGGCAGACAAAAAAAAAAAACAAAAACCTATTTCCCCACTTAAAATTTTAAGGCTTTGGCAATTTAGACAAGCGTTCTGAGCCTCACTTTTCTTATCTACACAATGGAAACAATAAATGTCTTCCTCACAGAATTATTATTTCTGATCTGGCAACTTCCAGAAACATGACCAACTCTGCTAATAGAGATAGGTTTCCCATTCCACCCCCTGCTACAGACACATAGAGAGGCTGGGTGAACTTTAACAGAAATGTTTTATTTTTACCACCAAATTTGAAAAATGTAGAGAAATCCCCAGATGTCAGAAACGAAAAGGCAAAGCCAGAACAGGGTGCAGGTGACGTGCCTTAGCAGCAGACAGGGATTTCACACTTAGCTATGGATCCTGAGAGCTGCAGGCTAGGGTTCCACCGCACACCAAGAAGAAGGAGATGGGGCTTCAGTCCCAGCCAGGTGAGGAAGCTGGAAAGGAGGCCCCTGCCTAAAGCCCAGACATTGGAAGCTCCGCCCCCATCTGCGCAAAGGAAACTGGGAAAACCGTGCCCCAGTATTAGTGAAGTTTCAGGAAGCTTGATGCCTGAAGAAGTTTTAGGTGGGGAAAAATGACACTCAGGAGAACGAAAAACCCTAGTCTCTGCCAAATGCATATGGGGGTCTAAATTTACTTTGCCTGTATGCACAGGCACCAACTGAGATAAATTAACATAAAAATTAGGTTAGGGCTGAAGTAAGACCTATTAAAATTCTTAGGTCAGAGCTGATGGGTGTATTCAAGATAGCCCCTTAGGGATGCTTAACAATCCAGGGCTTGAGGGATCCACTAGGAAAAACAACTCCCACCGAAGGTGCTCACAAAATGTGGAAAGAAACGACCAAAACGGAGCGCCAATGCACAAAACTAACTAGATGGAAAAAGGGTAAAGACAGAAACCATCTGAAAGAGACTATGAATTCGGATGACTCAAATAAAAGGAAGAAAGGCATAATAAAAAACCAGAATGGTATGAGAGAAAAGAGTTGGGAGATTTGAAAAAAAGATCCACACAGAACTTCCAGAAATGAAAAACAGCCCCTGAAATTAAAAACTCAAAGGATGAGTTCAACTACGTATTAGATCTAACCAAGGAGGGAATTAGAAGACAGATTTGAGGAAATCACCCAAAATAGAGTAAATACAGAAAGAGGCAGAAGAACTGAATGAAAGTTTAAGAGATATGAAGGATAAAAAGAGGAAGTCAAGCATATGCCTGATAGGAGTTCCAGAAAGATTTAATAGAGGCAACAGTAGAAAATCATTATTAAAGTACTATAGCTATTAGTAAGAGTTCTCTAGAGAAATAGAACATATGTGTGTGTGTGTGTGTGTGTGTGTGTGTAGATATGTATATGTGTATATGAGCACACACATACACATACAAAGAAATTCATTATAAGGATTGGCTTACACAACTATGGCAGCTGACAAGGCCCAAGATTCGCAGTCGGCAAGGTGGAGACCCATGGGACCCATGGTATAGTTCCAGTGTGAGTTTGAAGGCCCAAGAACCAGGAGAGCCAGTGGTTTAAGTTCCTGTCTGAAAGCCAGCAGGCTCAAGACCCAAGAGAAGCTGATATTACAGTTTGAATTTGGAAGCCAGAAAGGGCCAATATCTCAACACAAACAGCTCGGCAGGAAGAATTCTTTCTTACCTGTTGGTTGTGGGGGGGGGGCTGGCAAGGTGTCAGCATTTTTGTTCTAGGCAGACCTGATCGGATGAGGGCCACCCATCGGGGGTGGGGTGGGGCATTCTGCTATGTGTCCTCCCCAAACACTCTCAGAGACACACACAGAATAAGGTAGGACCAAATATCTGGGTGCCCCCTAGCCCATTCATACCCCAGTGAAACTGCAAAATCACAAGGAAAAGAAAATAAAAGCTCTCAGTGGAAAGGGACAGATTACCAAAAGGGGTGTTAACTGCAATGACGGCAGCCTTCTCATCAGCAACAATGGAAACCAAAAGACAGGAGGATAATATTTTCAAAGTGTGGAAAGAAAATAAATCTCGACACAGAATTCTATACACGGTGAAATTCCTAAGTGAGAGCCAGATTTTCAGACATTTTCAGACAAGCCAAGCCAATGAGTTTACCTCACACAAACTTGCTGAAAAGAGCGCTGGTGGATATACTTTGGTAAGAAAATTCAGTCCAGAAAGAAGTTACAAGGAATGTGATACAAGTAAGGTCGGGCCACAGCCAGCTCCCATTAGCCCAAAGAGCCAACTGCTAAAATTTTAGCAGTTTTGAGAATTGGTTGTTAAACATGGTCATTATTCAGCATTAGATTATATACACTTACAATTAAATGAGTTATTTTTTAAAAAGTTTAAAAAATCCTCACAATGCATCACTTCCTAATTATTTGATACAGTGTTGCTATTATCTACATTCTTGAGGTAATTTCTATCTCCCATACCTATACAGTAGAAGGAATATAGAATGGTGTGTTACTGTGCATTTCTTTCCCATCTCCATAATTCAGAGATGTCATGATGGCAGTTTGAGTATTTATACCCCAGAGATCAACAAATGCTACAAACCAGAGCTCCCCTTACCCCTTACCACGTAAGAGCTGGTTGTTAAATATCAGCACACCACTGAAAACAAGAAATAAGTTTCCACTCCTAGGTGTATATCCAAGAGAACTGAAAATACATATTGTGCACAAAAGTTCATAGCAGCATTATACATAATAGCTAAAGGGTGGAAACAATTTAAATGTCCATCAACTAATGACTAGTAAATAAAATACGGTTTATCCATACAACGGAATAGTATTCAGGCATAAAAAAGAACGAAATACCAATACATCCCCCAACATGGATGAACCTTGAAAACATCAAGCTACTTGAAAAGATGCCAGAATGAAAAGCCACATATTACATGATTCAATTTATATGAAATTTCTAGAATAGGCAAATCCATAGAGACAGAAAGTAGTTTAATGGTTTCTAGGGACTGGGGATAGGAGGGAATGGGGAGGGAATGGGAAGGGACTGGTAATGGATATGGGATTTCTTTTGGGGATGATGGAAATGTTCTAAAATCAGATATTGCTGTTGGTTGCACAGTTTTGTGAATATATTAAAAAACTATGGAATTGTACACTTAAAGGGGGTGAATTTCATTGTATGTGAATTATATACCTAGTTTTAGGATTTATTTATTTTTTAAAAACTAGGTTTTTTAAAAAAGACATATTTATTTGAGGGAGAGAGAGAGAGAGAGAGAGCGAGCATAAGCAGGGGAGAGGGAGAAGAGAAGACTACCCGCTGAGCAGGAAGCCCAACATGGGCTCAATCCCAGGATCCCGGGATCATGACCAGAGCCAAAGGCAGATGCTTAACTGACCGAGCCACCCAGTCACCCTAAGATTTATTTATTTATTTTAGAGAGAGAGCGTGGAGGGTCGGGGTAGGGACAGAGGGACAAGGAGAGAGAAACTCAGGCAGACTCTGTACAGAGCACGGAGCTGGACGTGGAGCTTGATCTCATGATCCTGAGGTCAGACTCAAGTCGAAACCAAGAGTCAGATGCTTAGCAGACTATACCACCCAGGTACCCCATGAAATCTATTTCAATAAAGAAAAGGCACCAAAGAAAGATAGACAAAGAAATTAATATGCAGGCTTGTAAATCCAAACAAATGTTGCCTATTAAATCATCTAATGGGGGGGTTGTTAAAAGTAAGTTAGGACCAAAAAACTAAAACCCAAATTACTTGGAAAATAGAAGAGGGTAGAGATCAGAATTGAAGAATTCTAAGGATCCTAAAACCTGCACAATGAGCTAGAGATGGTAATTAACACTGTTAACTCAAGTATGCACATTAATAATGTAAGAACATCCACTGAAGGAACAGAATTAGAACGTATATCTTCCAAATCACTCATGAGAATAAAAAGGGAGTAAAGAAAACAACTAAACCAAAGACAGTACAAGAATAAAGCAAACACATGGTAGGCAGACACCTAACCAAGTCACCCAGGTGCCCTACAGGCATATACTTAGGGACAAAAGGGATAGTTCATCAGGAAGATATGACCCAGAACCTCTCCGTACCACCTGGAAACACACCTCCAAATATATAAGATTATGAGGAGAAATGGACGAACCCACATACTGAGAATTAACACATCTCCCTCAGCAGCTGATGGGGTAAGCTGATGAAATATTTGTAAGGCTATAGAAGATTTGAAGAACACAACAGTCAAGCTTTTTCATCTTTCCATACTCCTGGCCTCAAAAGTTCCTTCTCACTATTGCTACACACTGAGTCAATTGCCAAAATTTGTGGATTCTCACAGTACAGTGGGTTGTTTCTGTGTCAACCCCCTTTCATCCTTAGCTATTTCTTGGCTCAGGCTTTAGTTGCCTCTTCCCTGAACCACTATAATTATCTTCTAATTGAACGACCCCCCCCATATTTATAGAGAATCACCCAAATGACCTGTGGTTCAGTACTTTCATTTTGATGCTATACATTTTATTTTTGGAATAAGCCAGACTAAAGGTATTGCGATATTTCAGTCACAGTGGAAGCACTTTTACTATACTGAGCTCTAGTATGAAGTTATTGGCTATTTGGAGGAATGGTAAAGACAAAATCCTAGGAAACTTCCTCTGGCTGGTATATTATTCCAGGTACATACTGTATTCTCTTTATGAGGAATCTTGGGGGGAGGCGATTCTGAAATCTGTACTTTTCTTATCCAACCAGTTTGTTTATATTTTATGGACACTGAATCATGTAACTGATATTTCCACTTTGCTAGGGTCACTAGGAAACTCACAGATTTGCTGGCTGCTTTTAACAAGTATATAAATAACTAATATTTATTGAATACAAGTTTTGAACCAAGCACTGTCCCAAATGCTTTACGTGTTTTAAGCTATTTAACCCCCATCTCAGGCCAATGAAATATGACCATTATGGGCCCCATTTTAAGATGAGGAAATTGAGGCCCAGAAAGGCTATATAGTTGGCCCAGGATATACAGGTAGTAAGATGGTGAGCCAGAATTCATACCCAGGCAGTCTGGTTTCAGAGTCTATACTCTTAACCACAATATGACATTACCTTTTTAAATCTTATGATATGCCTGCCTTTGTGCTAATCATAGCCCCTGGCTCCATTAATTTCCTATGCATATACTGTGGTTTCTGGCTAAGAAGATGTAATATTAGGGACTATACTTATCTGCCTATACAAAGCAGCTACAAATCTGGACAAAACATATAAAACAGTGATTTTTAAGACACTGGATATCAAGCAAGAAAAAACAGTGATCCCCGGAAAACAGAAAACAAGCCAGGTGAACCTTATTGTCCCTGCTTACCTCCTAGAGAGGGTTTCTAGGCCATAGGGCTGAGAGAGTAAACCCATGTGGAACCCAGCAGTTTTCCTGAATTGAAGAGATGGAGCTATGAGTCTGGGGAGGTCAAGGTAGCAAGACTTCATAGGGAAGACTGCCAAAGAGAAGAAATATGCACCAAAAGAAAGCTCTGGCTATCTACTGAGGTTCCCCCTGCAGTCTTCAACATGCATGTGAAGAAAATGCCTGAGACCAGAAAGAACCATCCAAAGGAAACAGAAGGAACAACTCACAAAGAACCCACAGGTCCAGTTCCTGTTCCCAGCATTCAGAGTGGAAGGCATATTTCACATGGCATCAGATGGGCTTTGCCACAATAGTGGGGCAAAATTAGCCCTAGACTAATGTTGCCCCGATCCCATCTCACAACGTTTAAAGGTAATAGCCAAAAGCTACTTCCAAAAATTCAAAATCCCTCAACTGAAACTGACCAAGACAGCTAGAATGGATAGATTAAAAGCATTGAAACAGTCACAACTATACTCTATGTGATCAAGAAGCTAGAGAAAACACTCAGCTTGTTATAGACACAGAAGATGCTGAAGAGGTCCAAGTCACAGTAGCCACAAACATGCTCAGTGCCCATCTCTTCATTTCTGAATACCATTCTCCAATAAAAGGAACCAGAGTTCTTTAGAGAAATGTTTGATTGTGGATCTAGAAGAGGGAAAATACAAGATGATTCTGGAGCACGCTGAAGTACTAGAAAGTAAGGAAGTGTTCAAAAACAAAAGAATGGGAACATGTCAAAGAGATACAGAAGCCAACCCGAAAAAGCATCCAATGGCCCAAACTGAAACAATCTGAGCAATAAAATAAATAACATAGCATTGAATTATAATGCAAAATATCAAATAAATATACATGAGCCCAAAATGATATAAATACTGACCCAATCAATAAAGTGGGAAGAAAGATAATTATTCTATACAGAATTCCAAATAACAGATGCAGATATTCTCCCTTTGCAGGAGGTGGAATATAATCATTCCCCTTCCTTTGGGTGTGGGGTGAACTGGGTGACTTGCTTCCAAAGAACAGAAAGGAAAGGAAAAAATAGTGTCTTTATAGTAGGAAAATCTATCAAAACTACCTTAATCAAGTGATTAAAGTGAAGGTCACCAATGATGTCATGTGGCTATCATGTGCTCTCTAATTTGATGTAATAAAAAGAACACTTTAGCTGCTATTCTTTCTCAAAACCTATAACCCCAGCTAATCATAAGAAAAACATCAGACAAACCCAAATTAAAGGATATGCTATAACATACATGACCAGTGCTCTTTAAAACATTCAATGTCATGAAATATCATTGAAAAACATGATAATGTCATGAAAAACAAGATAAGACCGAGAAACTGTCATGGGTCTCAAAAGACTAACAAGATATAATAAGTAAATGAGATCTGATATCTTATTGATTACTGGGATAGAAAAAAATCATTATTGGAAAAGCTGATGAAATCTGTATAAGGTGTGGGGTTTCATTAATAGTCATGCACAAATGTTGGTATCTTAGTTTTGGGATAAGTGCACCACAGTAACATAACAACATTGGGAGAAACTAAAACTGGATGAGGGGCAACTTGGAAATACCCTGTACCATCTTTGCAAATTTTCTGTAAGTTTAAAATTATTCCAAAATAAAAAAAATATATTTAAAAAAAAAAACAGGTCAAATTTCTTGAGATGGAAACCACTGTATTTGAGATGAAGAATCCACAAAATGAGATTAAAATAGAGTAGACATTTCAGAAGAAGGCATTAGTAAATTTGGGGACACAGCAATAGAAACTAAAAGAAAGGGAGGAAAAAAAAAGAAAAACATTGAACAAGTATCAGCGGGTTATCGGACAATTCAAGCGGCCTACTATACATGCAATTGGTGCCCCTAAAGGAAGGAGGGGCAGAGAAAATATTTGAAGAAATAACATCCATAAATTTCCCGAATTTGGTGAAAAGTTCTGGCCCACAAATCTAAGAAGCTCCATGAGCCCCAAGCACAAGAAACACAAGAAGTACTATACCAGAGTATATAAAATCAAATCACTAAACTCAGTAATACAAAAGAGGTCTTAATACAGAATACAGTAATACAGAAGAGCAGCAAAAGAGGAAACAGTACATACAGAGGAACAAAGATAAGAATTACAGCAGAAATAATGCAAGCCAGAAGACACTGGAGCAAAGTCTTCAAGGCACAGAAAAAAACTGTCAACTTATAATGTGAAAATATCTTTCAATAACAGATGTGATGATGGGAAAAGAAGAATCTTTTCAATAAATTGTGCAGGAGTAACTGGAGATCAACATGCAAAAGAATGAAGTTGGACACTTACTTTATGCCTTATACAAAAACAAACTCCAAATGGATCAAAGACCTAAATATAATAGCTAAAACTATAAAATCCTTGGGAGAAAACATAGGGACAGATCTTCATGACTTTGGATTCAGCAACTGTTTCTTAGCACAAAGCAAGCAAAAAATATATATATAAATAAATAAACTGGACTTCCTCAAAATTAAAACTCTTTTGTACCAAAATTAAAACTCTTTTGTACCAAAACTCTTCCTCAAAATTAAAACTATTTTGTACCAAAGAACACTATTAAGAAAGGGAAAAGACAATCCATAGAATGGCAGAAGATATTTGTAAATCATGTATCAGATAAAGGTCTAGTATCCAGAATATGTAAAGAACTCTTTCAACTCAACAACAAAAAGACAACCCAAATAAAAAGTGGGCAAAGGGCTTGTATAATAGACATTTCTCCAAAGATACACACATGACCAGAGAGCTCACCAAAACATGCTTGACATCATTAGTTATTAGGGAAATGCAAATCAAAACCACAATGAGATTCTACTTCACATTCACTAGGATGGATGGAGATCTATATCTATATCTATATCTATGGAAGATAATAATTGTCATATATGTCATATATATATATTTATAAAATTGTTGATGAAAATGTGGGGAAATTAGAACCCTCAGTTCATACACTGCTGCTGAGAATGTAAAATGGGCGATTGCTGTAGAAAACAGTCTGGTGGTTCCTTAATAAGTTAAACATAAGCTTACCATATAACCAAGTATTTCCATTCTCAGGTATGTACCCAGGAGAATTAAAAATAGGTGTTCAAACAAAAGTCTGTACATACACACATTCATAGCAGTACTATTCATAATAGTCAAAAGGTAGAAAAGCAAATGTGTATCAGTGGATGAATGGATAAAGAAAATGTGGTATATCAATGCAACAGAATATTATTCAGCCTTAAAAAGTTACGTAGGAAGTACTGATACATGCTACAACATGGATGAGTCTTGAAAACATGTTAAATGAAAGAAGCCAGACACAAAAGGCCACATATAGCATGATTACATTTATGTAAAAATTTCAGACTAAGCAAATCCATAGAGACAGGAAGTGGATTAGTGGTTGGTTGCCAGGGCCTTGGGGTAGGGGGTGATGGGGAGTGTCTGCTTAATGGATACAAGATTTCCTTTTGGAGTAGTAAAAATGTTCTGGAACTAGACAGTGGTAGTGATTGTACAACACTGTGAATATACTAAATGTCACGGAAATGTGCACTTTAAAATGGTTAAAATGGTGAATTTTGTTATGTGAACTTTGCACAATAAAAAAAGCAATTACATAAAAGTCTATTATTTTATTCATCCATCAAACATTTATCCAGACAAGCTCTATTCTGGATGCGGGGAATACGGAGAACAATGACATATGGTCTTGGCTTTTGAGGAGATCATGGGCTGGTAAGGGAAGAAAAACATTCTGCAAACAATTAAGTTCAATTAAGTGTTAATGTTTCTCTAACATTAAGAGTGTGTATGTACATTCAGGATGGCTGCTTTGCCGTTGCAGAGAACAGCAATGGCGAGGTTAAGGCTCGAGTGCTGAGTAGGAGTTTGCTGGGTGCCTGGCAGCAGCAAGGAATTCCAGGCGGAGGGTGTGACCTGTGGAAGTTCAAAAAGCTGGGGTCCAAAAGACATCGGTTTTCAGGAAACACCAAACCATACAGCACATGTGCAGCAGTGTGGAGGATGGGCTTCAGGACAGTGAGGTGACAGGTGGGCAACCACCTCAATCTGGTCTCAGCAGGTGGTAACTAAGAAATGTAAGGATAATGACATGGACCCCCCTGGACATGAGGGTCCAAGAAAGTGTGATGCCACAATTAGGCCACTTGGTGGGTGGTGGACGCTGCAGGTCCCTAAGGTGGGTCTGCCGGACGTTGTGTTCTCAGGGCACATCCAACCAGAATTTACTCCCCTCCTCCCCATCTTATGTATTCTATTTTTAATGATTTTTTTTTTCATTTGAAACCTACTTCCCTTTTCCTTGGGCTTCCTCTGTTTTCCTGTTTAAAATATGTGTTACTATGGAAATGTCATGGCACAGTATAGTGGCATTTACAAGTGAAGTGTAAAGAATTTTCAGAACATCTAGAAATATAACTCTATGGTTTAGGAATATAAACCCTAATGATGTGATAGCATTCACACCTATAGACACTGTGTTATAAATATAAACACACCCGGAAATTTGAGACAGCATAGAGGAGACAGTTAAGAACTTCATTAGGATTTATGTGCCCAGATTTTAAAAATATATATGAGAAATATTAAAAAACATAAAACCTAACACACTACTTGGGAAGGACATCTGGAAACAAATGAATGACAGAATGCCAGCATCTTATGAATACGCACCTCTGGAATAACCAGAGGGCCTGGACACACCAATGAAACTTGGAAAAAACTGTCCTACTTCGATGCTTTAAATACATTCCCTAGGGGCACCTGGGTGGCTCAGCGGGTTAAACCTCTGCCTTCAGCTCAGGTCATGATCTCAGGTCCTGGGATCGAGCCCCCAATGGGGTTCTCTGCTCAGCGGGAAGCCTGCTTCCCTCCCCCCCCCACCGCCTGTCTTTCTGCCTGCTTGTGATCTCTCTCTCTCTGTCAAATAAATAAAATCTTAAAAAAAAAAATACATTCCCCCAAAATTGCCCGTAAATCAACTGTTTGTAAGTCATTTTATCAAATGGGATGTTGACTGCTATTTCAAAGATATCTTAACAATGTATATGTTGGTAAAGGCAATTATTACCAGTGGAGTAATGGAAAAAAAATTCACTGGGCTGAGTGAAATTCAAGGTCCTTCATTATTATTCTGGCTTAGCCACCCGCTAGATGTGTGGTTCAAAAAAAGTCACTCAACCTCGCTGTGCCAATTTCCTCATCTAAGCAGAGCTGTAATTCTGAATTTTCACTTATTGGGTTCTTAAAGCAAGGTTCAGGGGGACTGGCCCACAGCCCAACATCCAGTTTCTTCTGAGAGGTACAACTTCACACTGAATCCTGGGGATGGTATAGCCAGCAGGCCAGTTAACCATTGTTTTGTGTTTTTCCTCTTTAAACTCAACTTTCTCGCTCCCACAATCACCCTATGTGTGATCTTTCTAACTTTCTGTCCTGGAGTCTTTATAAAAGCTTGTTCCTTACAGCTGTCCTCTGGGAAAGATGGACAATCTAAGGTGGGAGCCCATTTTCAGTGGTCCTTCCACCTAGAGCCCTTTCCCCATGCCACAAGGCTGGGCACAGCCTAAGGGCAAGCGCCCAACCCTCTTTGCCTCAGGCAGGCCCAGACCTGAAGGAACTCACCAAATGAATGCTCACTATGCTCCTGGAGGAAGATGAGGCAGAGAAATGGGTCTGGTGAAATACCTGAACTCTAGGGGTGAACTTTTGGCTGCTATTATCCAACATTCCTGGACCTTCCAAAATTTCCACAATGGGGCAGGAATATAAACATACGACAAGCATTAAACTCTCCTTTTCCTGGCTTTCCGACAATGTCCTGGCCTCCCACAAATAATGCAAACTTTGCCCAGTTCACCAGCATTGGGAACAGGACATGGGGAACACATCTTTAACAGAAACAGCCACGACAGCCTCTGCATCTGTTCTGTTTAAACAGCAATGACACCACGCCATTTGTCTTTGTGGACCTAACACCTGCCATCTAGTCCCAGGCCAAGACCCTTGCCAACTGGCTTCAGAAAAGGCCATCTATCAACAGTGTTTAGGCACCACCTTGATTAATCTGCTATACAGGAAGGTACAAAACATAACTGTAAGAATTATTTGTCTTAAGCAAAAACAGGTTTAAGCTTTATTAACTGGCAAGAGCTAGAAGGCAATGGGTCAGGCTTTGCCTATTAGTGCCATTTTGTGGAGTAATTCAAGAGCCATTAGGAAGACTAAAGAACCAAAGGAAATCGCTATCTACTGAGTCCTTTACTGTGTGCCAGGTCTTGTGCTGGGGGACACCTGCATTAAAGTAAGCCTCATATCTAATAATCACCATCAATCTGCTATATTCTTGCTCTTGCCTCTCTCCCCCACTTACAAGTATGCTCAGGAGGAGGAACGTTTTCTTGTCTCGTTTATTGCTGTATCTTCCGTGTTTAGAACAATGTCAGATACACGTAAGCAGTCGATAAATACGTGTCGAACCAACAAAACGAACAAATCTACGAGAGGAGTGTTATTATTCTCCTTTTACAGATGAGTAAATTGGAGTGCTCCGAGGGTGCAAAATGAAAGGCACATGGGTCGTTAAGGAGCCAGTACCCGTTCTTGCTCTTCTGTTCTTTCTACGGACCAAGAGACTTACACTTTGATCTTGAAGAACTATCTTAGCTTGACAAATCTATGCATCCCCCCAAAATATGTCCATATACTCATTTGAAGGTCTGAAATTTTACCAAAGAGGTATATTTGGCATTTTAATGATAAACATTTTGCTAAAGCAACAATGAAGGACAGATTTTCCCAAGATGATGACCTTTTCACCTATGGATAGGCCTTATCTACATCACTTCTCACTTTAAAATCCCAGGACATGTTTACTCTTCAGACACAAACAAAAAGCACAGCAATTCCGGATTCCATTGAAATCACATTTGCAAACTTTAGTTTTGTAAGTTACAACGGTAAGATGACTAATGATATGCTTCGGAATTCTCAGGGTGGGATGCCAAATATTCCCATGTACATCCACGCTGTGTGAGCGTCCCGGTATGGGAGGAGGTAGGCCTGGCCCATCAAAAGCCACTCCTAGTCTAACAAAATTATGTGGAAGGCTCGAGGATTCTTCAGAGAATCAGCTGTAATAAAATCCATCTTGAGAATACTCACTTTGTATGAAAGAATGCAAGAGAATGAGGTTACTTTTGCTTGGGAGAGTATTTCCATATCCTTTCCCATTGTCAGAACATTCTTGATCCATACATGCTCTTTTATTTATCCAGGATTATATAACAGGAGCGTGCCACTCATGGTAACTTCCCATATCACTTCGGCCTTTTTTTTGGGTAGGGATTCTGGTCCCTTGCCTTCTCCTCCGCGGCAGGCCCTTTTCCCTTCTTACTACCAATACAGTATCATACAACCTCCACATCCACCCAGGCTGTTAACTGTTCGAGGACCAAATTAGTGGTTTGGCTTGTCTCCATTGCCACCTTTTGGTGCTACTGTTTTATTCTGATGGTAGAGGTGGTAAGTAATATTTTGTAGAAATTTTTAGAAGAAACAGAGAAATTAAGAAAACACTTATAACCGAGCTACCCAGAGTTAGCACGCCCATTCCAGTCATTAAAAAAAAAAAAAAAACACATTTTCGGATTTATATATACTATTTTGTGTACCAGTCTTTTCACTTAACATTACAAGCATTTTGCCATGCCATCTTAACTGTTCATAAACATTAATTATAATGACCACATAATAGTCTATTGTACAGTCATATGGTAATTTATTTAACCAATTTTCTACTGTTGGACTTCTGGATTGTTAAGTATAAATTCTGCCCACATTTTAGACTATTTCTTTAGGACAGAGTCCCAGAAGCGGAATTAGAGGATCAGAAGATATAAACATTTTTAAAGCTCCTGATAGATACTGCCAAATTGCTTTTTAGAAAGCTGTTGCCAATTTACACTTCTAACATTGCCAGCGTGTTTCTCTACCAATCCAGATCTGTCTAAAGGATAATAAAATTTAAGTAGAACACACAGTCCTCAAGCTATTCATGCAGCTGGAGAGCCTTCATGACCACAGCACAGAGGCCTATGGCAAAGGTCAGACCTATTGCTGGGTATGCAATGAACAATGAGTTCGTGTGAGCCCATGGGGCATGGAAGAGGAGCTGTACCGAAGTGGAGAGTAAAGGAATTAGATGTCAGACTGTCGGATCTAAGGCCTGGGTCTGTTTCGTCCATTGCTGCACCCAGCACACAGGACAGTGCCTGGCACATATAGTCACACAACAGAAATGTGTTGAATTAACACAGACTCTTCTTTCAGATGCATTTTTTTCCCCCAGCAGCTGTAGGAGTTAGTCACTCCTGGATTCAAGGGAAACTTGACTGGTTGTATTATAAATACCCTGTCCGATCCTGAGATTCCACTTCAGTTTTAGAAAATCGGTTTAACTGAAGGTGACGCCATAAGGCTCTCTTTAGGGGAAAAACAAGTAAACACATCTGAAAGGTACACCCTGGGCACCAGGACACAGAGAAGTGTATTATTCAGTGAGTATTGTCACCTCCACAGTAGTCACTTCCACAGGTGAGAATGTAAACTCGTTCAAGTGCTGCCCATGACCGTGGTGATTTTGGACCCACCTTCAGTTCATTCGGTTACCACACTGGTTGCAACTCTGAACTATCTGCAGTATTGCCCAAACTGTTTGAGATATTATAAGGGCATAATATAAGTAGTAGTTTGCGTAATACCATTTTTAGTCAATATGGTTGAGATAAACTAGTTCATTCAGTTCTAGTTCACTCTCCTGGCACTGTAAAGATTCCCTTCAATATTCCATAATTTTTATATCATAAACTGTCAGACACTGCTGGATCAATATGGCATTAACAACGTTATTGATGGAAAAGGATCAATCTTCTGTCATTTTGTATATACACTTTATATACATTGGACCAGGCAGGCAAACTATGGTCCATGGGCCAAATCTGGCCCACCATCTGTTTTTCTCCGGTATGTAAGCTAAGAAGTCTAAGAATGGCTTTTAACATTTTTAAAAACAGTCGAACAAAATCAAAATAGTATTTTGTAACATGTGAAAATTATATGAAACTCAAATTTCAGTATCCAGAAGTAAAGGTTTATTAGGACACAGCCATGTTTATCTGTTTCTGTATTAGCTAGGTCTACTTTTGCAACAATAAAATGCTAAGCAGTTATTAAACAGACTGTATGGCCCACAAATCCTAAGGCATTTCCCTTATGGAGAAAATTTGTTGACCCTTTCACTAGACCCAAGGGTCCTTAGAGGTACTGAAGTTTCCCACTACAAATTTTTTATTTCTAGATATTAATACTGGGAGAAGGGTGATGAAACTGGGACAGTATTTGCAAGGATCTGATAAGGCAGAGACTAGAAAAGATAAATACATGCAGATTGCTTGGGATACTATGTAGAGGCCGGTAAAATCTGAGAGGTCTGATCCAACCAAGAAGCAGTTGGAGAACGCAGGGTTGCATATACAGTTCCAATAGCAAGGAACATCTTGCTAATTAAGCTACACAGGACCCTGGTGAGACCCAATCCCAAGAAGCCTAGTGAGCCTTGCTGACAAGGTGTTCTGCAAATAGCAGGCTGGGTAGCAGTGTATGAGATGCAGAGACAGACAGTTCCCCAACAGTAGCCTCCTCCTTTGCTAGATGTCCTCAAGTCAGTTGGTACCCAAAATTGATCCAGGCATCTCCATGGGCAAATCTGAACTCTAAGAAATGGATCTGAAAGGAAGCCTCTGAAAAGCAGGTCCCAGGTACACATTCTTCCCAAACAATAACATTTCAGTGAGGATTCAGAGCCAGGGGCAGAATTCGGGGGACTGCAGAGCTTCCCATGTTTTTTTTGAAATCAAACATTGGTGAATATTCTCTCTGTTTTTGCTCATTAACAGTGGGGCAAGTGGAAGTAAGGTAGGGAGGGGTGATGGGTGGAGGAAGAATTAGATAAAATCACTGATGGGATGATCTGCCCTGGAAGGTATCTACTCTCCTGGACTTCCAGCTGTGGAATATAACATTCCATATGGATTTTGAACCAGAATGGGATGAGGAGAGAGATCAGTCTGAAAGCCAAAGAGATTTCATTAACTGACTGTGTGCTGAGCTTGAGAATTAGTCAAGGTTTGCAGATGGCCAGCTCTCCTCCTGATGTCCTATAGGGAGCCAGGCTTCATCTTCTACATTTAGGGGAGTTTACCCTGAGAGAATGGGATTTGGATGTTGTATTTCTGAAAAACATTCATGACTCCTGAATACCTGAGATAACCAAACTGCCTCCTTAAGAAACTTGTAACACTGGTTGCCTCTGGGGAGTGGAACCCCTGGTGGCTAAGGGTGGGAGGGAGCTGCTTCCTCTTCCCGGTCTGTCTCTTAGATAAAACAAAAACAAGAACACATCCCTTCATGTTGTCCCACCCTGCTTCTTGAGGATAGGAAAGAAACTTAGGGACAGACAATTTCCCTACTCAAGACTATAGGGCTGAAGTGGGGAGCTGGAAAAAGGATAAAAAATTAGAGTTGTAAGTTGAATGGAAAATCCTGACCAAAAGGGAGGGAGGTGTGATCCTGAACCAGAAAACAAAGCACCAGTATAATAGAGGAGAACGAGCAAACTGATAGAGAATAAACAAAGGTGTGTTAAGAAAAGCCAAGAACAAGAGCCTGGGGGATGATGATAAGTGGATTCTTGAGACTCAGGAAACCTGTGGGGCAGGTGGAAGTCCAAGATGTAGTTCAGGGTAAATTTTGTGTCAGTGATAAAACAGATTTGGTGGGGGCGGGGGGTTGGGTTGGGGGCCGGGCACCTGGGTGGCTCAGTGGGTTAAGCCTCTGCCTTCGGCTCAGGTCATGATCCCAGAGTCCTGGGATGGAGCCCTGCATCAGGCTCTCTGCTCAGCAGGGAGCCTGCTTCCTTTTCTCTCTCTGCCTACTTGTGATGTCTGCCAAATAAATAAAATCAATCTCAAATAAAACAAAAACAAAAACAGATTTGGTGGGTGGGTGGGCACATGAGGGGTACTGTCATACAAGAATTCTCCTGTCTGGCGATAATCATAGGAACTCATGCTCTGGCCTGGGGCTTAGTGACTCTGGGCAGCCATGTATGGATAGTTTGCTGTGGGATGAGTGTTCAGGCAGAAATTTTACTTCCCCAAATCTGAGCCATCTTAAGGTCTATTATAATTTTTTTTTTTTTTAAGATTTATTTTTTTTGGAGAGAGAGAAAGCGAGAGAGTGAGTCTGAGCTGGGGCGAGGGGCTGAAGGAGAGGGACAAGCAGGCTCTCCACTGAGCACAGAGCCAGATATGGGGCTTGATCCCAGAATCCTGAGATCACAACCTGAGGGGAAAGCAGAGACTTAACCAACTGAACCACCCAGGCACCCTGGGTCTATTATCATTTCATTGAATATTTCCTGGGAAGCCTTGCAAACAGGTAATTGGTTTAGGGAGAGCCAAGGTTCGACCTGACTAGTACTCAGCACATGATCTAAAGTAAAGAATTAAGTCCTTTTCATTCTAGATACTAGTAACATTTCGAACTCACATTCTTGATTACCTGCTTCTGGTTGCTATGTCCAAACCCTGTCTGGGCCAGCAAAGCTTCTGGTACCCTATGCTCCAGCATGGTCTTGGTCCAGCATCTTTGGAAGGCTCACTCCAGCCCTGTTCACAGAACAGGAAGAAGTCCAGAAATAAGTTCTCTCAGGTTGGAGATAAGGCCTTGAGATACTGTTGTAGGATCCTGGCCCTGGCCAAGGAGCATACAATTTTCCAACAATTACCACTGAGCCTACCAAAGATTAATGTGAGGTTCAGCCACCAAGTTGCAATAGCCAGCTATGGGGGCTTTGTTCCAGAAGTGCAGGGTCCCTGGTGGCAAGTGCTTGTGGGGAACCAGGGCCTCACCTGATGTGGAAGATGTAATGGTCCTGAAACGGAATGCTACAAATGGCTAAGCATGTAGAAATCTATAAGCTGTTGTTTGGTTTAAGAGTTCTTTTGCACAAGACCTTTTATTTGTGGGATAAGGTCTAGGTTTCAGGGCACTTCAAAACTGACAGGTATTAGTAGGGAACTTGTCATTTTTTGGAAGAGATAGAGACAGTGAAAGAACAGAACTAAACATAACTGTGTCGAATAAATAAGTGTTGGGCTTCTATCAACCAATATGGTTTAGTAAGTTACTAGTTAAATAATAGGGACTGTTACCCATAAAAATCCTTGGGTAGGGACGCCTGGGTGACTCAGTTGGTTAAGCAGCTGCCTTCAGCTCAGGTCATGATCCCAGCGTCCTGGGATCGAGTCCCACATCGGGCTCCTTGCTCTGCAGGGAGCCTGCTTCTCCCTCTGCCTCTGCCTGCCATTCTGTCTGCCTGTGCTCGCTCTCTCTCTCTCTCTCATAAATAAATAAATAAAATCTTTAAAAAAACCCTTGGGTAAAACACAGACATCAGCTAATCCTGCGAAATGCTCTAACCATCCCTCCACTGCACTTCGTCAGGTATTTCTGAGATGTTTCCAGTCTATTGGAAGCCACTTGGGAAAAGTTCCATTCCATAAATCCTTGCAGGGAGGCAGAAAGAGATAAAAACAAATTCTAAACTTGCAGAACTTTTTCCGGGGCGGGGGGGGGGTGCAGTTGATGGGAAAACTAGATAATCAAGTGAGTTATTATAAACCTATCTACAGATTCAGGGGAAGCAATTTATAAACTTATGGCATAGTTAGGGCAGAGGAGAGGAAGCAAATTATCCGAAATTGTTCATCTTGTACAATAAACACCATTAACTTCCTCCAGACTTTGCTATTTCAGCCAACAGTGCCATCACTTTCATACCAATGCAGGTTGGAAGAGTCAGGCAATTCCACCTGCTTTGGGAAGCTTTCCCTAATTTCCTAGCCTCCTGTCTCACCCTTCTTTATGGATCCAGTCAGGAATCATCTCATCTTGACGTCCACCCAGCCAGCCCTTGATGATTTTGTTTTATACCTTCACAGTGTCGATGCCCAGCAGTGTTCTGAAAACTGCATGTGCTCAAAAGCCACCTGACAGTGGTAGGCATTAGTTACTAAAAACAAGCCGCTGTGTGGAAATCAGCACATAGGCAGCAGACTCCCTTAAGTCAAGGTCTAGAGTATCACCTCGTCTTCTCCTCACACACTGCGGCCTGGGACTAAGTCCACTGGCTTCTATTTTCTAGGACCAAATCCTCCTCTTCCAGCAGAGGGGATACACAAATGAGTGGGGGGTCCAAGGGCACAGGACTCATGAAACAAATCCAGCTTTTCTGTAAGAGACAGGTGTGTGAGAAAGTGAGTATAGGTGGCCAACCCCTGAGTACTGAGGGGTTCCCACTGAGTTATTTGGGCTAGATATGCCCTTAGCAATGCTCACTAGGTCCGCATGTCACTACCTTCTGTACCATACCTCAGGTCCTGCCTGTGACGCAGGCTGGAACTGTAGGCCTTCTTTTGAGGTCCTCCCATAATATGCCTTCATGGGCACAGAAGAACTCCAGGAGGTCCTGTTCCCACCTTTCAGTGGTATGATCCCCTGAGGCAGAATGTTGAGAACACAGGAACACAATAGCCACAACAAGCTAAGGCCTGGGCAGTGAGGAGATCCAAACTTTAACAAGCAAAAGACATCAAGAAACAAGCGAGTACCAGAGGTCAACAGGCAAAGTTCCTCAAAACCAGAAGACAGCCCAGTTGTCCAACAAGGGTAACTAGGAGGGTGGTAACATGGGGGAAAGAGTAATAAAGACTGAAAATGGATGAGCAGCAAATGAAGGTGCCTAACTGTGAAGCAGCTTTCTAGCTCAGGCTCAGCTACCTCACATTCCTTTTATCACGGGGTGAACCAGTCCTGAGCTGCCCTGGTGGGAAGGCTTGTTGATGATGAAGCCTGCAGAAGCTGGTTGGCAGGGTAGTGGTTTGGGGGATGGGATACAGGCAGGGGTATCTTCCCACCAGCTTCACACTCGAGATGAGTCCGTGTTTCAGAACTTATCTTTTTCCTTACACACAAGCTATTTTTATTTTTCCTCATTTCCTTTGAAAGATCAGACTGAAAGTCAAATCTCTGAGGTTTGGGTTCATCCTTCAAAATACCTGATACAACTTTTGCAGATATTTTCCTCATATTTAAGTTCTCTTTCAAAATGAGTCTAACGGTTTCTTTATCTAAATTTAACTCTTCCGCCATCATCCTCACGGTCAACCGCCTGTTTGAACAAACCAAGTCCTTGACCTTCTGGATATTTTCATCCGTCCGGTGGGTGACTGGACGACCACTTCGGGCGTCATCTCGGACATCTTCCCGCCCTTCTTTAAACCTTTTGTGCCAGTCGAAAACTCGGGCCCTTGACATGACTTCATCTCCATAAGCTTCTTTTAAAAGGTGGTGGGTCTCACTTGCGGACTTGCTCAATTTCACGCAAAATTTGATACTAATCCTTTGTTCTAGATAGCGATCACTCATTCTGGCACTTAAACAGCACACGAAAGTGAAAAGACCACAGCTGTAAGGGGAAGCGAGCGGAACCAATCTTTATAGGGCTGCAAGTGGAATCATGTCGCTCGTAACGATCCTCCAGAAGCCTCACCAGGGAAAGAGTAACTGCTTAAGTTTTCGTCCCTCAGCTTCCGGCTGAGGCGGGGAAAACCCGTCCTGAAAAGCTAACAGGGCTTAAGAGTAGCTGCAAAACTGGGGAAAATGAAATCTCCTACACGTCTCCGTTCAACTTGTGCACGCAGGTCTGCGGAAAGTGGGCAAATCAGCAAGGTCTTTCAATTCCGCGGCCCTTCAGAGTCTATGGCGATTTCTGCAATAGAGACCTAAGTGGTGGCAACGTAAGCAAGCAAGGAGAGATATAACGTGCAAGCTCGCCGACCCAGGTCTGCGGAAACCCCCGCACGCCAAACCTACCGACGGTGCCGGGGGCTCGCCAGCTCTAGAGTCCCGGGAGACATGCCCGCATGCGCAAAGCCATCTCCTGGCGGGGTAGGTTGTGCGCACGCGCACTGCGGCAGCCCGCGCCAGGCCTCGCCTCCACCTCGCCACACCCGGGCCGGCGCGCTTCTTTGCGCGTGCCCGCCTGCGGAGAAGTCGGCGGAAAGGAGGGGGCGGGGGAGGAAGGCTGAGGGAAGAGAGGGCACCCCCGGGCGCCAGGGTGCATTGTGGGAAGGAGGCGGCAGCGTCCCGGGCGGGCGGGAGGTGCACCAGCGGCAGCGGCGGCGGCGGCGGTAAATCCTCCCGGCCACTCACAGCACTGTGGAGCCGCGTCCCCAGCCCGGCCTCGGACCGCGGCGCCCCTCCTGCCCCTCGCGGCTTCTCGCCCGCCGCCCCTCCCCCCGGCGCGCCGGCCTCGCCGAGCCGGCCGGCCGGCCTGGCTCCCCTCCCCGGCCCCGACGGGCGGGCGGGCTGCCCTGAGGAGGCGGGGAGGGGAGGGCTGGGCCGGCCGGCGGGTGGGCGACGATGCCGAACTTCTGTGCTGCCCCCAACTGCACGAGGAAGAGCACGCAGTCGGACCTGGCCTTCTTCAGGTTCCCGCGGGATCCGGCCAGGTAAGCGGCGGGCGCGGAGCCGGCGGTCCGGGCCCACCTTCGCGGGGCGCGCTGCGCGCTGCCAACCGCCGGCTCCGGGGCTGCGTGGGGAGTGGGCCACGGTCGTCGACCCCAGCCTCGGCCGCTGGTGGGGAACGGACCTGGAGCAGCGGGCCGGCGGGCGCCCGGGGACCTCGGAGCACGTGCGCCAGCAGAGGCTCGGCGCGGCAGGCACCACCCGAAGGAAGAGGCTACTGGGGCGGCCCGCAGGCGGGATGAGCGGGGTTCTCGCCCTGGTTAGGTTGCTTGGGTGACCTCGGGCAGGTCGCTTTCCCCTCTAGGCTTTAGTTTCCTCAGCTGTCAAAAGAGGGACTTGGATTCTGTAGTTAGGGTTACCGGGGCCCGCCCTTCTCCTTGCCATTACCCCCGGGAGCAGTGTTTCATTTTGGAGTCCGGTCACCTTTTATCTCGTCAAGTCACAATTATTTCCTCCGGCGGATTTGATCCTAGTTTAAATTCTGGCTCTGACCGTTACTCATTGTCTTACTTGGTTATCCTGGGGATAACGGAGGGTAGGGTTGGGGGTGGGTACGCCTGTGGGCGTGGGAATGGGTATTGAAATGTCTTCCTTGAGGTAACTCACACGCTCTGACGTATATTTAAAGAGTGATGGAGAAGGGACTGTGAAAGTCTGAAGAATTTTCCTTGGCCTCTCTTCTTGATTCGTTCATTTAGAACCAACACTTAACTGTGTGCCCAGCACTAGTGTTAGGTGTTGGAAATTCACATGTGAGTGAGACGGTGTTGCTGCCTGCAGAAACCTCACAGTCTGTTAAGAAAACAGATATAGAAGAAGGCGATTATAATATAGCATTCTATTTATTAGTTCCACAAATATTTATTGAAGGCCTACTATGTGGTAGGCATTGCTCTGAGCACTGGAAGTGTACAGATGAACTGATCAGAGTCCCTGCTCTCTTGAAGTTGACATTCCAGTGGAGGAAAATAGACAAATAAATATGTATGTACAGTATGTCATATGGTGATAAATACTTTGAAGAAAGGACAAATGTTCGGGCATAGAATAAGGAGTAGCAGAGGAGGCACAATTGTTATTTTAAAATAGGTGATCAGAGAAGGCCTCACTAAGAAGGTGAATTTGAGGAAAGACCAGAAGTAGCTGAGAAGGCCAGCTATGAAGATATCTAGGGAAAGAGCATTCTGGTCTGTGGAAACAGTAAATGCAAAGTTAGGGCATGCATGTAACAGGTACAGTCAAAAGTCCATGGACAGTAGAGCTGGTTTAAGGAAGGAGGGAGAGGGAAAAAATGAGACCAGTAAAGTGTGTGTTTGTATGGTAGGGGCAAATTGTGTGGGACATTATAAGCAATGTAAAGCACTATGGTCTTTATTCTGATTGAGACAGGAAGTCATCCAAGGGCTTAGAGAAGGGAGACTATACTTTAAAGATTTTACTTATTTATTTGACAGAGAAAGAGAGATCACAAGCAGGCAGAGAGAGAAGGGAACAGGCTGCCTGCTGAGCAGAGAGCCCGATGTGGGACTCGATCCCAGGACTCTGGGATCGTGACCTGAGCCGAAGGCAGAGGCTTTAACCCACTGAACCACCCAGGCACCCGAGACCATATTTTTAAATAGGATTACTGGCTGCTTGTTAGATTGTAGGGAAGCAAAGGTGAGAGCAGGAAGACCAGTTAAAGGCAATTGCAGTAATCCAGGTTAGTAGAGGAGGTGGTAAACTGCTGGCGTTTGAGACACGTTTTGAAGGTGAAGCCAACAGGATTTGTTAATGGTTTAGATGTAGGTTGTAAGAGAAAAAGGGAAGTCAAGAATAACCCTAAGATTTTTTTAACCTGAGTATTTACTGAGCTATGGAAGTCTGGGAGGAGTAGGTTTGGTGGAGACATTCAAAGTTTGGTCTAGGACATGTGAAGTTTGCAGAGCTTAATAAATGTTTAGGAATATCCAGAAATGAACTTAAATGGCCCATATTTAGATCAGTAACCTAAATATTTTAGAGCTAAAACCATAAAAAGATAGTCTGGAATTTAGAGACTTTCAGACTAGATACTGTAAATATGGGTGTTCTCAGTTTATAGAGGGTATTTAATGTCATGCTCTGGGGTAAGTAAAGCGGAATAGGTCTGAGAATTGAGCCCTGGGGCATTCCTGGTGTTTAAAGTTCAGGGTGGTGAGGATGAACTACTTTGGAAGACTGAGGAATAGCTGTTGGGTTCCATGGGAGCAGAGAAGGGGAACATCTGAATCTGACTGGGCCTTAGCCCATTAAGCATTATCTTCCTTTTACCCAAATTTTAGCCCAAGGGCAATCTTGAGAGTATATTTCACTTTCATAATAAGGGCAACATTAGTTGATTCTGGACCACAGGTCATTTGTGTCTGTATACTGTAGCAAATGCTCTTTTCATTACACTCCTTAGAGGGGAGGAGGTATGACCTATAGGGGTGTACAGTCTCAAATTTGGGAGGAATTTTTAGATCTAGTGCATTCTATCCCCTTTGAGAATCTCACATAAGGACCTAACTTGAGAAAAGACAGAGACAATTTTGCATTCCACTGTCAAGGTATTTATGGACCCTATAGGGCCCTGTGCATTCCTGACAGGGGGGCCTTTGCTAAAACACCTCCAATGACTGTTCTCTGCTTTGTGAAGGGATGCTTCAAGATTTTGGACACCTTTAGCTATTATTTCTTCCTTTTATTGAGTGTGAATATGCCTCCCTATAATTTATGCTTTGGAGGTCCTAGTTATGTTCCTACAGTCATACTGAGCAAATCTGTGCCATTTTCTGTCAGACTGCTTTGAATATTTCGAGACTAAATTAAGAACTTTTCTTAATTTTTTTTAAACATTTTTATTGAGATAAAATTCACATACCATACAATTCACCCATTTAAAATGTGTATTAAGTGCATTTTAATATACGTTATACAGTATTAATGTATATTGTTTAGTATACATTATTTTTAAACATTTTGTTAAGATATATAACATAAAATTTGTCATTTTAACCATTTTTAAGTGTATAATTCAGTGGCATTAATTACATTCACAGTGTTGTGCAGCCATTACCACTGCCCATTTCAAAAGTTTTTTCATTACCCCAAGCAAGCAGTAACTCTTTCCCTACATCCTACTCTGCTCCATCCGCTTTCAGTCTCCATGAATTTGTGTGTTCTGTGTACGTCATGAAAATGGAATCATACAGTTGTCCTTTATGTCTGCTTTATTTTAGTTAACATAATATCTTCAAGATCCTATTTTATCCAAACCGAATCTCCTCATACTAAGGATTCCAGATTCTTCTGTTTTTGACAGTTTCTTCTTTACTGTGCCCAGAATTAATTATAATAAAGAAGTAGTTTTCAGAAGTGTGCATTGAATTAATGATAGTATTTTTAGGGTTATTAATTATAATTAGTTTTTTTTTCTGTAAATGAGTTGTAGGGAAGGTTGATAAAAGGTGACATTGCCAACCTGTCCTTGAAAAGTTAACTAATAATTGTTAACTAAAAATGTAGTATATTTAATGTTATTAAATAGTATATTTCTTTTTGTTTTATTTGTAAATTCCATGGACGTTTTTATAAAGAGCTATTTGAACTAATTTAAAATTCAAAAGTATGGTTAATAAAGGGCACAGTGCAGAATTTCCCAAAATACAGTACCTTTTATTGGTTCAGAAAAAGTGGCATTAATGTGCTTTTTATTTTTTTATTTTAATTTTAGTTTTTTTAATTGAAGTATAGTTGACAATGTTCAGCATTAGTTTCAGATGTACAGTGTAGTGATTCTATAAGTCTATACATTATGCAGTTTCACCACAAGTGTAGCTACCACCTGTCCCCATATAGTGCTGTCACAGTAACACTGACTATATTACCTATGCTGTGCCTTTTATCCCCGTTACATATTCTTTCTTTTTTTTTTAAACTATAAAATAATTGAATCGACTTGCTTTAAGACAATGGTAGAGAGATCATAGATTACCTAAAATTAAAGTTAAAAGAAAAAAAAAAAACCTTCCTAAAACTGGATCACTCGAGGATGGCTTGATTAATGCCAAGGCTTGGCAGAAATCTAGGGGCAGCTCACAGTAGAGCTCATACCCAGATGAGGTGAAGGTACAAGTAGAACTAATGAATTGCTCCTATTAGAGCGAGTTGGGCAACTGAAGCCCTCTTCTTCCTTCTCAGGCGATTAGTTTTAACTCACCCCTAAGGTGGTGAGGTCTTCAAGATTCTTTTGGCAATAATCAAAGTAAATTGAGAATTGATGTACTCTGCCTTGTAAAATGCAGAACAGTGGTTTTTTGGGACACTCATGAAGGTCCCCCAAGACTTTCAAGGAGTCCACAGGGTAAAAACTGACATTATTTGCCTTTTTCATGCTCATTCTTTCAGGAGTGTGCGCTGAAGTTTCCGAGGAGGTCCATAACATGGTAACATCATTGCTCTGAAAAGTTGTCTGTTATATTTTCTAAAATTTCCTAAGTATGATTATACAGATGCCAGTGTGTGGTAGACATTTTCTCAGAAATGAATGGAAGCCTGCCACTTCAAGGGAAACAATGGACATTCAAGCAAAAATTAGAATTTTTGAAAATTTAAATACACCACTTTGAGCTTGACAACTCTCTAAGACTTTCCTGTTGAGATTGATGGTTGAGATTGATGGTGATATTGATAAACGTGATTTTTTAAATAAATTGTATAAGGGTGGTTTGCATAACTGGCTGAACTGATATTTTCCAAATTGGTCAATTCATAATTTCACAAAGACATGCACAGATAAAAGCCCTATTCAGGGGCACCTGGGTGGCTCAGTGGGTTAAAGCCTCTACCTTCGGCTCAGGTCATGATCCCAGGGTCCTGGGATCGAGCCCCGCATCGGGCCCTCTGCTCAGCAGGGAACCGGCTTCCCTTCCTCTCTCTGTTCCTGCCTCTCTGCCTACTTGTGATCTCTGTCAAATAAATAATAAATAAAATCTTAAAAAAAAAAAGCACTATTCAAAGGATAAGATACACCAAGAGATTTCAGTGTAATAGAGTGAGAAATCTCATTGGTCTGGTGTTAGATTACATATCACAACTCATCTTTAAGAAACCACCACTTGTGGAGTTTTTGTGTAGTATTAAAGAGTATCCATAGTAATGTGGGTAAGAGAGGAATATTTTAATTACCTTTTTAACTGCATAGCGGTGTGAGGCCAGATTGTCTTCATATACTTTAACCAAAATCACATATGGCAATAGATAAAATACAAAAGCAGATGTGAGAATCTAGCATTAAAGAGATTTGCAAAGATGGAAAACAGTGCCACTTTTCACAAAATTATGTTTTTGTTTTGGAAAATGCAGTTATTTTTAATTAAAATATTACCTATATTAACATATAATAGGATTGCAAGTTTTAATGAATTAATAACTATTTTAAAAGTGTATTTGGTTTTATAGATGATAAATATTGATATATTGATAAATATTGATAAACAAAAGCTCTTTGGGTCCTCAATAAGGGGGTAAAAAGACTGTGAAGTTTGAGAATCATATCTATAAAATATGATCTTAAAGTGTTTTCATATCTCATTTAATCCTCCAACCAACACTGTGAGTTGTAATGATAATACTTCTTACAGAATACTTCATATTCTATGTTCCAGGCAGTGTTCTATGTGTTTTATGTACATTATTTCATTTAACCCTTGCAGTAGGTTTTGAGATAGTCCCTGCTTTTCAGATGACCAAAGCAGGCACAGAGAAATTAAGTAATGTGTTCAAAGTTCCACAGAAACATCTGAAACCCCAAGAATATAATAAAATATGTAATATTACTGAAACTTATTTGACCAGGAAACTTTTTTTATTTTAATGAAACAGTTGACTAGAGTTTCTTAAAATATGTTTTTGGAAATGCTGCAAGTAGGAGACCATCAAAGGGAAAAATACACAAAAAGGCTGAATGGTACTGAAAGGGTGATTAAAATGAGGATACAAAGTGACCATTGGATTTGGCAGGATTGAAATCATTCATACACTTGAGCAATTTCAGTGGAAAAGAGGTAAAGTAGAACCCTCTTTGGAATTGATTGAGGAAAGAATGTGAGACAAAGTGGAGACTGAAAATGGGCTGTAGTTTTGCTTTGCAGAGGATCCAGGTTAATGGAATTTTTTAGATGGGAGATACTAGGGCACATTTATACTGATGGTAATAATATACATAAATAAAGGATGTTGAGAGACCATATACAGAGAGGAAGAGGAGTGTTTCCTGTGTGTGCATATACATAGTTCTACACATATGTTTACACACCTGAATCAGGAAAAGTTTCCTTCAAGAAATGATATTTGAGGGGCACCTGGGTGATTCAGTCTTTTAAGTGTCTGCCTTCAGCTCAGGTCATTGATCCCAGGGTCCTGGGGTTGAGAACTGTGAGTCCCATGTTGGGTTCCCTGCTCAGTGGGGAGTCTGCTTCTCCCTTTCCCCCAACTTGTGTTCTCTCATGTGTGCGCTCTCTCTCTCTCATAAATAAAATCTGAAAAAATAAAAAACAAAAACGTTTACTCTGCAGTGTGGAGAAAGGGTTAGGGAAAGGCAAAAGACCAGTTTGGAAGTTAGATGGATTCAGAGAATCATTTCACTCTGCTAAGGGAAAAGGCTACAGAGTTTGGGAGTACAGGGCGCAGAATAATGAGAGGGAGAGCTAGGAAAGGGGAGACAGTGGTCAATTTGAGAGATAATTATGTATATCCTTAAAAGCATTTAAGTATATATACACATGTGTGTATACATACGTGTACACACATATGTAAAAAGCTTGTCATATATAATTTTTATAACTTTATTGATATAAAATGTATATATGCAAGACCATCAGAAGTCACAAGTGTTGCATGGCTTGTTGGATTTTCAGGGTGACCTGTCCATGAAGCTTTTGCCCAGATTTAGAAAAAAAATAGTCTATTACTAATATCCCAAACTCCCTCTCCCCCGAGGTTCTCTCAGTCATTATGCCACTATCCCTAGTGAGAGTCATTGTCCTACTGGATACAATCAGATTAGTTGGTTATTGAAAATGAGGGACAGAGTGAGGGAATCTTTTATTGATACATGACATACATAGAAAAGAATGTAAAGTCAGTAGTCTAGAACTTGATGAATTTTTATAAAATGAATACCCAGGTAATGTTTGAGATATAGAACGTATTTCCACCCAGAAAAGCCTATTAGAGATCCAGTGCCTCCCACTTTAAAAAGATTTTATTTATTTATTTGACAGAGACAATGAGAGCAAGAACACAAGGAAGAGGGAGAAGCAGGCTTCCTACCAAGCATGGAGCCCGATGTGGGGCTCTATCCCAGGACCCTGGGATCATGACCTGAGCAGAAGGCAGAGGAAGGCAGACACTTAACAACTGAGCCACCCAGGTGCTCCTGGTGCCCAAAGTTTTTATTGCAAGGTAGTCACACAGACACTCTCTGTCAAGGGTATATTAAAATTCTAGACTCTCAGGAGGAAGGCAGTTGTTCAGTATAAAAATGTTGTTAAAAAAAAATAAATCATGTTGTTTCCACAGTCCTAAATACAGTGAGCCATCTTATCAGTTAGGGAAAGTTTTATGTCAGTGTAGGGAACTATTAACTATTTATTAAGTTTTATGTCAGTGTAGGGAACTATTTATTTATTAATTATTTATTAACCAGTGTAGGGAACTATAAATTAACTATTTATTAACCAAGTTTCTTCCAGGCACCAGCCAAAAGGCTGTCTTTACGAGCGGGCCTTTCCTAAGGATAGCAATCTCAGAGCTCCTATATTAATTAACTTTTTTTCTGCATAATCACCATAGATGAGTTCTGCATATTTTTTATGACATCTAATTTCTCTCTCTCTTTTTTTTTTAAGTTTATTTAAGTAATCTCTATACCCAACATGGGGCTTGAACTCATAAATCAATTTGAGGGGAATTGATATCTTTAGAATTCCATATACCAATCCATGAACTTGTATATCCCTCATTGAAGTTATTTAAAATCTTTTTCAGTTAGAGGGTCTTGTACATCTTTCACTAGATTTACTTCTAGGTATTGATATGGCAGACATAGATGTAGCTATTTGGGCTATCTGCCCGACCTATCCTTGACTGAATCTGAATGCTTGTCATATCAGGAATCTGTCTCAACTTAGTTCAGAGATAATACAGACAGTAGTATTCTGTATGGAAGTTCTTCAGAGATCTAAGAATTAAAAAACAAACAGCTGTAGCAGTATGGCAAATTATTTTTTAGTGAGGCAGTTTCTGTGCTAAATATTTAGATGTTGAAACATGAAAAGTTTATGAAATCACATTGCACAACTGTGTAAAAATATTAAAATATGGACATCTTAGGTATCATTACTGTGCAGTAACACTTCTTGGCTGAATGAAATGCTGTGCAATTTAGGTGTGGTTTTAGTTTCAGTTAGATAATCAATATTTCACCATGGTTTTACATATTGAGAGTAGAGGGAATCAAGTGTCAGAGCGTGTATGTGTGGAGGGGTAAGCTGTAATATTAAGACATAATATACTATAATGTGATTATAAAATAAACCATGTTTTCAAATTTTTTTAAAGATTTTATTTATTTATTTAATAGTGAGAGACACAGTGAGAGAGGGAACACAAGCATGGGGAGTGGGAGAGGGAGAAGCAGGTTCCCTGCCAAGCAGGGAGCCCAATGCTGGACTTGATCCCAGGACTCTGGGATCATGACTGACTTGAAGGCAGACACTTAATGACTGAGCCACCCAGGCCCCCCATGTTTTCAAATTTGTGACTGTGACAGCATTTTTGTTCCTAGAAACTTGAGGAATGAAGGAAAGAAAGATTAGTTGTGAGCTTTAACAAATTACTTAACATTTCTGTGCCTTCATTTCTTCATCTACATACAGGGTATAATGTACCCCTTTTGTAAAGGACTTAGAACAGTGTCTGGCTTATAGCAAGTGCTTAGTGTGCATCATCATCATTGTTGTTGTCATTATTATTACTTGTTTTTCTGCAGATTTGTAAACACCAAAAGAACATGGACTTTGTCTTGTTCACTATCTTCAGCACCTTCTGTGTACTAGATTGTGTAGAATCCCTGCAGTCATGGAGCTTGCCAGTCTAATCTTGTACATGTTGTACAAGATTGTAGAGAATAAATCATGTTCATAATAAGGCAAATGAACACAGGCCATCATGTTCCTAGAAGAAACTCTAAATGATTTATAGAACATCTATTTACTAATTTTTTGCAATGACAGTGTTGTTTCATATCCTTGTTTAAGTTGAAATCCTGAGGGAAATGTTAGGCCATGGGTCTCATGGTTGTGCAAGTTTTTGGTTGAACTGCTGATAATTAAGTCCTCTCTGGTGCAAGGATGTCCTGGGAATTGAAAGACTCAGATTTAAGTTCTAGTTTTACTGCTGATTTTGTACAGGATTCTGAGCAAGTTACTTCTTTAGCTTGTCTATAATTGAATGTACTAAATGATTTCTAAGGTTTCTTTTAGCTCTCATTTTGTTATCAGTCAGCTTCTCCAAATATGTTCTGCAGAGAAAGGGGAGCAGGAATCCATCGTCTATAATATATCTTTGCCTTATAGCTGAATGTTAAAATATACATTGAGCTCATATTTCATAACTGTATTTTGGTTTTATTTATAGATGCCAGAAGTGGGTGGAGAATTGTAGGAGAGCAGACTTAGAAGATAAAACACCTGATCAACTAAATAAACATTATCGATTATGTGCCAAACACTTTGAGACCTCTATGATCTGTAGAACTGTAAGTAATAGAAGGGCTTGAGTTGTTTGTTTTCTCTCTCTCTCTCACTCAGTATCCGGTTGAAAATGTAAATCTTTATTAATATTGGGGTGTATCCTTGCACCCTACCACTTTTTTTAAAGTCGAAGACAAATTTGGAGCTGATTGGTATCTATTGTGTTCTTTAAAACCTGAGATTTTTTTTAACCCCACCTGTTTCTGATGCCCCATTCCTACTCACCAGAGGTTGCCACTTTTACTTTTCTTATGCACCCTTCAGAAAATTTTTGGTAATTATTAAAGTGTATGTTTAAGGTAGAGTTTGCATTTTTACTTGGAGCATCTTCTCCAGAGCTTTTTTTATGAGTGAAATCTTCATTGAGAAATGGAGCTCTTTGTTTTCATATGTACTGTTAGAACCCACCCTTATTTTTATGTTCCAAGTTACAACAAGAAGCAAATTATATATTTAATGTGAAAAAAATTTTCCATCAGTATTTTTCAATTTCATATCAAGACCAGGATCTCTCATCCTTACTACTGTTAACTATGTGAATTTGGCCATGTCACTTTCCCTTTCTGGGCCCCAAAATCTAATAAGGAGATTAAACCACATAATTCCTGAGATTTTAACATTTTTAACCCTCTGTGGTTCTGTCGTTGCTGTGAATTATTAGAGACACAAATAGGGCAGATTTTATTGAAATGAAGCAGACTTGAAACACTTTAAAAACTAGTTAGGAAGACAGTTTTGTTAAATAATATATTCTTGTTTAGTTATAACTAATGTATCATCTCAGATATTGGGATAGACATAAACTTGATTTGAAGATACACTATATATTGTTACGCAGCAATTTATTTTGATATTTTTTTCAGATACATTTTGCAGAGGCATCAGAAAACTAAAGAATGATTGGGTTATTTTATTTCTCAAAATTAATTGAAGCAGATACTTGTGAAGTCATTGGGAGGTGAGCCAATTCCGGTTCAACAGTTTAATCACAAATATTTGAGGGATATTTTTGCCTTGCTTTGTTAAGAGGGTAATAATCAACCAAAATAAGGGATTTCATATATTTAAAAGGCAAACCATTTTTATGTTCTTGACATTAAGTAAAAATATCCCAAATTATTATTTTAAATATACAAGCCATATGCATTTTTATTTTAGTAATAAATATGGTCTCTTTATTAGACAATTCCAGTGAGATTAATGTGAGAAATGTAAAATTAATAGTTCACCCATATTTTTGTTTAGTCAGAGCATAGAACAGAAAGATGAGCTATTTTTGCTTTTTAAATTTCCACATGATTCTTCAGTCTTGAATAAGTTAATGCAAGTACGAGAAGAAATTCTTTCTACACATGTAGAAGGAGACACTGCTATTAAAAACTGGCTTATATGGTATAGATATCCAAATGTTTGAGAGGTTTGATTTGATTAATTTGGCATTGAAAGTTTCATCACTAAACATTCATGGCTACTTCAACCAAAGCCAAATATTATCTTTAATGCTAGAGTAAGAGCATTGCTTTATGCTCAAACCTTAGTTCAGCAGTTAAAGATTAAATCTTGATACTGAGTTAAAACTGTCATGCACATAAATTGAATATAGCTCTTTTTTGCATGTGAACTTTTAAGTCAGTATTTATAAAAAGTAACGTATTTTTAATTCTTTTTTTTTTTTTTTGGTCTGTAATATCTTTGCTTTATAGCAAATCAGTTTGATTTAAATTTAAGAAATGCGTTAGGAATGTTTTATCCCTCCTCTCCTTATTTAATAATTGGTAAGGTATCAAGAGTTGACTGTGTATGTTTGTATGTCATGACATGTTTGCTAAGCAGGAAAGGTGAAATGTTTGGGGTATGGTATAGTTTCTGCTCCCTTCAGTGATTGTGTCCCTAATCAATCTGATTCAAAATTCCTGGTAGACTCAGGATAATTGGCCCAGCACTAGAAGTTGAGTATCATTAAGAGACAGATTTAAAAAAAAAAAAAAAAAAAGGTTTTCTTCTTTGTGTTTTCCATGAGGCATGGGGTTGAAATGGAAAATATTGACTCTGAATAGAAGTACTTCCCAAATATGTTTAACACTCTTTAGATAATACCCAAGATAGTGTGTTCCCTTTAGTGATGTATTTTTTTCTTCATATCATCCTAACTTTCCTTCCCTTGGTGAAAAAAAAATACAGTTGTTATTTTTCTTTGGCATATACTTTGAACATGCTTTAATAGTTAGCTTTGAAATAATCACTGCTCCCAAGAAAGCTTTTTGAAAAGAAGAATATGTGTCTTTATCAGTGCAGACAGACCTGTGAAGAAATTAAAGGCACTGTTTCTTTAGACTAGACTGCAGTTATTCCTCTGTTACTCTTCCTGTTAATAAGCTTCTTGTCCCTACCTGACCTCTGGGTTGGCTGTTCAAGACTGTCAACATCCAGTTTATAGCCAGGTCGGATTAGGTTAACAGGAATTAGAATAGAGAATAGTCATCCTCCAGTGATAAGAATGTTAGAATTAGAAATTTAGAAATACCTAGTGTAATGTTTGCAAAATCCAATTATGTATATCATGGTTGTGAATGAATTCAAGTGGCATATGAGTCAATTTTTATTTTAGGAGTTTCACTATGTGTTAAAAATATACGAAGCTCATCAAAATCATTATTTTATCGTTTGTATTGCCTAAGACAATGCTAACTTTAAAAATGAGTGGATTATGTAAAAGTGCAGATGATGGTATGCAAGCCTTATCATTAGTATGTGAATCTTTTCATTTTAGGAAATATTGGTCTAGTTTAATACTTGAATTTTATTCAGAAGAGGAAACTGAGGTCCAGAAAGGGAAAGTATTTGAACAGGATCTTACAGTGAGTAACTGGTAGAATTTGGACTAGTTCCTGGGTCTCCTGGGTCCGACCCAGTCCAATATTATTTCACTATACCTTGATGCTTCTCAGTAATAGTAGTGAAAGTGGAGTGAACATCAGGTAAAGAAGGAAAAAATTACTAAGAATATACAAAGGATAGATTGAGAAACTTGTGTTCCTGCTGTGGATTTGGTAGGCTCATGGAAGGGCAGAATAGATGAAGTCACTGGGAGGATGAATTAGAAGTAGATATGCAAGATGCAAATACATTTAATTTTTTATGCATACCATCAGTTCCGTTCCTTTTTTTTTTTTTTTTTTTTTTTTTAATAGTAAGATTGCCGGAAGGGCAAATGCAAAAAGAGTTAGAAATAATAAGCTCTTCTGGACTGACATTGTCATTCTGCAAGTCTCTACACTTCAGAGCTGGAGTTGAAGGAGTACTGGGGAAGTCATTAACATAGCATTTTCTTTTATGTGTAATACATTCTTACAGACTGTCTCTGAGTTAACATATTTTTCTTTTTCAGAGTCCTTATAGGACAGTTCTTCGAGATAATGCAATACCAACAATATTTGATCTTACCAGTCATTTGAACAATCCACATAGTAGACACAGAAAACGAATAAAAGAATTGGTATGTCAATATAGTTTTGGCTTTCCCATGCCCCATAATACTATGAAATCAAATATAGATGTGTTCATGTTAAAATTGAACCCAAGTTAGTCTTTATTTCAAAGGTAGCATGGAAAGTGAGTACTGTGGTTATTGAAGAAGCATGGATGTGCGACAATTAGTTTAATACTTAAGTTGGGAAGTCTTTTTCTAATTTAGCCTTTTGATTTAGCCTGTTGATACTCATTGCCTTGGGCCAAAATATGCTGTCAGTTACCACTAGCACATTCCCTTCCAGGGGAAGGGGAAGGAAACACTACCTTTTCTTTTATAGTAAGGAAACTGGAGCTGAGGGGTATTTCCAGAATTCAGCACAAAGGGATAAAGAAAGGGAAGGTATAAAAGTTAAGACATGGTGGGGGTCGGGGGGCGCCTGGGTGGCTCAGTTGGTTAAGCGTCTATCTTTGGCTCAGGTCATGATCCCAGGATCCTGGGATTGAGTCCAGCATCCGGTTCCCCGCTCAGCAGGGCATTTGCTTCTCCCTATGCCTCTGCCTGCTTCTCTCTCCCTCTCCCTCTCTCATGAATAAATAAATAAAATCTTTAAAAAAGAATAAAAATTAAAAAAATAAAAATTAAGGCAAAAAAATAAAAGTTAAGACATGGATACTTTTATGTAGAGGTTCTGTCACTATTAAGTACTGACAGTTAGAAAAAGCTTTTAAATCTCTGTATATGGCATCATTTATGCATATTTTTATATTCCTTTGATACCCTTTAGTTCTAATGCTTGAAACCTATCTGGTTTTTTTTGTTGACATTAGGTGAACAACATTAAATTACTGAGACTCCTCAGTCCATGACCTTCTGTCTTTGTTGCCACCGGCGAGACCCTTATTGTATTTTTTCTTCCTCCTTCCGGTATTACTGTTCTCATTTCCTCTCTTTTTGGTATCCATGCTAGTGTATTTAATATTTGTCATTTCATTCTGCCTGCTGTGTGCTTTTTAAAGACAACATTTATCTAATATTCCTCATTTTTTCTGTTTCTATGTTTACCTTTCATATTTATATCTTTCATTGATTTGGAGTTTGTATGTCTTTATTACCATAGCTTTATAATATATCTTGCTTTCAAATACAGTGATTTCTTAACTCTTCTTTTTCAAAATTGTCTTAGCTGTTTGTGGACCTTTATCCCTCCAGATGAATTTGAGAATTCTTTTTGTCAGGTTATAGAAATTGTATGGGGATTTTCATCATGAATGCTTTGAATTACCATCTTTGCAGTATTAATTAGTCCTGTCAATAAACAGAAAAAAACAGCTATCAAGTAATAGCAGTTATTGACAAAACTAAATACTAGTTCTTTGAATACTTTTAGGGGCACCTGGATGGTTCAGTTGGTTAAGCCTCTCTTTGGCTCAGGTCATGATTTCAGGGTCCTGGGATTGAGCCCTGATTCGGGCTCCCTGCTCAGTGGGGAGTCTGCTTTTCCTTCTACCCCCTCCCACCCCACTCTGGCTCTGGCTTGTGCACTCTCTCTCAGATAAATAAAATCTTTAAAATAAATTAAAAATTTTAAAAATACTTTTAGGAGTACACAAAGTAAAAAAAATAGAAAAAAATCAGGGTTTTTGCTGCAGTTCTTTAAAAGAGAACAATATGTACATTCTTCCTTAAATTACTTCCTAAATACACTATAGTTATTTTTGGTATAGATTATGTATTCTGGTTGAGATTGTTTCTAGCAATTTTGAAGACCCCTTTTTATTAATCCTAATAGTCCACCAAGTTTTCTGTGTGATTGATTGTATATCATCCTCCAGATTTGCCTCTTCTTCCTATCCTCATAATTAAAATTTTTCTGTTGCCTGTGTTCCTGTTGAGTCCAGACCCCTAAGAGTGCTGTGTTGAACAATCCCAGGAATGTCACAGCTGGTACATTTGTGGCATTAAATGTGCCTTTTGTTGTTGATATTGTTAAATAATTTTTATGAAGTTAAGGAAATTCCTTTTATTCCCTTTTTGTCCTCATGTTCAGAATTTTTATCATACCTTGTTGAACTTATCAGAAGATTTCACTGCATCTGTTGAGTAGAAAAGTTCACGATTTTTTTTTAAAGCAGTGAACAACATTTATGGATTTTCTAATGTTGAACCATCTTTGCATTCCTGTGATGAACCCTAATTGATTGCAGTATATCTCTCTTCATTTGTTTGATTTAGTTAGTTAATGTTTTATTTAGGATTTTGCATTTATAATTTTACGTGTTGTCCTCTGATTTTCTTTTTGTGTGCTCCTCTTACCCAGTTATGATATCAAGGCTCTATTAGCCTTATAAAATTAGTTGTATAGCTTTCCTTTTTTTCCTCTTAATTTTTCTAGAGAAACTTAATGTAAGGTGTATATATATATGCTGTCTGCTCCTGAAAGTTAAACCATAAAACAGAGGGCTTGGGGTAGGTGAGGGAATATTTTGATTGCCATTTTGATTTATTTATTGGTTTTCTCTTCTTGTGTTTCATTTGTTCTCAAGAGTTTATGAACTGCAGCTAGGATTTTGGAATGCTTGTTTTTTTCTGAACCTAAGATTATTTTAATAGTCTGCAAAAAAATAGTGGTTAGTTTTATCAATGATATCTGCACTTCTGAGCTATTTTATTGATTTCTTCTTGATTTGAGGGATTTACTTTTTAGCTCTTTTTCTGGCTTCTTGAATGTTTAGTTCATATGTATGTATATTCAAGCTGTAAATGTCCAAGTGTGTTTTAGTTGTATCCCACAATTTTAGACATGTAGTGCTTTCATTCAGTAACCAGAAGTGTTTTGTCAATTCCCCTATTCCGTTAACATAGGATTATTTTTGTTTTTGGTTTACAGGATTTATATTTTTAAAACCTTACTGTAATTTTTATTTGGAGTGTTATAATTAAATGATACATAAGAGGATATGTACAGTCTGTGCAATACTGATTCTTTCTAGTTTTTGCATCTGTTATTGCTATTGAAGTCTGATGCCAGCCTGATTCTTGCTCCTTTTTAGATGATCTGCTTTTCTCCCTCAAAGTCTTTAGTTTTTTTTTTCCTTATATTTGACATTTTGAATTTTTGCTAAACAGGGTCTAGATGGTTTTTTTAATTATCTGGATTTACATCTTTAAGTTCTGAGAAGTCCTCAGTTTTTATTTCTTCATGCATTTCTTTCCTTCTATTTATTTGTTTTTCTGGGACTTCTCTTAGATGAACACTGACACTCCACAACAGTCCTCCACATCAGCATTCTTCTTAGTAATACGTACCAGGGGTAAGATGCTCAGCAACTCCCCATCCTATAGCTATCATTTCCCCATATTCTGTCCCTTGGGAACCTCAAATACCTTATTGCAGACATACTCTTCCAGATCTGCCTGCCATCCTTGCAATTGCAACTCACAGGTTAATGAGGGAATGTTCCAGATTGGCTAGCCTGTTGACATTTCTTGTTAGCAGTATCATGTTTCCATGATGCCTAGCAGGTACCCTGCTAACTCCAGCTGCCACTGGTACTGCTGTTTGTCTGCCCAAGAATAGTAATGGGGTGGGTTGTGATTTAAGCATTGTGGGGGGTTAGAGGGAGAGAAAAGGACATGACTGGGAAGTCCTTCCTTGGTCTAACCCTGTATGTATGTGCCACTTGCACTCTGTGCTGTGTGCATCCATTTCTCTTCCATTCTGCGCTGTGTTACTCTCTCCTTCCCAGGGATTGTTCGTAGCTTTTATGTTAGATTCTGGGATCCAGCAATGGTCTCTTACCTGGCATTACCCCAGGATTGGATTGAGTAGGGAACATGATTTGTGACCCTTTGGAATGCCCATCCTGTACTTTCATGCCTTTTATTAGCCAGCAAACACTTGTAACCCAAAGTTATGATGAATTTAAATATAAAGTAAGTTAAACAATGTATTCTTTCCCCTCTAGTATTTTATTATGAGCTTGGAGTCATTAGTAAATTATACTTCTGGTTTTTTGTCATCTCTGTTTGAAGAATGTTTTCCTTATAAGGAATTTATGCTCTTGAAGGAATTAAATTTGAGTCAAGATATGCTTTTTACTTATGAGTCTACAGTGATGTGCTAGAGTTCAGTTTTCTTAAAGGTGTGTTTTCTTTTTTCTTGTCATTTAGAGTGAAGATGAAATCAGGACACTGAAACAGAAAAAAAGTAAGTGATAGTGTTAATGACTCAACTTCTGAATGTCTTTTAAAAAGGCCTTGACCTGGTAAGGACAAATAATTATGTTTTATGTCCAAAACCTGCCGTGAGAATGATGTAAGTGTGCGGTAGGCATTGTCCCATGGTCTGGAATTGTCTGTGAGACTAAAGTGTTAGCTTAGTTTCTTGATTGAGTGCTTCTGTGCCATACATTTTGCCTTCTCCCCACTAGGACTGTGCTGTTGGTGTGGTAGGAGTAGCAGACACACAGACAGAATGTCCCAGAATAGGAAAGGAGAGGCAGCAGGAAGGACAAGAGCAGAATCTGCATCTACCCAATGTGTGGTGCATAATAAGTTCTTTTTCTTTTTTTTTTCCTTAAAGATTTTATTTATTTATCCAACAGAGAGAGAGAGCACAAGCAGGTAGAGCGACAGGCAGAGGCAGAGGGAGACGCAGGCTCCCCACTGAGCAGGGAGCCCGATCCCAGGACCCTGGGATCATGACCCGAGCCAAAGGCAGATGCCTAACAACTGAGCCACCCAGGCACCCTCATGATAAGTTCCTGATACATTTTTAAGGAGTAAATGCTATGGGAACACTTAACCTAAGAGAGAATGGGAGTCAGAAGCCTTTCTGCAGGGTACTGATAGATGATCTCTGTCACCAAAAAATGAGGACCAGAAGTTGTTTTCGTTCTTGTCAGTGATTGCTATTATTCCTCCTTTCTCTGTCTCCTTCTACTACTGTGTTGCTGTTATTATTAATGTAAGTCTTTATGTGTATTGTGTACATAATCTTTATTCTAAGTGCTTTTCTTAATTGACTTAATTCTCACAGTAGTCCTGCAGAGAGGAGACCTAGAGTCAGGCAAAGGAGTGAAGAATATTCTAGACAGAAGTAGAGTGGCTTGACACCAGGTGCCAGATTTGGGCGATTATACTCATTTTGTTGTTGGAGCTTCTAAGGTCCCGTGATGATTAATCAGAAAATGAGCCTAGATGGGACCACAGGGTCCAGGACTTGCAAGGTTATGTGTATGACAGTGGGCAGGGCACTCACCTCAGAGCCTCGGTTTTCCTATCCAAATACAAAGATACTTCTAGTAGTCTAATATTAGCCTTAAAAATTGCCTGAATATAAAATAAATAAATAAATAAAGTTTAAAAAATTGCCTGAATATACTTTATGTTTTATTGGCTTGTATCACTCTCCTCTTCCATATAAAAATGTAGCTTAATTTCACAGAAGCTGCATCAGCCTGGATCTTGGAGCCACACAGGCTTGGATTTGAATTTTATTTCCATCCTTCTAACCATATCTGTGACCTTGGGCGGTTATTTACTTTCCTCATTTATCAAATGGGGTTGATAGCACCTGCCTGTAGAAGGAATAATGTGATATATATAAAATGCCAACACAGTGCCTCTGTAAATACTAGTTCTCTTCCTTTTCTTTTTTCTGAGGGCACAGACTGTTAGAGCTCTGTATAATTTTATGTCACATGCCTTGTTAAGTTTATAAGAAATCATTTCTCTCTTACAACATTCACTGCAGGATTAAAATAGATCTGTAATACGGTTTTTATCTCCTCCTCTAGAGTGTGCCTTATTGTAACCTCTGTACCTAGTCTGTGGTCCAGTAGGTGCCTTTGAATGTTGAATGGATGAGTTTGTGAATTTTAAATATTTAACCAATCAAAAATACAATTTTTATTGTTTGTATGGTTCTTCCTGAGCCTTTTTATAAATTTAATTTTTTTTTCCAGTTGATGAAACTTCTGAACAGGAACCAAAACATAAAGAAATAAACAACAGCAATGCTCAGAATCCTAGTGCAGAAGAAGGGGGTGAGGAACAGGATGAAGATATTTTACCTTTAACCCTTGAAGAGAAAGAAAACAAAGAATACTTAAAATCTCTATTTGAAATTTTGATTCTTATGGGAAAACAAAACATACCTCTGGATGGGCATGAAACTGATGAAATCCCAGAGGGTCTCTTTACTCCTGATAACTTTCAAGCACTGCTGGAGTGCCGGATAAATTCTGGTGAAGAGGTTCTGAGAAAGCGCTTTGAGACAACAGCAGTTAACACATTGTTCTGCTCGAAAACACAGCAGAAACAGATGCTAGAGATCTGTGAGAGCTGCATTCGGGAAGAAACTCTCAGGGAAGTGAGAGACTCGCACTTCTTTTCCATCATCACTGATGACGTAGTGGACATAGCAGGAGAAGAACACTTGCCTGTGTTGGTGAGGTTTGTTGATGAATCTCATAACCTGAGAGAGGAATTTGTGGGCTTCTTGCCTTATGAAGCTGATGCAGAAATTTTGGCTGTGAAATTTCACACTACGATAACTGAGAAATGGGGGTTAAACATGGAGTATTGTCGTGGCCAGGCTTACATTGTGTCCAGTGGATTTTCTTCCAAAATGAAAGTTGTTGCTTCTAGACTTTTAGAGAAATATCCCCAAGCTGTCTACACACTTTGCTCTTCCTGTGCCTTAAATATGTGGCTGGCAAAATCAGTGCCTGTTGTGGGAGTATCTGTTGCATTAGGAACAATTGAGGAAGTTTGTTCTTTCTTCCATCGATCTCCACAACTGCTTTTGGAGCTTGACAATGTAATTTCTGTCCTCTTTCAGAACAATGAGGAAAAGGGTAAAGAACTGAAGGAGATCTGCCATTCTCAGTGGACAGGCAGGCATGATGCTTTTGAAATTTTAGTGGACCTCCTACAAGCACTTGTTTTATGTTTAGATGGTATAAATAGTGATACAAATATTAGGTGGAATAACTATATAGCTGGTCGAGCTTTTGTACTCTGCAGTGCAGTAACAGATTTTGATTTCATCGTTACCATTGTTGTTCTTAAAAATGTACTATCTTTTACAAGAGCCTTTGGGAAAAATCTCCAAGGGCAGACCTCTGACGTCTTCTTTGCAGCCAGTAGCTTGACTGCAGTGCTGCATTCACTAAATGAAGTGATGGAAAATATTGAAGTTTATCATGAATTTTGGTTCGAAGAAGCCACAAATTTGGCAACTAAACTTGATATTCAGATGAAACTCCCCGGGAAATTCCGCAGAGCCCAGCAAGGTAACCTGGAATCTCAGCTCACCTCTGAGAGTTACTATAAAGAAACTCTAAGTGTTCCAACAGTAGAACACATTATTCAGGAACTGAAAGATATATTCTCAGAACAGCACCTCAAAGCTCTTAAATGCTTATCTCTTGTACCCTCTGTCATGGGACAGCTCAAATTTAATACATCAGAGGAACACCATGCTGACATGTACAGAAGTGACTTGCCCAATCCTGACACACTCTCAGCTGAGCTGCATTGCTGGAGAATCAAATGGAAACACCGAGGGAAAGATATAGAGCTTCCATCTACCATTTACGAAGCCCTCCATCTACCTGACATCAAGTTTTTTCCTAATGTTTATGCATTGCTGAAAGTCCTGTGTATTCTTCCTGTGATGAAGGTTGAGAATGAACGCTATGAAAATGGGAGAAAGCGTCTCAAAGCATACCTGAGGAACACTTTGACAGACCAGAGGTCAAGTAACTTGGCTTTGCTTAACATAAATTTTGACATAAAACATGATCTCGATTTAATGGTGGACACATATATCAAACTCTATACAACTAAGTCAGAGCTTCCTACGGATAACTCAGAAAACATTGAAAATACCTAAGAAACGTTTAAAGTAGGCTTTCTCTTATGTTTGATATTTGGAAAAATCTGTAAGAAATTTGAAAACATCTTACAGAAAAGCTGTCAGGTGTATGTAGGCCACTTAATCACTGAATATCTTGACATACTGACCTCTCATTGAGTGTATTAGCCATTGATAATCTGCCTATTTAAATGGCCCCTGTTTAAACTCTCATGCTTTGGAGACATAACTGTTCTTCCAGAAGATAGCATTGAAAGTGCCACATTACACTTCTGTGGGATTTCTGCTAGTGGCACTTGGGAATTGTTTTAGTTAAGTCATTTTAGACATAACATTTATTATCACTGTATCCAATTGTCGGGTATTGAGTTATCACTTCTTAGAAGATAAAGATTTTGAAGAGGTTTAGGGGGAAGGGATACATTTTAGAAAATGTTACAAGAAGCTCATGAGTGACCCTTGAGTAGTAGGAGTGTTAGTATGTTAAAAATCGGTAATGGACAGTTCAGGGAGTTACCAGACAGAAACATGTGAGCTTGCCAAGCAAGGATTGCAGTAGAGATTTTGTCTTTATCAAATGAACTTAACAGAACAAGTTACAGTTAAAGTTTGAATGGGAGACCCTGCCATTGTTCCACATTGGGTTGTTGCTGTTTACATTCCTTTGTTGAGCCTACATCTTCATAAGCTCTTTAGCACCTGTATGTTGAAACACCTACGACTTTATAAGCTTTTTAGCAGGTATATGTTGAACACCTCTGTTCATGGTCAAGGCAGGATCAGAGGCCATGGATACTGACAACTGATTTGTCTGTTTTCCTCTGTCTTTTTCCATGACTATATCTACTGCCTCGTCTTGATTTATAAACAAAACCTGGAAAACCTACAAAAATAAGTGTTTTGTGGTTTATCTAGGAATAATACAGAAAATATTGCTGTTATTTTTGGTGAAGAAGATCAATTTTGTATAGTTTATTTCAACTTAAATAAAATGTGAATTTTGTTTAAAGTTCAAGTATGTGATTTTTGGTGGGGGACAAAGTGGATTCTTGTGGTAAATTCTTTTTTCAAAAATATCACCTTTGCAATTGAAGACGGGTTTTTTTTTAGGGAGGTGTGGTTTATGGTTTACTGCTTGGGGTATATAAATGACATTTTAATTGAGTAATTTCTAAATAATAAGGTTTATCTAACTCATTTTTTAAAAAATATTATGTGCTCTATGACCCTGTTACAAATTTTCAGGGTTTGTGTAATTGTTGATAGCCAAAATGTAAATGAATTAATTATGCCGAGATGTCATTGAATTATTTTATGTTGGGATATGTTAGTGTTACTTGAGTTTCAGAAAACAGAGTGCGGTGCATTTGCAGAGTACAGGTCTTAAAGATAGCTGGCAGTGCATTTCCCTGTCAGGGACAAGGCTGACAGATGTGTTAAATCAGGACACATTACCCATTCAGGTTATGAAAAAGATAACAGAGTTTATCTTATAGCCAGAGTTCTAAGAGGAGCCTCTGTCTTTGGCAGAAAGAACTGATCAGGTACATGGTGGCAGAATGACAAGGAAGGAGACAGCTGGCCTTCTAATACCTGCTTCTATGGAGTTCTTAGGACACTTAAGAGTGGTATGACCTTGGAGCCCCTATGTGGGGCTGTCTTTTGGGCATCTGAATTGGGCGTGGGACTCTTGATCTCAGCGTAGGTCTTCATCTCTCAGGGTCATGAACTCAAAGCCTGCATGGGGGGAAAAAAAAGTGGTGTGACCTTGGTAGATTATTTGACCTGGGTATGTTTCCTTAGCTCTAAAAAACACACTTATGGTTGTGCTGTGAAGGGTAGATAATTTATCATCAATTACCTATGACTGCATTAACAACATCCCAAAACTTAGTGGCTTAAAAAAACAGTTCATTTCTCAGTTCTGTGGCTTGGTTGAATGGTTCTTTTGCTAGTGTCTTGTGGGCACTCTGTCTTCAGCTGGCAGATTGGCTGGGAGCTGGGTGGAACAGCTGGGTCTCTCCATGTGGTCTTTTATCTTGGGCTTAAGGCATAGTGGTCTCAGAGTACCAAGAAGGCAGAGGCAATAGCTTCAAAGGCTGAGCTCGAGAACTCACCGAACATCGAACATCGCTTTCACCACATTCTTTTGGTCAAAGCAAGTTATACGGCTGGCGCAGATCCAAGGGGTGAGGAAAGACTCCTTGTCTTGATGAGAGGAGCTGCAGAATACAACCCTTTTTGCTCTCCATCTTAATTATATATATATGTAAAACAGTCCTGCAGCTAGCACTGGGTAAGCTTTTAAGATGCCCATCATTTGTTTTTATAATCTGTGTATGTTCTCTAAATTGGGAATTTATTGAAAACCCCCAAACCTTAATTTGTTAAGGCACTTTCACAAACTGATGTTTGAAGATAGATTGAGTCATTGGTGGTCTCCCCACATATAAAACATTGTTGCTTTTGCAAGATTAGATAGAAAGTGATAGGTATTGTGACTATACCATAAATACTAGGTGAACACCTGGTGTGTGCCAGATTTAAGTGCTGGCAATAGCAGATGCACTTTTCTTACTAGAGCTTACAGTCCTGAGTTGGCCCTTGGACTATAATTTTACTAATTTGTAACTATACATACACACACTCAGAGTTAAGTGAATCAAATTTACTAAAATTAAAAAGACATAGAGGGTATCTATAAAAGCCTGTTCAGTTTTTTTTAATTCTATATTAAATCTAAACAGTTTGTGAAATATACTAGAAAATAGATTTAAGATTTAGCAAATCTAATTGGAGAAATTTTTGCTTTTGACCTATCCACTCTCATTTATGGGGAAAAAAAAAAGTTACACAGTTGAAACATAACATAGGATTTGTTACCTGAAGAATAAATGCGAACAAATGCTTATAACTAATTTTGTGTAATTTTTATTTAATTCCTAACAAAAACCCTGAGGTAAATAGTAATTGAGTTGAAGAGACCCCTCTTGAAGCGAGTTCCTCTGCAGTAACTTAATTGGATCTGGTTTTTATTTCATTTTAGGGACCGCTACTTTCAAAGTGCTATTTGAAGTGAGTGATTCATAAAACAGGAAAGTTGTACTTGCAGTGTTTATTCATATTTATATGATACTTTACAGCTTACAGAGCACTTTGACTATATCATTCCAGTGCTCTGAAAAACTCAAGCAACTATTATGCCCATTTTTCAGTTGAGAAATTGAGCTCAGAGAGGTAAATGAATTGCCCCAAATTATATAGCTAATAAGTGCCAGAGCCGTGTACTTCAATCCTTCAATCTTAAAATTGATTATGAAAGCCACTTCATTCTTATGGTTTATAAAAGAAATATTTGCTTTAGGAATAGGCTCCTTTTATGTTCCTGCTTTATCCATTGCCAGCTTTTAGCACGGCATCTCTAGAATGTGCTCATTATAGTCGATGTAGATTCTTTGGGGGGAATAAAAAAAGTCTGAAACTTCTGAGACTTCACAAACTGGGTGTAGAAATGCTGCCACCTTTGTTTGGCTGCCAAGACACTACCACAAAGGACTGTAGATCCAGGTCCATTTATTTCATGAGAGTGGGTGCAGCTGTCTTCTTGCTGTAATCAAATGCTCCTCTCTAGCCAGCTTTTTGTGGCCAGAAAAAGCAAAGAAATTTTTAGTACAGATTAGCATAAAAATCTCTACTAGATCAGTTTCAGGAAACAATTACTAGCTCAGAAACAACAATAAGTGTGATCTATAGGTTAAAATGGCAGTTAATTTCCAGATTTTTAAAATGCCCTTTATTTTTCACCATGAATACTGTATAAATAGAGTACACTACCTGCCAATGTATTTGATTTCATAAATTATGTGGACAGGGTGAACAACAGACTTCAAAACTAAGTAGAGGTAGTAAATCTGCCCTTTTTAATGAGTTTGGATTTACAGTAGTAGTTTAAACATCTGGAAGTTTAAAGTCTTAATTCATTCCAAATGTTCAACGAGGATATGTTGCAAAGAGGATATTGTAATTGGAGGATCAAGAAAACTACTATGACTCAATTTGAAGCCATCCTAATTTTCTATATATGCATTAATCACTTAAAACTTGAGGTTGACAGTTCAAAAACAGTCGAGATGGACCCAGATATCTAAGTTGGCATGCTTATAGAAGAGTAACTTAAAAGAGGGCATAGTTCCAACAAGGATAAGGTTTAAATGCTGCTAACATATCTAAGATACAGCCAGATAGTGTGGCTGTGTTCTGTGCTGCATATGGGTATGTGGTGGGCTTTTTATAATTATTCTTAAAACTGGACTGTGTTAGGGAGTCAAGGAGTCACAAGGGAGTCAAACCTTGTGACTTAGAAATTGTAATTTTGATTAATGCATCTTGTAGTCCAAGAATCTGCAGCCAGCACCTAGCATGAGACCAAGCATTCATTTAGTGCACACTTACTGAGTCCCTACTGGATGTTTGTTAGGTGTTGGTTTGATTTTCCTACAGCAAAAACGGCTGTGGTAGCAGGAAGAGTGGTTATCATTGTGGTAGCTGCTGTTAAGAGTGCTCACTGCCTGCAAGAGGCTGTGCTGAAGCACTTTACCTGGATTGTCTGGTTTCAGCTTACCACCCTGTGAAAACAATAGTATCTCCGCCTTTTTTTTCAGGTGAAAACCCAAGAATTAGAGGGTCATGCAGCTGGTGAGAACGTTGGAACCAGCATTTTAGCGTGATGTAAAGATTTACTAATCTAATTTGTTGTCCCTTGTATTTGAGGCTTTTCATGCTAATTTCAAATACTGTCTTGAATGCCTGTAGTGGTCAGTCTCTTTAGCCCTAGGCATGAGGCTAAGCGTCATGGATATAAAGATGAGAGTGAGGCGGAGCCCATGCCATGGGTGCCAGGGTAAATAAAACTGAGCCCATACTTCAGTGAGCTGAGTCACATGGGGAAGCCAGATCTGCAAGTCAGGATCTTCCAGGAACTGGGCTAAAGGTAGAGTATTGGTATAAGATCCTCATGACCAGGGCACTTTTGAGAGTGTAAGGAAGCACTTTTACTAGTTACGGCAGAGTAGCATAAACCGGGACTATCCAGAGCAAACCAGGACTTAGGGTCACCCTCGCAAGATGAGAACCTGTGGTGTGAGTGGAGCAGGCTTGAGGTGACGCCCCAGGTACACTTGTCTCCAATCATTACCCTTCCACCCTCACTGTCCTCCAGACCTCAGCTTGGTCGTCACTTTTCTGGAGACTTTCCGTCCTTGAAATCTGAGTCAAGCAGCCCTTATATGTGCTCCCAGGCTTGCCTGGCTCTTCAGTAGATGTAAGTCCCTGTGAGTGAGAATCGTGTGGTTTCTACATGTCTCCCTGTTTGCAGCTGAGAGTAGGGAGTTGGCAACAAACAGCCTTTGCAGAAACCTATAAAAACAATATTTCTTTTCCCACATATTGCTTCATTTAATTGATAATAGTATATAAAACTAAGCTGGATTTACCAATAATTGCCAATAAGTCCAGTTGGAATAGGTTTGAAGCCACTGAGAAATTGACATTTGCTAAGAGTATATCCACCTTTGAAAATCGTGTGTCTGTGGGACTTTATGGTCCTAAATGTTTTTAAGCTAGTCTCTTGCTTCTCAATGAAAATGTGATTTGTTATCTTAGTATTAGAAATCTACCTATATGCAGTTGGCCCATGAACAATGCAGGGTTTAGGAGCACTGACTCCCCTGCACAACTGAAAATCGTGAATAACTTTTGACTCTTCAAAACTTAACCAATAGCATCCCGCTGACCAGAAGCCTTAACAATAGCATAAAAAGTCGATTCACACATATTTTGTATATGCTATTATATACTTTATTCTTACAATAGTACCTAAGTTTGTCTTAATTTTTATGGTATTTCTAGGTTATGCAGTTCATCTATGAATTTTTTCTAATTGTCTCAAATCTCCAAAAAATTCTCCAATATATTTTATTTATTTATTTATTAAAGATTTTATTTATTTATTTGACAGACAGAGATCACAAGTAGGCAGAGAGGCAGGCAGAGAGAGAGGAGGAAGCAGGCTCCCCGCAGAGCAGAAAGCCCAATATGGGGCTCGATCCCAGGACCCTGGGATCATGACCTGAGCCGAAGGCAGAGGCTTTAATCCACTGAGCCACCCAGGTGCCCCCTCCAATATATTTATTGAAAAAAATTCACATGTAGGTGGAACCATGCAATTCAAACCTGTGTTGTGCAAGGGTCAACCATAATGTTATTCATTTCCCCCCTCCTTACTAAGAGGATATTTCTTTTTCCAACCACTTTTACACATATTAAACTGTAAAACCTACATGGTAGAGTTTTAGATCCGGAAGGAGTTTTGGAAACTATGTAGGCAACCTCTCGTTTTACAGAGGACTGGACAGGACACCTTGCTCAGGGTGACGCCACTCGGTGGTGGCAGAGGCCGAAGGGAGAACAGAAGGGAGAACAGTAGTGTGGTGTTCTGTCGTACCACACGGATGTAACTGAAAATGGAAAGCCTGAAAGAATTCTTTCTTGGCAGGTAAGTAGTGTCCACCCTTTAAACTGTTACTCATGCAAACCGTAATCCCGTAAGTATGTCAGCTCTTCAGGAGAGAGATTTATTAAGCGGGCCAGGGCCTGGGGTTAGTTCCTGGCACATTTCTGTTTTGTGTTACTGTAAAATTTTGGTCTTAAAAATGTTTAAAAATGTTTGGTTTTAAAAATATTGCTTACATCTTTACTGGCAAATTCCTATTCTTGGTGTGATTATTTTTCTTCAGAAGAGGACATGTGGTTAGATTATGGATTTGCAAAGCCTTTTTCCTAAAAAAATGAGATATTGAAAGCTTTCCTTATAATTGTATCTTGTGGGATTTGGACTTTTAGTAACAGCCGCTGCTGTATGTTGAGCACTTACTATGTCCTGTGTCCTCTTAGGGACTTCATATTCATCAGTTGTTTTAGGTTCACCATAACCTGGTGCAGCAGCTCTTGCTATCCTCATATCATGGATCCAAAAGTGACTTTTGCAGGGCCATTCAGTGGTGGAGTGGGAGTCAAACCCTGACCAACTGATTTGGGTCAACCAGTTTGCTCCTCAGAATGGAAATAGCCATCTTTTTAAAAATGTGTGTGAAAAGACTTGGAGGAAAGTACACCAGAATACTAATGATTAGCTCCAGGTGGTGGGAGTATGAAGATTTATAAATTCTTCTTTGACATTTCTATTTTCCATGTTTTCTGTAATATGCATATTTTTCCTATCTTGGAAGAGATTAAATAGCATTCTGAAATAGAAAATTGGAATTTCAAGATTAGTTATGTGAAGACATTTTTCTTCCGGAAGATTTGTTACTACTTTTCCAGTTCCATTTAACACACATCCTGCCAGACATTACACCAGGTGTTTTTGCTAGAGATAAGACGTTGACACTGTGGCAAGTTGTTAAGCTGGGAATTCTTAAGACCCAGGTCCTGTCTGTCACTATGCACCCCCACCTCTTGCCCCCAGTTCCTCCTTAACCACCTCTACTGTTACCATTGCAATTTAAAACCACTGCCATGTCTCTTTATCTTTCCCTCCAAGTTTATTTTCCAACTAATAGCCAGAGTGATCATGGATGTCCTCTTCTCAGACCTTTTCAGTGGTCTCGGACCAGAATCTAAGCTCTGACCATACATGAACTACAGACCTCCATGATCTGGTCCATGCCATCCTCTGGCATATCCTAGTCTGATTCCTGTTCACCCTGCCCAGCTTTTCTGGTTTCCTTCTGGTTTTTCCCACTCACCAAGCTCATTCAGAGAAGCTCATTCAAGACCTTTATACTCGCTATGCCTTGAAAGCTATCAATCCAGTTAGCTGCTAATTCACTTCTGCAGCATTTAGGTCTTTGCTTAAATATCTCTACAGAAAAGCTTTCTCTGCCTCCCCTTTTAAAACTAGCCTACCTTTACTAGAAATTATTGGTCTTTGCATATTCGTATGTAAGTTCTCTAAGGGATAAGACCTTGTGTTCACTACAGCTGTATCCCACTGCCTGAAACAGTGCCTGGCATGTAATAGGAGCTTTGTGTGTATTGAAGGAATGTCCAAATGATGTGTTTTAGGACCACTGGGAAATTCAGAGTGGCTTCAACTGGAGATGAGGATGGAAAGGCATTTGGAGCTGTCCAATCTCTGAAAACTGTTGAAATTCCTGCTTAGGAATTAACAATCACCCCCTGGTCAGGGCATACTCCAAGAGACGGTAAGCCTAGACTTCTTGCCTGTGTGGACTGCCACAGGAACAGAGTCCTTCATAGGCTCATAGATGTGTATGGCAGACTCCAGCCTGCAATTTCTGGGCATGTTTAGAAAATTTTGAGAACACAGTTGAACTAAAAAAGCAAACTCCACATTGGTCACTGTTAATCATAATTAATAACGTCTGTGATTTGTATAGTCTTCCAAAGCGTTCCCAGTTTTGAGACATGATCCCTTTGGTCCCCCCAGGCCCTGCCACAATAATGACCTTGGCATGTGATTCACCACCCTCCCCTGCCATATAATACCCTCTTATTTATCACCCGTCTTACCCCTTCCTTTCCAAGTCAAGTAATTTCTGCCTTGTTTTTTCTTCTCTTCCTTCCCTTCTCAAACCACAACCCATATAATTTTCATTGCCCTCTTTAGAACCTGTTTGCGTCTCGGCTCCAGCCTTTTTATAGAGAAGGGGAGCAGACCTGGAACAGTACGGAGGGAGAGATGTGCACTTTTAAATTACCTCCATTATGTAGTGGCATTTTCCTCTGGGCAGTTCCTTGTCCAGTTCCTTGTCCAGCTTTGCAGTCTCCCTGGGTGATAGATGACTAACACAAAATGGCTGCTGGTGCTTTAAAATCATTAGCAATCTCAGTGCTCATTCAAGCACTCTTGTCTCTACCCCATAGTATGAAATTGATCAGCTTGCTTAAATAATAGAACTAAGGTAATGGTTTCTGCTATGCTTCATATAATGATACTTAGGAAGGAATTTAATACTTACTGAGTGACTCCTGTATGCCAGGCACTGTATGAGATCCCTTATGTATAAAATCTCATTTAAGACCCACACTTTTATGAGATGGACACATTATCCCCATGAGAGAACTGAATTTCAAGGAAATTATTTGCTTGCAGTCACATGGTCCATGTCTGTCCAAAGCCAGAGCCCGTGTCTTTGCAAAACGCAATGCAGCTAGCCTCAACTCTACCACAGCACTTGAGAGTGTACCAAGGGTCTTCACAGACATATGTCATTTCAGTCTTCATGACAGCCTGTGAGAATGGTGGTGTCATCCTGAACTGACTTGCCAAAATGCAGCTCCACTGGAACTCAACTTCATGTCTCCTCTAGCTCTGTGGCTCTCTGACTCAGAGTCTGGTGTTTGGGGGAAGGGTCCCATGCAGATCACTCTGCTAAATGAGGGATTTGAGTTCATCTCTAGAAGAGTTCAACATTGGTGGGCTATGCTGGAGGGACCAGACCACAACCCCTGTAACATCAATGACATCAGGGATGTAGGTGTTCATTGGGGAGGTCTGGATGAGACTGCTGTCCCTTCCCTGCTAGTGAGAGTAGAGGCAGGCCTGGCTGGGACCTGAAAGCATCCAAATGAGGGAAGGGGCAGGGTTGGACAGACCAGTAAGAAGCAGAGGTTTGGTGTGAGGACAACCAGTTGGTGTTGCTACTTGTGAGCTATGTGGCATTGGGTGAACAATTTCACCTTCCTGACTTCAGATGTCACTCTGTTGATTGTGCAGTCACGGGCAAACCTCAACACGACTTGGAATGCCACTCTGTCCAAGAGAAGGCTTGGCAAACCTGACTTCTTGGTTATGGGAGACTATCCCAGAACAAGCAGGAAGTACTGAGGACATGAAGAACCTAGAGACTCACTTCTCATTTGTACCCTTAAAAGAGAGGTTAGGCAAGTTGCTGCCCCTCTCTGGGCCTCAGTCTTCCCATCTGTAAAGCAAGGATGCTAATACTGCCATGATTAAGAAGAAAATGTTTAGTCAGCTATATTTATCATGTCACTGAAATGCTCTGATAGAAAAAAGCTCCTTGATGAAATTAGGAAAGTCTCATGGACTTCACGCCAAAGGACCTGGAAAGATTTGGAGGAGTATGGTATGAGGTAGGTCCTAAAAGCTGGACAGGGGTGCAGGGAGGGGTGCAGAGTTTGGACTGCCAGGGCAGGAGACCAGGTGTCTTCCCAGACAGGAAAGGCTACTGCTCTGTCTCTTCCCTTTCCATCCATCTTTCCTTTTCCATTAGCATCTCTCCCACATTCACAGCTCTGGCCCTCAACTCTCATTTCTAAGAGGCTATTAGTTACGAGACACGCTTTTAATTAAATTGCGGCTTTTAAGGGAATAAAAAAATATCTCCACTATAAACACACACTGGTTTTAAGTTGCATCTCAGTTTCAAAACCATTAAGTTATGGGGAGAAAGTATATCTTAGAAATGAGAAAATACTGAATGTGTCACTTCAAAATAAATACTACCCCCAAAATTTCGTCATGTGGACCTTGAGACCGATATTCATGTTCCTGTTCTACCACATGCTAGCTTTATCCTTCTGGGCAAGTTGCTTGATTTCCCCAAGCATCAATTCATTTTTTAAATGGTCTATAAACTGCCCAGGCATAGGAGGTGAGCAGTTAAGATTATTTGAATCAGAATGTTGACTCATTTTGGAAAGAGGACTATAAAACATATTTTGTCTAAAATTAGGGGTTGCCATAGTTAAAAAAAAAACACGTATATGTTGTCATGTTAGGACAGTATAACACAGAGTGGTGATTCTCAACTGGGGGCGGTTTTAACCCTCAAGTGACATTTGGCAGTGTTTGGAGGAGTTTTGGTTGTCACCACTGTTGGGGGCAAGCTACTGGCATCTAGTGTGCAGAGGCTGGGGAAGCAACTGAACATCAGTGCATAGGACACCCCCCACCCCGAGAACAAAGGGCTTTCTGGCCCCGAATGTCCATAGCATGAGGTCAAGAAACCCTGACATAGAGATTCAGAGTGTTGATTGTGGAGCCCAACTATCTGAATGTGATCCCCGGCTCTGCCACCTACCAGCTCTGTCAGTTACTTGCTCTCTGTCATCTGGGGGAGCATAATAGCAGTTTCTGCCGCATGAGGTGGTTGGGAGGATTACTAGGACTGAATGTGGGTAGAGACCGGCTTCTAGGCGGCACCCAGTAAGTGTCAGATGTTAAGGAATCGAATAAGCACTAGACTGTGAATATACCTGCTGACGAGTTCTAGGACCTCAGATAAGCACGTTAATGCCTTGTGTCTCAGTTTCTCCACTGAAAATTATGTTAAAAAATTATGGAGATCAAATGAAATCATGACTATGATAGCATACTGGGAACAGTGGAAAATTTCACAAATACATTTGTGTCATTATTATTGCCTCAAACCCCAGTAAGACAACGTCCTGGGGTGAAGCAGTGAACTCTCAGGGGCCAGGCTGTAACTCAGAAGGAACAACAGAGAGAGGAGGTGCTCCGAGCAGCACGTTGCAGGCCCAGCAACGGACTGCACCTTAAGTACATCCTCAGCTATGAGTGCAGGAAGTTGCCTTTATTGCACAGTTATGTGCAAGCTGCGCCCGGCCCCACATACCACTTTCCCCGGAGGGGTGCTTGGCGGAGCGGCACGCAAGCCTGCGCTGCAGGCTCTGAACTCAGGGAAAAACAACAGCTCAGATGGGAAGAGAGTCCCGCAAACCCTTGGCCAGGGATCTGTTCCCGCTCTGCCTGTGTCTTCTCTGGCACGTAGACGAAGGAACTGGCTTGCTAGCCTGGACTCCAAGTTCTGCCAGAACTCTAACTCCAACCATACAGGACTGAGTGAGGATTATTATCCTAAACAATTATATCAGCAAACCATTAGTTAGCAGAACTGTGTCAAGCAATTTACATAAATAAACTCATGTGATTCTCAAAACAACCTTGTGAAACATTGAGTATAATGTCCGTATTACTGATGATAGCACCGGGACTCAGACCTTAAGTAACCTGCCCAAGAAGGCATAGAGCCAGGTCCACACCACTGTTCACTAACACGCTACATGTGCAGAATGTGCAAAGTGCCTGGAAAACATGAGGCACTTAATACATGCTCATTGAGTTTAATGAATGAATGCCTAAAGGCAAATCACAAAGTGGCTTGTCCTTTCTCCAGCTCTGCCCATCCCCGCCTCTTGTCCCCTCATCACTGTCCTTGCCTGGGCTCCCAGTGTCTGCTCACTTTGGCCAAGAGCTTGGCACCTTCTAGGTAGTAAGTAAAATTGTGCTTTCAGGGACCTTCAGGGCCAGCGGCAGAAACTAGCCTTTCCCACTGTACCATCCGGTGACCCCACTCCGTGCCAAGCCTGGGGGGCTTCGGAACACAGATCTTTGTCATCCTTAGTATCTGATCTGAGGGGGGCCCACATGTGTGGGAGGTCGGTGGGGCCAGAGGGAGACTGATGAGAATACCAGCTAGTTCCAAGCAGAAGGATAAAAGCAACCCTTGAAGGGGAAAGGCTCAGGGAAGCCTTCCCTCGGGGTGAGGCTGCTTTGAAATGCGCATACCTATATGGGCATAGATTGGGCCACAGCTGCCTTCCCATCCATCCCGGTGTATACTCCTTTCAATGTCCTCGCACCGTACAATTGAAAATGAGGAAACGGTCTCTCTAGCAGTTTCAGAATCCACACTGGGGAAGAAGGGAGAGGGAAACGGCTGCTGAGTGCCTACTTTGCCAGCTGCTTTCATCTGCTTTATGTAACTTAATCCTCTCAAGTAGCCACCAAGGTAGGCGCACCCATTGTAGAGTTAGGGGACGTGAAGTTCAAAGAGGTTAGGCAATTTGCTGAAGGTTCCAGAGGAAATTGCTTATAGGGATAAGCCAGTCAACTGGCCTCCTCCCACGTTGGATCCCTGTGCAGGTCCACCCTCACACAGCCCCTGAGAGGGCTATTGTTGGGGTGTCCAGTACGCTGTAGAGTCTGGGTGCAAAGGGAGGACAGCTCAGTTTCTGCAGACCCCCCACAAGGTTCTTTGGTCAAAACAACTCAGGGGAGTGCCCAGCTTCCCTGGAGTGCCTGTGGAGACAGTCTAAAGGCCAAGGGTGCACAGTGTGGCAAGACACGTGGAGATCCATATCCAGAGGTGGTCATTTTTCTCAGTGGGGCTTTAGATGGGGATAAGAGCCTGAGGGAGAGGCTTAGGAGAGAGGGACATCTTGCTCATCCCTCGGACTACCCAAGATTAGGCCAGTAAGCTGCTTTGGGACCCTCAGTCAGACCTATGGGGGAAAGTTCAGCCTACACCACCCATAGTGAATAGAATTGCCAACCCAGGCATAACACACTACTGTATCACTCACTATTAATCCAAACACAATCACCCCTAGTCATGTAATCCCCACCCTCCATCCCTCCCCCAGTCATTCCTCTGCTGCACTCAGTAACTCCTTTCTTTCAGTAAGGGTTTGCGGACACCTGTTAGGCAGCTTGAGAATTTTGCCAGGATCCAAGAAGCGTAAGACCCAAGCCTTGATGGATGAGTTGGAACTTTGGCAAGTAGAAATGGGTTAAAACAAACAGCAGTCAGATGGAAGGAATGGTGGGAACAAAGAGAAGTAGTAAAGTCTGGGGGAAGCAATAATGAGCAATAATTTGTCATCCACTTAGGCAGACACTGTTTCCCAAGAATATTTGACCACGGAGCATCTCACAAGAGGAGTGACTTGAGGAAAGCACTTCAAGAAAGGCTATCCCAGAGAGAGAGAGAGAGAGGAAGAGTGTGTGTGTGTGTGTGTGTGTGTGCATGTGTGCACACATATGGCAGAGAATAGACTAGTGAGTGCTGTGACATCTGTGCTTGCTCTTGGAGGTGGTGATTTTCAGCATCACTTCCGCAGAATCCTGGCCCACAGAGGTTCTCTGTGGTCTTGCAATACAGTGTCCTCGCGGATTCACGGATTCACGAGGACAGTAGCATACTGAAGGCCACTCCCCCACCCCCACCAGTCCTGCAGCAAAGACACATGAACTTTGCTTAACCCTGCGTGGACCAAAGTTACTTCACCATGAATCCTTTTGTTTCGAGGAACATCTTTATTTGGGGGGTTCGGGAGCTAATTTTTTTTTTTTTTAATGTTAACGTGTACTTACAGTGTGAATACCTTTCAAACAGAGCAATGGGGTATGCCATGAGAAGTTTTCTTTCCAGCCTTGGCTCCCTTAGACTCTTAGTTTACTTCTTCCACAGGGTAGCTCTTCTGTATCTTTCCAGAGAATCCTACGGTACACACGACACATGTGTATATTTTCCTTTCAAAATGTACATGAAGGCCACTGATAAGCACCTCCCTTCCGTAGGCACATTTCATCCCAGGGACATGAGATAAGTGTTTAGGCATTCCTGTAGTGAGGCATCAAGATCATGTCTAGGGGCGCATGAGTGGCTCAGTGGTTAAAGCCTCTGCCTTCGGCTCAGGTCATGATCTCAGGGTCCTGGGATCGAGTCCCGCATCCGGCTCTCTGCTCGGCGGGGAGCCTGCTTCCTCCTCTCTCTCTGCCTGCATCTCTGCCTGCTTGTGATCTCTGTCTGCCAAATAAATAAATAAAATCTTTAAAAAAAAAAAAAAGATCACGTCCAGTCTCTTGTTCATCTGAACTAGGGGCTGGTAAACTATGGCTTGATAAATCCAGCCCACTAGCTCCTCTTCTTCTTCTTCTTCTTCTTCTTTTTTTTAAGCAGTGAACTCTAGGGTCCTCTAGCTAAAGTCATCACAGTCTGGCCCTTAATAGCTGCGAACAATGCTGTCATGAATATTCTTCCCCGTTATTGCAAGCATGTGCAAGCAGATGTCTCGTAAATACATCCTATTTGCTCTAGGCCCGTCTGAGGGGCATAGCTCATGGTTGAGTTGATTTTCCTTTTGTTTTGAGTGAGGTCAAGCATCTTTTTACAGATATAAAAATGTTTATTTTTCTCTTTTTTATAAATTTTATTTCTTCCTACTTGGATAAAGAACATTGAACAAAGGTACTTTTCTTATTGCTTTATAAAAATATTAAAGAAATTAGTATTTTGTCTGTCTTGTGTACAAATGTTTCCTCCATTTGTTATTTGTCTGACTTTATGGGTTTTTTTTTTTTTAAAGGTATATCTACTTATTTTAGAGAGAGACAGAGAGTGAGCAGTGGGGAGAGAGCGGAGGGAGAGAACTCCTCAGGCAGACTCCCCGCTGAGGAGGGAGCCTGAGGCTGGGCCGGATCTCACAACTCTGAGATCATGACCTGAGCTGAAATCAAGAGTCCGGTGCTTAACCAACTGAACTACCCAGGTGCCCCTGTGGGTTTGTTTTTTTCCATGCAGAAACGTTCTTAGTGAAGTGAAGGTGAGTTCAAGTGCTGACAGTATAGGAGGTGGGAGGACCTGGCCCAAGCAGGCAGTTTTTGTTTGCAGAGCCCCTGTTTGGTTCCAGATCCTGGGCAGACACTGGGAATCCAGTAGTGAACAAGATAGGCAGAGGCTCTGCATGGTGGTGATGGTGGGAGAGTAGGATAGTGGTCTGCAAGGGTGTCACAGGGATACGTCCCTCAGTTGGACTGAGGAGTGAGGAGGACCACCCAGGGGTCCAGGAGGCAGGAGGAGAGTTCTGAGAAATGATTCCTATAAGGCTAGACCTCAGAGAGGTGGCGGTTTCAGAGTTCAGGTTCCTGGAGCCCAAGCCATTCTGGGTGGTGATGAGACACCAGGCTATTGGGGGGCAAGGCAAGGACAAGAGTCCAGGGAGTCTCCTCAAACTCCTAAGTGGACAGAAAATTGCCCTATCAGGGCCTGCCCAAGGTAGGAGTTTTGTCTCTTTGTACAGAGGAGGAAAGTTACTCTCGGGGCTAAGCCACGGCCAGTAAAGACGAAACCAAAGTCTGAGTGCTTAGGACTGGTTGGAGCGGGGGTGAAGTGTTGCCCTAAGAGCAGCAGACAATGGGAGCAGAATGCTGATCTCTCCCGGAGTGAAGTCCTCTCCCTACTTATCCACAGTCCTGGCCTGGTTCACACCTCTGCAGAAGAATCAAAGAGATAGCGAACCACGTGTACTAGACAGGGTGGCAGCCACGGAGGGGAAGATGAGGCAGGGAGGAGGGAGAACTGATGAGAGGGCTGATTCTGAGGCCTGGAATGCCAGGCTAAGGTGGCTAGAGGCTGATGAAGGTGATGAGGGCCAGGAGGCCTGGGAGCTGCTTTCCTGCCTGGAGCCCCACTCCCCGGGCTCTTGTAGGCAATGACAAGGAAGGGGGGGGGGGCGCCTGTGGGGAGAGCCAAGAGCTCACAAAGATTCCGCTGTGCTTGGCCAGGACTTCCTCCAGAGCCCGCTTGCCTGCTTGCTTGCTCTGAGGGAAGGATCTGATTCAGAAAGGTGGTTGCCCAGGGCTCAGGGCCAGGCCTACTGGCTGCCAGCCCAGCACAGCACCCCCACTCCGAGCTCCCCATCCTGGGGCCTCCTCATTCCTCGTTCTTTTAGCGCTCCCTGTTAGACCCCAGTAAAATACCACAGTCTCGCACTGAAGATGTAGTGAATGCTGGGGGCCAGTGTTCACCTGAGGACCTGGGGGAGGGGATGCACGTGCACAGTCTGGTCCAGCGGGCACTTCATGGGGAGAGAAACACATAGAAGCTGCCCTGACCTGAGCACCTACTGTATGCCAAGCATACAGGGCATTTGTAGGGTTCCTATTTAATCCTCCCAACCATCCAGCAAGGCAGGTATCATCATTTCCATTTGACACATAAGAAGAGAAAATCCCAGAAAGGCTAAGTGACAATAGTGAGTCAATAGCAGGGCTAGAATTCTAACTCTGGTCAGCCCTGCCTGCAAATCTTGACCTTAACTCTGTCGTCCTTAAACCCTATAGTCCTTTGTGCAGGAAATGGCCGTGTCCTGCACGTGTCTGGTGCAGAGAGAGGTTCCCATGGAAGTTGAGACATTTTCTCTCTCCCTCTGCCCCTTCCCCCAAATAAATAAATAAATCCGAAAAGAGAGAGAGGGAAAAAAAAGAACTGTGCTCAGGTGGCTGGGTTCAGGACACCCACCTGGCCCTGTATATTTCCTAGGATACTTGCAGCAAGAAAGGGCCTTAACTGGGCCTATTTCCTCTTCTGTCAGATGAGGACAGCTGGACTAGGACTTTGATTTTCCTTTTAAGCTGTGGTACTTTTCTTCAAAATAATCTTAAACTGAACCTCAGTATTCTTTCATCCATTCAACAAATATTTATTGAGACCTTCTGGGTTCCTGGAAGGTAAGGTTGATTGGATTTTCTTCCTACTGTGAGGCACTCTGGCATATGGTAGAGAAATCAAGGGTCCCCACCCCTCTGCTCAGGATGGGAATCGGCCACCTGGGCTACCAGGGGTCCACTTCCTCATCTGGGAGCCTAGCCATCAGAGTTGGCCTGAGAAGCTCACTGTGGTGACAGGAACCTTAGAGATAGTCATACACTCATAAGCAACCACATCACAGATTAGATGACAAAGGCCCAAAGAATATACCAGGCTATGGGTCCCTTGAAGCAGTCTCTTCATGGCATCATTAATCAAAGAATCTTTGCAAGGGTGCCTGGGTGGCTCAGTGGGTTAAAGCCTCTGCCTTAGGCTTGGGTCATGATCCCAGGGTCTTGAGATCAAGTCCCGAATCCGGCCCTCTGCTCAGCAGGGAGCCTGCTTCCTCCTCTCTCTCTGCCTGCCTCTCTGCCTGTTTGTGATCTCTGTCTGTCAAATAAATAAATAAAATCTTTAAAAAACAACAACAACAAAAAGAGTCTTTGCAGAGTTGTTAGAGACCTGGCATGTCTGTGGGGAGAGAGAAGCTGGGAGGACGCATGGCCTGGGAAAAGCCCTGGAGGTGGGAAAGAAGCTGTCTTGCAGAGGCCAAGAACCCCACCTTCTCCTGCCTGGCAGAGCCTTCTGGACAACCTCCCCCACCCCTCCCCACCCTTGCCATCCTCTGCCCAGAGCCAGGGTGCCAGCTTGGGTTTGGTGAGTGCAGCCCTAAAGAAGGTGTTAGATGACTGAAACCCTCCGTTGTAGACATTCTGGCATCTTTCACAAGCCCAGCTCGCCAAGTTGTCCTCCTGCCAAACTGGAGAATGGCTGGCTCCAGAAGGGGACCCTCTCCAAGCAGGTAACTTGATCTGCAGCCCATCCCCAGCCCATCCCTGGCTACCAGAGCTGGAGCCCTGGAGAGTTTACAGCCACATGGCAGGACCTGGGAGCAGTTTTCAGGATCAAGAGAAACAGCTACCAGGAGTTCTAGAGCCAGGGCAAGGGGGCAGGGTGGTAGGAAATGGGACTGACAGCCCAGAGACCCGGGTTCTAGTCCCAACACTTCACTAACTTGCTGTGTGACTTTGGGTAAATCACCTCCTCTCTTGAGGCCTACAGTTTTCTCATAAGGGAGTCCAATAGAGGAGTGGCTCCCAGAAACTTGTGGATGGACTGGCCTAGGGCTACAACACAGTTTCAAGTAAAGGTCTGATTGCTCTGCCCCGGCTGGTCAGGGTGCCGGCTGGCTCTGCACCCCACAGTCCTCAGCCTCTCTCAGCTCTCATGGAACATTCTGAAATCAGTGGAACTCCACTGGGTGTGGTTTCCATTTCCTTCAAGATAACCAAGTAAAACAGGGTTTTCCTCCACAACTGCAATAAAGTTCAAGAATAAGCTGGATATAGAACTCTTCCCGTCTGAATCCTTAAACTGACAAACCAATGTGTGAATAAAATTGTGAAGTAAAGCTTTGACTGTTTCTCCCCTGGGATTTTTTTCCCCCACTATCATATCAGTTTTTACTATCGTATCACATTTATTTTTCTGCTATCATATTTTTACTACCTTTTTTAACATATGATTTTCTTTACTATCATCAGATAAAGTATGCTGTTGTAAACTCACCACTGTCCTTTACTGAGATTATGCTTTTCCCATTTTATATGCCCTTTATAGCATGAAATGTCTTTTTTTTTTTTTTTTTCAGATGAAATGGTGGTATGATAGGATAGTACATGGTAGTTCTCTGAGTTAATTTTTTACAAAGTCAGATACATAGAATAGTCTGGTTCACATGTGTCCGGCTTAGTGTGTTTCCACTAAGTGAACACACTGGGTTCACCACCCAGATCAAGAAACAGAACACAGTGAGAGTTCTTATTTTAATGTTCTTCCCCAAGCAAAATGAGAAGTTGGCAACTTTACATTGTTCTCCCACTATTTACTTAAAATGGATCTATCTGTAAAACCTAACATTTGTGAATCTTCCGGGCTAGATGATCTAATGACCCATGCAGTGTGGGCGCTCTGCCGTTCTGTCTGAGCCCTTGGAGCCAGTGTCTTTGGAGCTGCACCAACCAGAGGGAAGTAGGCTTGGCCTGGAACTCTGCCCAACCAATGCCAGAGGATAGGGAGAATCTGGCCAAATGTCCCTCCAGATGTGGAACTCAGCACTGCTGGCTGCTGAGAGCCAGAGCCGAGGGACAGTAAAGAGGAATGGCTTTGGTAATGAACCATTTCTCCCACTCAGGCCTCTCTCCAGCCATTTTCATTAGCCATTACTCTGCCCCTCCACCCACCTGCCTTCCTGGACACCTAAGAATCCCTAAGGGCTCTTTTGTGCCCCAAAGTGGCCATCCCTTCTACCCCAACCAATTTGCAGGTCATGCTTCCCAGACCCAGGAGATAATTTTTGACGTCTTTTGCTTCTTTATTGATCTAGGAGGAAATCCTGGGACCTTTCTGAAAGTTTAAGAAATTTGTCCAAAATCACACAGCGGGCCGGGGTTCCAAGAGTCCACACCCGCTCACTAAGGTAATGCACATTTGTCAAGGACCGGCTTTGTGCCAAAAACATAGGAAAGGGTGATTATAACGAAAAAGAGCCTTTCTGTTCAATAAGTATCAAGTATTATTCTGTTCAATGAGCATGTACCCAGTCCTCACTGCCTACTGACCATTCACGCATTCAGCAAATATTTATTGAGCAACTTCTCTGTGCCACTTGGCTTCAGTCACCTTCCTTGGGGAACTCACAGCCTGGTGGAAAAGTAAGGGCAGACAAAATGTCTATAGATGAAGCTAGACAGTGATGGCAGTGATGAGAGTGGGATCAGGGATGGGGGAAAGGAGGTGTCACAAGAGGTGGCAGGGACCATGGAAGGCTTCTGGAAGGCATGGCATTTGAATTTGCTCTCAATACAGGAATTACAGTCCACCTACTCAGCTCCCTGGAGTCCGCCAGAATGTTCCTCTCCCACTAGCATTTCAGTATTGGTCCCTTCTGCTAAAAATGACTGCCCTCCTGCCACTAGTGGCCTGGGCTTAGGGGCTTGTCACTCAAAAAAAAAAAAAAGTTAGCTGCACACACACATAGCTCAGTTTAGGAAGCCTACAAGTCTCGTAATGGAAAGCAGCCTTCTCTCTGCTTAAAACACACGCACCCGCACACGCGTTTTCCGTTCTACAGAGGCAACTTGAGTTTTACTTGCGTTGCTCCTTCTCGATGTGTCAGTTTTGGACTTCTTTCTCTTTGCTCTCTCTATACCCACATGTCCGTTTTGTCTCCCCTCCACCCCCCGTCTGTCTTGTCCAGTATAATTATGTTACATGTCTGACTGGAAGAGTACTCACCGTTTGCATTATTAGGCATATAAATGCTGCTGACAAGTGAGCCGTGTAATATTCTGTGATTACTTTTCCTTTCCTGAGTAACAATTACAGTTATGTAATCTCTCAATATGTTTAAATGTGTTGGATAGCCTACCAATTTCATTTCTTGAAGAAATCTCTTCCAGAGCCTTCCGTCCTGTTCCAGGAGGGGTTAGTTGCTTTCTATTGTGCAACCATTGGCCTGGGGACTCCTCTGTACCCTCCTTTATGGCATCTTCTCCTTAGATACCATGTGCTCCTCTTCTTTGGTTTACTCCCTTGCTCATTTCTGCTGAAGCACATCCTCTAGCAGCTTCCTGAGAAAGTGGGCAAGGAGACCTCACACGACTAAATGTCTTTATCCTGTCCTCACTCTTCATAATCATTGGGTTAGGCATAGAATTCTGGGATGGAAGGAATTCCCTTCAGAATTTTCAAGGCACCTTGCCATTGGCTCCTAGGACCCATCTTGCTCTTAAGAAATCCAGTGTGGGCACCTGGGTGGCTCAGTGGGTTAAAGCCTCTGCCTTCGGTGCAGGTCATGATCTCAGGGTCCTTGGATCGAGCCCCACATTGGGCTCTCTGCTCAGCGGGGAGCCTGATTCCCCCTCCCCCTCTGCCTGACTCTCTGCCTACTTGTGATGTCTCTCTCTGTGTCAAATAAATAAATAAAATCTTAAAAAAAAAAAAAAAGAAAGAAAAGCAATCCAATGCCAGTATGCTTCTTACTCCTTTGCATGAAGCCTGCCTTTTTTTTTTTTTTTTTTTGTTCTTCTACCTGTAAGTTTTTGCCATCTTCTCTTTGTTCTCAGAGTTCTGAAATTCTGATGTCATGGTATCAATCTATGTTCATCCTCAGGGCGGAATCCTAGTGGGTCATTTTAGTCTGACACTCACGTATTTCAGCTCTGGGACATTTTCTCTACTGCTTCCTCCTCAAACTCCTGTTATGCACATGCTGAGTTCGCTTAAACTAGTCCTCTAATTATCTTGTCTTTTCTGCTTTCCCTTGTTTAGCCTTTTTGCTCTATTTCCTCAAATTTATATCTGAGTTCTTTTGAGTTTTTTGTTTTCTGCAACAGTATTTTTCATTTCCAAGAGTCCTTTTTTGTAGTCTCCCATTCTTACTCATCAATGTCCTTAGGACATTAACAAAGGTTTTCTCTTTCAAGTCTTCTGCTTTATGCCTAGTTGCTATCTTTCAAGTCCCCCGCCCCATGTGTTTCTAACCTCTTTCTTACTAGAGAATTTCCTCAAATGTTTACTCATTTTTTGCAGTCTGCTCATATTTAAAAATGGGACTCTAGGGGTGCCTGAATTGCTCAGTCTGTTAAGCGTCTGCCTCCGGTTCAGGTCATGATCCTGGAGTCATGGGATGGAGCCCCACATCAGGCTCCCTGCTCGGCATGGAGTCTGCTTCTCCCTCTGCCTGCTGTTCCCGGAGCTTGTGCACTCTCTCTCTCTCCTACTCTCGTTACATATCAAATAAATGAAATATTTTATTAAAAAAATAAAATAAAAATAAAAAGGGACTCTAAAACAAAGACCTGATACCAGACAGTCATAACTGGGGCTGAGCACGTGGAGCTAGTTGGGCCACTCCTTGTCTTTTCTGCTGAACCGGTCAAGAAAAAAACTCCTTCAATCTCCTGTCTGGGGGTACTATCCTAGCGGCCAGAGTTTGGGTAGTTGAATGGAGAAAAAAGACTGAAGACCTCAGCATTGAATACATAAGTCATTACTTGATTCCCATGGTCGGAATGCCCCCAGAGTTGAGATCTTCTGCTACTCTCTTCTGAGAATGGGCCTTTAGTATTCTACCAGGTAAGGAGTGTGTCTGGGAGTCTAATTGCTTCTTTTTTTTTTTAAGATTTTTTTTTTTTTAATTTGTTTGAGAAAGAATGTGAGAGAGAGGACGAGCTGGGGCGAGGGTGAAGGGAGAGGGGAGGGGAGAAGCAGACTTCCCACTGAGCAGGTAGCCCCATGCAGGGCTAAAGGCAGACGTTTAACTGACTGAGCTACTCGGGCAGCCCAGTCTAATTGCTTCTAAAATAGATTTTCAAGTAATCTTCCTCTTTTTAAGCCTCCCCACCCATCCAATTTCCAGAAGTTCCTGGTACAGCCAACTCCTGAACCATCTGGAGGTTTCACAGTGTAAATTGGGCTGCTTTTCAGCTTTTTGTTGTTGTTGTTGTTGCCTATTTAGGATTCAAGCAGTTCCTATTCTTTGTTGGCTGCGTCTGGTTTCTAATATTTTGATAAATCCCTTCACTGTTGTTTTAGTTGGTTTTAGGAAAGACCACAGTGTGTGTTCAACTTGCTATCCTTATCCTATTTCAATTTTAAATAAACAACACATTTTCGAGCGGGAATTCTCTGCTGCCAATTTATAGAAGTAAGCCGTGTAACCAGCATGTGGCAGAGTGCCTCCCCCACTAGTTCTTTACCTGGTAAGAACTTTCCTGGCCCTCAAAGCCCAGTCTAAGAGCCATCCTTTGTGATGCCTTCCTCAGTCTCCCAAGCTGCTATCTGGTTTTACCCAATTTGGGTCTACTGAGTGATAAACATTATATAGAACTTTATAGACATTATCCCATCTAAATCTTCACACTTTACACCTATAAGACCTGGGGAGGGGGGCAGTCCACAGACCAAGATCCCACAGCCAGTGAGTGAAAGGACTGAGATTTGAACTCAGGTCTGTCTCTACCACTGAACCCCTTTTGACATTATTGTTAATTCTGAGGAGGCCCAAAGGAGGAGCTTGCATTCTGGTGGGGGGAACATAAGTCAGGTGTACTGCACAGACAGTCCCAGGCATAGAATAGGAAAACAAAATAGGAATAAAGATGTTGAGTGGTGTGCAGTTCAAAGGAAGGGGGACTTCATCCCAAGGGACTGAATCAGGGTGGGCTTTATGGAGGAGGTAGCCCCTGAGCTCATCATCACATCAGGCTGGCTTTTCTCCTTGCCTAGAGGATTGGCAGTGACAGAGAATAATAAAGATGGTAGTGGTTTAGTTGCAAAGCACTTTTACACAAATCTCTTTGATATTAAAGAAACGTGGGCTGAATGTTAGCTCCATGTTTGTTTGCTCCACAAGAGAAAATCAAGGCACAGAGAGGTTGATCACCAACTCCTGGTTACCCAGCGGAAAATCAGAATTCAAACCCATCTCCTCCAAGTTCAGGCTCTCTGCTTCCCCCACCCTGTCAGTGCTAGCTTTATCCTGGCCATCAGTTGAGGGAAGCCTTCCTATTCTAAAATACCTCTTCACCAATATTTCACAGTATGTGGTGTATGGCCTGCCTGTTTGGGCCCCATGCTGGGCCTGCCTAATCCCTGGGAGATGGGGTCCTAAAAACCTGCGTTTTAACAACTGTCCCCGTGATTCTTGTGCTCACCTGAGTGAGTTGCCCTCGGCCCACAGAGATGCTAAATGGCTCAGTAGTCAGAGCACGGACCCAGGAGGCAGCACTACCCTTCATGATTCTGGGGCAGGACAGCCTCAGTTTTCCACCTGTGAAGTGGGCCGAATCATGTATGGCCTGCTCATCCCGGTAGCACAGCGAGCTCCACACCTGCCTCCCTCCCCAGGCTCCTTCCCACCTCCATCCCGCCCGTCCCGCCCTGCCGGAGTGAAAGGAAACAGCTGGGGACTCTCCGCTTCCAGGCTGCGGTTGCCTCCTAATCGCCTGCGGACAGGCCCTGAGACTGGGGGAATCTGGGCCGCTTTCCGCACGCGCCGACCCCCTGTCGGGGACCGCAGGGAACCCGAGTGCATGGCGCATCCCGCCTGCCAGGCTGGGGGGCCGGATGAGGGAGTGGGGGTGGGGGGGTTGCCTCCCTCCCAGCCTGGCCTCCGGCAGCCCATAAATATTCCCTGGGCCCTGAGAAGGCGGAAACCGACTTTCCAGCGTGCCTCCTGGCGCTGGCCCACCTCTTCCCAGCTCCCACCCCCACCCCGGCGCGTACAACCTTGTATGCAGAAACCTGGTCGAGTCACCCCTCTCTACCGCACTGCCCGAGGGGCGAGGGGCATACGCGCATGGGACATGGGCGCCTTCTGTTCAAGGTGCGGTGGATGAGGGCAGCAAAGCAACCAGATCCACCACGGGAATCTGCAGGATGTCTCCCCAGTCGACCCACGGGTAAGGGAATGCTTCTTGAAGATATTTAAGCTAGGCTCTGGAAGATGAAAGAGTATGACATGGGCAGAGGGAACAGAGTATGCAAAGCCCAAGAGGTTGGCATTTGGAGGAAGTTACCATTATGGTTTGTCACTGAAGTATTGAGCTCAAAGGCAAAGTGTCAGGGACTGGAAAGACCATCAAGGGCCAAGGAGGCAGGGTCTTCTGAATTATGCTAAGAAGGTACTGTAGGGTTCTTAACAGAACATGTGACTTGGCCAGATTATTTATTTGCTTTTAAGAAAGACCACTCTGGCTTGGTGTGGGAGGTGAAATTGAGGGGTTGCAGGGACATGGCTGAGAAGTCTGTAGTCAGAGCTCACGAAAGCTGGGCCAAGGTAGCTGCAGTGGGAGTGGAGAAAAAGGTATGGACTGGAGGGAGAATTTCTTAGTGGAATGTGTAGGACTCTGCGCTAGGATAGAATGGATGTGGGGATCAGAAAGTGAGTGATGGTGGATAACCCAGCCTTTCCCCCAGTAGGAAGCAAGAGGGAGGATGGTGCCTCCTCCCACAGTGAGTGCCTCCTGGAAAAATCCTCCTCCTTCCCATATCCATCGAGCTTAGATTTAGGGCCTCACTCCATGTCCTACCTCACCACCTCCAGGAAGCTTTCCCTGCTCCCTTACGGATCTCAGAACATCAAAGCTAGTATTTGGTTATTTCTGTTTTGATTAGTTCTAGAATTAATTTGTGTGCATCCATCTTCAAGGGAGCCCCGCATGGTGGTTAGGATCACATTTGAATCTTAGCTCTCCTGCAGACTTTGCTCTGTGATCTGGGAAAGTCAAAATTACTCCGAGCCTTGTTTTCATCTGTACAATGGAGATAATAATCCCTCCCTTGAAGGATTAATATTCTATATGACTGGCATATGGTATGTGCTGAGTGAGTGAGGTTTTTTTTTTTCCCCTCCGCTGGAGTTGGTCATCCTGGAAAACAAACGAGGGTCTCTACAGTGTCTCCTGAAACTTCTTGTCTGGAGCCTTTTGGATAGAGGTTAGTAACAGTGAGGTAACAGAAAGATTTTAAGGCCAGCGATGGGAAGGCTTGACTTCCTGCTGAAGACTTCCTATTTAAGCAAGTCAGGACCCCCTTGTCTACCTTGGACAAGACGAAATAGGCTGGACCGCCCCTGAGATCCCACTGTTGCCCTTGGTCAGTTTCTGGAAGAGTTCCCTAGCTCTCAGGAGGTACTGAGCCCTGTGGGATCGCAGTCCTTCGGTCCACTGGGACTGACTTAGGTCACAGCCAGGCCCCTGGGACTGGTGGCCTCTTCACAGGTGGACAGTAGGTGGCGCTACAGCTCTGTTTATCGTCCTTCAGGGGTGAGCCTACCTGCCCCTCACCTAGGTGGGGGAGACCCCTTCTCCAGCTTGGCCAAAGTGCTTTTGGACCCCATCTTCTGTGATGAGGCTCTGAGAAGGGCTGGGCTAGGCTAGGCTGGGCTTTGCTCTCTCTTCTCCAGAAGCTGGGAAAGCCACTTGCTTGGCTTTACAGAGCCACAGGACGTGTGAGCAGGGAGGGCTTCCAGGGCTCTTCTGGCCCATTTCATGGAGGCCACCCTGGAGATCCCTTAGTCCAACAGTCCAGGCCTTGGGAGCAAGACCCTCGCCCTTTCCCAGGCCTCAGCCATGCACATCTGCTCTGAGCCCCTCACACTTTGCCCATGCTGATTCTCCCTTCCCTGTTTTACCATCAAACTCCAGCTTTTCCTCTACCACTCTGTGAGCCTCTGAGATGTGGGGGCTCAGGGGATCCTATAGGCTCCCAGGACTGTGACTGCTTTGTGTGACTGGGTGTCCTGTGCCTGTCTCCTTTGCTGGTGGGGGGTCTGGCACAGGGTTTGGCCTCCTGTTAGAACTCAAGTCTTTTTGGGTGAGTGACAGAGGATAGGTACACTGGGATGAGGGTTATTAGATGATTGCACACTGCTGTGGCCAGGGATGGGTCAACTGCAATTGTCATCTCTATTTTACAGAAGAGGAGATGGGAGATGGAAGTACAGGTCGTCACGTGGCCAATGAATGAGCGAGTGGGACCTAGCTCATCAGGCTGTCAGCACAGTAAGGCCTCAGGCCACAGCTGAAGGGGGCTGCAGGTCTGTGGGAGCCACGTGTCCCCGAGGATAAGAGTAAGGCTATTCTGGGGCAATCAGGAGGCCACTTGGGGGTGCCTGGGGCAGAAAGTCTTCAATAAATAAGGCTTCCATCCCGTCTTAGAGCATGGAGAGCCCCCAGCTCTTCTGAGCCAGGCAAGGGCCTGGGACCTGAGTACCAGAAGTGTCCATGTGGCAACTATAAGCAGAGACCAGTGGCTGGAAGCCAAGGAAGAGGCTGACCTGGTAATCCAGAGAGAAGCACGGCCCAGCTCAGCGGGTGGCTCATGGTCTGGGATCAAGCTGGGCCAAAATAACAAGACTTTCCAAGGAGACCTGTGGTCAGCAGGCTGGAAGCTGGAAAGCCAGAGGCAAGGCTGCCCGGAGAAGGCAGGGCGTGGTAAGAAGCTGGAAATATTTGCTGCAGAGAAACCCAGGGACTGGGGATGGGCAACGAAGGGCCTATAGAATGTTTCAGGTTTCTGGGTCACAGTGTCAATAATTGGGCTGTCTTCAACTTGCTGCACAACACTGGTGTGTTCTAGGCGTCCATAAGGAAAATTCTAGCCTGGAGTCCCCCAAAGGACCCCTGTGTCTGGGTGTCCAGTCTTGAAGTTACACAGAAGTCAGAAATAGAAGGACCCTCGTGCTTAAGCTGGAGCCCTTCATTTATCTGAAGGAGAAACTGAGGCTCAAAGAAGGACTGTGTCTGCCCAGTCTCACAGTAAGCCAGGTGCAGAATTCAGGTCTCCCGATTCCCGGTGTGACTTGGTGGTGACTCCAAGGGCACTCTCTCCTGCTGTTTCAAGACTTGGGTCTGATTCTTTGGAGGAATGACCTTGGGGAGGTCATTTGGTACAACCCCCACCACTGGGCAGCTCCACCTTAACCCGCACCCCCAAGGAAGGAGGGTTCAAAATGCCTTACTGGTGGAAATTCATTCCTGGTAGTACTGGAGAACGTCCCTCTAGCTGCAGTCCTCTGCTTGGAGATGTGTTTGGGGCTGGACAGTGTGAGGAGTTGCTGGTTAGTGGGGTGTCTGCTTGGTGACAACACCCAGTTCAGCTCCATGCCTGCCCGCCTGCTGGTGGATGAGGTCATCCTCTCTCTGAGAGGCTTGCTCCCTGGGGCTCCCATGGGGTCCCAGTCAGGTCTTCCGCCTGACTCAGCAAAGGGGTCCAGCCACTTCTGGAAGGTAACTCTTCTCCTGGGTCATCAACATCCAGAGGGACTGCCTCTTCGTGACACCCCATCCTGGATCTGGGGCCTCTGGCCACTAATCCCCAGCTGTCTCCAGCTGGCCTTTTGAGGGGCAAAGCATCATCCCACCCCAAGCAGGGGACTCAGGCATGTCTTGACATGTCACAGAGCCTCTGTCCCTGGCCTCCTCGCTCTTCCTCGGGCTCTGCCTCACCCCTGAAACAGCCTCTCCCTTCCAGGAAAAGGCACACTGAGGGCGCTCACCCCACTTGTCAGAAGGAGAGGGGACAAGCATCTGCTGAGCTCCTGCTGGTACCTAGGGTCCCTGCCTTCTCTGGCAGTCTGTGGAGCTACTCTGTGTGGCGTGGGTGTCACCATCCCAGATGAGCAGCTGAGACCCCAAGCTGCCAGGCTACTAAGTCGGGGGGAACGGGAACTTGAATGTCCCTATTTGTGTTTGGGGGGAAGATCATTATTGTTTTTTCTTCAAGTGATTGTAACTGGTGCAAATAGTCACATATTTCAGTTAACACATAGTAGTAGGGGCTTAATAAAAATTTGTTGAAGGAATGAGTGAGTAGAGGAACTAGTTCTCAGTGGTTGGGGGTGCTGGATGAGGCCCTGTCCTTATTGGCATTCAGACCACTGCCCAGAGAGAAAAGGCCCCTTGGGAACCTGAAGGCAGAGCCACCCTTGACTCTCACAACTAGCTGGGGTGTCATTTCCTCTCCCTTTGTCCCCCACCTTCAAAGGAGGGGATGAGGGCCAGGTTATGAACAGAGGCTGAACGAACAGTGGGATGTCCCTTCCATGAGCTCCTGTGTCTTGCTCTCCTACCTCTGTCCTCCCTGCTCAGCTGGGAGTAGACCCCTAGGAACCCCTTTTTTCCTGCAGACTCCACCTTGCACCAGAGCCTGGGGTGGGCCTCCACCGGGCTCCCTCAGCCTTGGGAATTGCCACCCAAGCTCCTGTTGTCATTGACTAGTTATGCGGTGGTTTCCCCATAGGACCAGGAGTTCCCTGAGGGCAGGGCTTGTCGGTAGCTCCCATGACAAGGCCAGGAAGGAAGGTTGCTGAACCAGTGAAGGAATGAATGAATGAATGAAGAGAGGCGCAGCACAAATATTCCCAATTGGCAAGTCTGAGGCCTCCATTCTGCACCAGTTGGCTGGTGGACACTGGTCAGAGCCGTGTTCCACTTTGGTTTCAAACACCCCATCTCCCCACTGGGGTCATATCCTGCCAGCTGTCCCCTTGAAACCAGGAGTGAGAGCAGGGTGGAGTGCACCCACAGATTCTCAAGTTGCCCTGCTGTCACCATCCACTGAGTCCTAAGCCCCACTGAGGGAGGGTGGTGGAAGGACTCACCAAGTCACTTCAGCCCCTCGCTGCTACATATGGCCTCATCCCCGAAATGCTCCATCTCAGCTCTGCTCTCTCTGCCCTGAGCAAGCCTGCTCAGCCGGCCGACCCGGAGACACCAGCCAGGGCTTGCTGGGGATAGGTTCCGCAATGCAGCCCCAGGGGCAGACAGCATCTACAGTGCTCCCCAGGTTACCAAGCCTGCGCCACTCCCCAGCCACTCTCCCCACAGCCCAGGCGGCCAGATCTGGTCACCCAGGAAAATGGGACCTGCAGAGGGAGGGGCTGGACTGGCCCCAAGTGCTTAGTGCCCAGTGGCCTGGCCGGGAGTCTGAAATCAAGTTGTAAACTCCAGACTGGTTTATTTCACTCCCCAGTGCCGCCTGAAGGTGTGAAATTGGGCAAGTAGGTAATTTCCTCTGGGCCCCATTTCTTTATCTGTTTTGGGAAGATAACTTGCCCAGGAGCCCTGAGGGAGCTGGGAGCGATGGAGGGGCCACTACAGGAATACTTGAGGACCGCCACACCCCGCCTCTTTCTTTTCCAGCTTTCCCTGGGGCCAGTGAATGACCCCTGTCATCTTGATGTCCTTACAGACTTCCTTCTCCCTCTCCCCCAACTGTGACACCTCAACAAACACGCAGGCAGCTCTGGGGAGACTCCCTCCAAATAAGTGTCCACTATTTCCAGTTTTCTCCAGTTCTACCATCCCTAACCTTGTTGAACCCTCATCGCTAAAGTTTCCCTGTGATCAGGACAGTTGCCCAGCCAGTCCCTCTCCCCTATCTTCCATGTGGCAATAGGATAGTTTTCCAAAATTAGACCTGACCATGTCTGCTAGAAGCTCTTCGAGGATCCCCATCGCCCACACACAACCACCACATTCTATGGCTTGGTGACTGGCTGTGCCACCTTTCCAGCCTTGTATCGTGCCCCTTGCTCTCCATGCCTGGCCTTCTTCTACCTCCTCAAACTCCGACCTCAAAACCTTTGTCTTTCTGCCCCCTCTACCCTCCCCTCACGGCATCCACTGCTGGCCAATTTCCTCCTTTCATTGCCTTCCTGGAGCTATCTTACTCAACCTCCTGAATCTAGTTAGGTTCCTGTATGTACTCTCTGACTGCCTCCCTCCCCCAAGACTGTGATCTAGTCTCATGAAGGCCTCTGCTGACCCCATGGGGCCTCTAGAACGAGGAGGAACCTCTGGGTTGTCCCAATCTGGGGTACCAGGAGCTGGGCAAGTTGATGGGTTGTTGGTAAAGCCTGGCCCTGGGAGGGGGTGTGACCTCAGGTGACACAGTTGTTTTTAGCAGAGCTAGTCTCCCAAAGGTGGACATTTGAGGCAGGACTCTGGGCCCTTCAATCCTGAAGAGGGACCTGGCTGGCTCAGCACAGGTCATGGTGTGTGGGGAAACGAGGTCACGGAGCTTCTGAGATTTGCCTCTAATTGCTCTGGGACTATGGTTTCTCAGCCTCAGTTATCTGTCTACTCCCAAACGTCCTGTCTGGACGTTTTACCATAAAGCTTACCATAAAGCGGACATCGCTTTGCACTTGGAGCACTGTGGAGGCAACCGAGCACCAGTGGGTCTTAGGGATACTTCAAATAATCCAATGATCCCAGCGCAGGGACAGGGAGGGGGTGCTCCCGCCATCACATGGTCTCACCTGCTGCTCAGAGAGGCATTGCTGAAGTCATCTCTGGGGCACAGAGGGAAGGGGGAGATCCCAGGCCTCCTGCTGGTGTTGATAGCCTCATCCCTGTCCTCACTCAGGCCTCAGTGCCATCCCTGGGCTCCCACACCCTTCAACGCATGGCCAGAGGGTCTGGAGCACAGGAGGGTTTTACCGAGGTTGGTTGGTATTTCACGGTAGATAAGGGAAGAAGCAGACAGACCAGTAAATACTTAGCCTCTGCGCTGCCTTTAGGGCCCGTGTCCCTTGTCTCTTCTTGACAAGGTCCTCAGCAGGACCTGCCCACCCCACCCCCCACCCTACCCCCACTGTGGGTGTGTGGTGCACACACTTGCCTTCATGCATGAGTGTGCTGCTTCTGCCCTCCGACCAGGGCCCCAAGGGCCCCCAAGGCCACGTCTACCCTCCAGATCGGGGCTCGACCCAGAGGATTCTGTTCATGGTGCCTGATTGCTTAATGAGCTTGGCATCAGGGTTTGAATAATTGCACCATAAAGAATGTAAATCTAATCATAACAGCACCACGCTGGGCAACCCCGCATTCTCTCAGCTCTCAGGTGCCCTAATCCTGGGACGAAAGTTCCGTGGGAACCACGCTGCCCAGCTCCCTCCCACTTTTCTGAAATTATAACTGCAGTGTGTACCTTGGCCTCAGCAATTACAGTTGCACAAAGGGCTCCCTGCCCCCCACACCTCCCGAGTCTCGCAATAACAATGAGCGACCATTTACGGAGCACTTGTGATAGGGAAAGCATAGTTGCGTTTATTAACTCATTTAATCCTCCTAATAACCCCGTGAGATAAGCATTCGTGGATTCCCTGCTTTGCAGATAAGGAAGCTGAGTCTCAGAGGGGCTGAATCCCTTGCCTAAGGTGACATAGCTCCTCAAGTGGGAAGCCAGGAAGGTCTGCAGGAAGGGAAAGAAACGGAGGCACAGAAGGAGGAAATGGACTTATCCAATAACTCGTGGTCAATCAGGGTTCTCCCAGGTCTCCTGGGACACCTTCGGCCATCTCTGGGGTTTGTGAGGGCTGGGGTGTCATGCCGCTGTGTAACTGTGTAGCCGGAGTGTGTGTGTGTATGTGTTGGAGGTGTGGACTGGAGCCTCATTCTGGGAAAGTCAGGCAATGCAGCCAAAGTAAAGAGCTATTTTAAGGCCTCCCTGGCCTTCCCTGCTCCCCACATAGCCCCTCTGCTGAGCCAGGCTGCCGTGGCTGGGGGCCTGGGCCAGGCAGGGAGCATGTGTTCTGAGAGAGCCCAGGGAAGTCTTGGCTCCGGGACATTCACACCCAATGAATTACTTCAACGCTAGATTAGACTTGCAGGCTTGGAGCAAAGTGATAATAGGGCTCAATTAAATTAATTTATATGGACTCTGTGCTCTGGGCCCCTCCCTCAGTGCCGGGGCAGGCCTGACCCACCGCACCTTGGCCCTCAGGCCCAGCCCACGCTGGGTTGGCGTTGGGTGCGGAGGCCGCTCCTTCCATGATGGGAACAGCAAGGCTGGGGCTGCAGGGGGCGGAGGGAGGGAGAAGAAGCCAGGATTGTTGTTTTGTGTTTGTTTTCGTTCTGATGTGCAGGCTGGGAGAGAAAATGACCCTAATGAAACAAAGGTAAGGACTGGTAGGTCTGGCTGAGGCCCAATTCCCAAGGTCCTAGGGAGGGTTCTTGAAGGGATCATTTGGGGATGCCCTTGGCCCATGACCTGGCCTGTGTCCCTCACTATTGCAGGCAAGGGGACATGTGGCTCTTGGTGGTGAGTGGCTAGGTAAAAGGGAGGGCCAGGTTCCCCAGACATGGCAACTTGCTGTGTGACGGAATCACAGAGCCCTCCCAATCCAGCCGCAGTCTGCCTCTCCTGCTTCATCTCCTCGCCCTCATCCTTCTGTGCTACCTGCCTGCCCCCCTACTCTCTAGCTGCCCTGAATCCACCTGCCGTTCTCCTGGCTGGTGCTATTTGCCATTCTGCAAACCCCCTCCCCCGGGCCTTTGTACTTGCTGTTCTGTCCAGGATGGCCTTTCCCTCCACTTTTCCTAGAGAGTGCCTGATTCTTTCCCTATCCCTGCGCTTAACACTCCGAATGTGGGGGTCTGTCTCAGGTTCTGTCGTCTCTCCAGGAAATGGCCGTCTGGAGGGCAGGGGCAGATCTGATGGCCCCCCTGGCCCCAGGGCTGTGATAGGGCCTGGCACAGAGGTCGCACTGGGGGAGATTAGGTAATCTCAAGTGTCCCCTGCAGCACTAGTGTCGTGACTATATCGTGGCCTCTAGCCCAGGCCCGGGGCGATCATTCAGCGGCGTGGGCTGCCCTGTATAAAGAACCAGGTGCCTTGTTTGTGGCCCGTCTCATTCACTGACCTGAGATGAGTTACTCGCTTCTCCTCAGTTTCAGGTTCCCATTCTGCAAAAAGTGGGACTTGCTGGGGCGCAGAGACTCAGGCAGCCTTTGGCATAGGTCTTGCTGCACCGAGGGGAGGCAGGTGCTGCTGCTGTGAAGTGGGGGGGGGGTGACAAAGGTGGGCCCTCTGAACTGAATCTCAACCTACAGACTGCTTGAGGGCTTGCCCAGGAGCTCCGACTCTCTTGCTGTCTTTTCCCTGGCAAACGGGGTTCATCCCACAAGTATTTACCACGTGCCCTGTGTGCTGGTCCTGCCTCCACCTCTGCCACAGAACCCCCACTTTGGAGCCCTCACTGCCCTCTGCAGACTGAGAGTTTCTGCCAGGCCCACATGGGTCTGAGCCCCAGAGAGCCCCAAAGGGTCTAGGGATAAGGAGTCAATCTCCCCTCTTTGCATACTGGACCCCCCGTTTTTTGAATCCAGATCGAGGAGTTTGAACTTCACCTGAGAAAAGTGGGTATCTGAAAAGCAGGAAATGCCCTGGTTGGCCGGGGGCTTGGGCGATAAGCCTGTCCGGAGCGGCCTCCACGTGGGGTCTCTGTGGGCAGGCTCTGCTCCTCCCAGGGCAGGCCCATCTCTTCCTCTGGCATAGATGAGCTATTTTGTCTTCCTCAGACTTTCCAACAAGGCACTTCCAACCACGGAAAGACCCCCCACCACTCTCCCAACTCCACCCCCACCCCCCAAAGATGCCAGGCCTTTTGGGGGTTGTAAATTTACAGCGGAAGTGGAGGACCAGGCCGGCTGCCGGCAGACTTTGAACCTCAGCCTCACACTCAGCACCCACCAGGGGCCCTTCCTCCAGCCCGCAGGAGGAGCAGGCCTTTGGCCTGGAAAATGAAAGGCGTCTGTGGGGAAGCAGGAGCCTGCGTCACTCCTCCTGACCCCCAGCTCACCCCTCCCGGGCCCCAGAGGCAGCCCCTGCTAGCTGAGCTAAGGAAGGGCTGGCTCGAAAGCCCAGAGCCAGCTTGGACCCTCCACCTCCACAGGCCTCCTCTGCGTCTTTCCTTGGTCAGGACAGCTCATGGGATGGAGACTTAGAGCTTAGAATCCCAACCTTCCAACTCTGTCTTCTCTGGGTCTCATCTCCTCTTCAACAAGAGGGGGTTAGATAAAGTCGTCTGTTAAGTTTCACTGATTGTCTCTTTTTCCACTGCATTCCACATTCCTTTCTGAGCCTCTCTTTTGTGCCAAGGCCAGGGTCAAGAGAGATGCCAGGGCCTGCTGGTGTGTGGGAGTGGGGAGGGGGACAGGTTGTGGGGCTGAAGAAGTGCAGGACATACTTGTTCGCTTTGGAGGCCGGAGGAAGGAGGCCAGCAAGACTGCCCACCATGGGTGAGAGCTGAGTGGAGGACTGGAATTGCTGATGCATTCGTGTATTGATTAGACAAACATGGGGTGCCTACTGTATGCCGTAAATACACTAAGTGTTGCCACTCTCGCTGTTCTGTATGTGTGTGTAAAATAATGACCAAGAAAGAACAAAAGTTTTCAGATGGACTTGGAGGGAGGGCATTCCAGGCAGAAGGGGCTCTAGGCAAAGGCAGTGACTCGTGAAAGAGCATTGTGGGTTTGGAGAAGGACACACGGTTGTGTGTGGCTGGAGCTGGGAAGACATGAATGTTTTCTGGTGTAAACAGCTCTGGAACCAGAGACACACGAGATCAAATCCCTGCTCTGTCCTCACTAGCTGTGGGACGGTGGAGGGGGGGGGTTGCTTGAGTGCTCTGAGGCTCAGAGTTTGTAGAGAATGGGCTATAATCCTTACTTCTCAGGGTTGTGAGAATTACACTAAAGGAGGTAGAGGAAGCACCAGCTCCACGTCTGGTTGAGGTCAGTGCACATATAACCAGTAGGGGCACAACAAATAGTTTCCTATCTGTCAGAATCTTCTTACTGTGGAAGAAGCTGCCAAGGAGGGGTAAGTTCCCTGTCACGGGAGGTATGTGAGCTGCACTAGGAGGCAATGGACAGAGATCTTGAACCAGAAATCTCTAAGGTCTTCTAGTTCTCAGATCTATAATTCAGCCAAACACATATGGCCATCTATCCTGAGATATCCTTATTGAGGCCTAGAACTAGCACCCTTATCCCAAGTTTGCTTTTCTCCAGGGTGACCTGGCCCAGAAACCTCAACATTCTCCACATGTTCTGGGTTCCAGAACTCTCACCTCCCTAGTTCCCTCCTCTAACCACACAGTTCCACTCCCACACAGGTCACCACTCTCTAGGAATCCAGTCAGCATGGAGTAGCTCGAGAAAATCACCTCCCTGGATTTGGGCACAACCTCTATTGATGTGGCCAAAGAAGCCAATGGTTGTTTGGCAGCCTGCTTTTCACTTAGCTGCAGCTCTGGAGACCCACCCACTTTGGCTAAATGCTCTCAGACATCTCAAGATTTGTAGAAGCACAGAGCATTCCAAGGAAGTGATAAATCCTTGTGGGATGAATGAATGAAGTGTCTGACTTTTGGCTCAGGCCAGCCCTGAGGAAGGAAATCCAGAGAATTAGGGGCGCAGAAGGATCCTAGGCTGGGGGCCATGTTGCAGTCTTTCCTTGGGAGCTCAGAACACTTCCTGTCTCCCCATTCATCATCTCCCCACCCTGCTGGTTGCTTTCTGTCTTCACAATGCCCCTCTTTGGGGGACGGAGTCACAGGCTAATAAGACTAATAGACTCAAGGAATCACAGGCTGTCGGTTCTGCAGGCCTCCACAGAGGGTGCAGTTCGACCTCCTTCTCATATAAAGGGTGAAACCAAGGCCAGAGGAAAGTGAGGCTGGCAAAGGTCTCCCAGAACCAACCAGCGAGTTCCTGATGGAAGACAGTGCTGGCAGGTGGTGAGGACCACGTTGGTGATGTAAGTGTGGGTGGCCCTGGACCAGGGAGACAGCTGGTTCATCCTATTGCTGAGGTCTTGAGGTTACCCCCAACTACCACCACCAAGAACCCTGCATAAACTAAAAAAAATCTCTCAGCTTAGTGACCCTGGCAGTGTCCCAGGCCCCACGCCCTGCTGGAGGAGCCTGGCAGGGGACCATGGGAAAGCATCCATCCTGGAGTACAACCACAGGGTTGGTACAGGGAGAGAGAGCCTCCAGTTCAGGTGCTGGTTCTGGCTTTGCCCCTGCTCTCTATGGGACCCTGGGCAGGAGCCACCCCTCGCCGGGCCTCAGTTTCCTAGCTGTGAAAGGATGGTGCCAAACTGGACTCCAGGGCCTTTGGGCTCCCACCAGCTGCTTATCTGAATGCTTTAGCAGGGAGGAATCTGAACTCACCTTCAGCATTTCCTGCCTTGGCACACATCAAGCCCCCGATCTCATCCTGGGTGTCCCAGGCCTGCCCTCCAGGGAGAGATTGCTGTGATTTAAGGTTCCAGATTTCCTGGACCATTAGTGTCATGATACCTTATATCTGGGCCTCAACTGCTTTTTAATTAAATACGAATCCCTCCCAATCCTGGTTTTCCGTGTGTCTCTGGAAGCCTGTGGAGACTCTGTTCTGCCTGATGTTATGTGTAGCCCTGCTTTCTGCTCTTCTGTTTCCTCCCTTGTTTTAGGAAGAGAAGGGTCTGGGACTATTTATGGACACCTTCTTTGTGTTGGGTGCTGAGGCCCCAAATTGCACCCCATAGATGCCTAGTACCCCACATTTGAAGGCATCTACACAGAGATGGAGAAAGGGTCAGCCCCGAAGTAGTTCTGTGATGGGCACTTACTGCCAACCTAAGTATGAGATACAGCAGGGGCTGGAAAGACAGGCGTGGTGTGCAAGGAGACTGTCCTCTCCTCTTGGCAAGTCCTGGAGTCTGGGGGCAGAGAGACGTGTGTCTGATTCTCCCCTAAAACACCATCTGAGGCCTTGAGACTGGAGGGAGAGGAGAGCGGGCTGCATGGTCAGCCCGGCTTTGGCAGAGTTTGGCAGGCGAAGAAAGAAGTTGCCCGTGGGCCAAAGTGGACACTCTGGAATGGAGTGGGGGCACAAATCATTTAGCAAGGACGAGTCTGGGGGTCTGCTGCCTGCCAGGGACAGGTGACCCGCACAGAAAGTGTCAGTCTGCATCTTTAACCATGGCCTCCCACGGAAAGGAAGCAGAGGGAGGCCCGTCTGGTTCCCGCATTATTACAGCTCCCTGAGGAACACCCAGGGCTCCGTCTGCTTAGGAACACAGCCAGTCGTTCAGCTCACACAGCACCCAGACCAGCAGTCTTGCAGGACCTCCTCCATCAGACTGGCGGGATAGAGAGCCCTTCCCCACAGGGCCACAGGAACAGCAGGGCAGGCAGGGGGATTTACCTCGGTGGTCCAGTCACAGGGGCCCTGGCAGCTTCTCTTTGGTTTAGGGGGTACAGTCGCTCCCCAGAGAGCTCGGGGTGCCACGGGTAAGGGGATCCCGGGCAGTCCCAGGGCTTGTAAGCCGCCTGTAGTGACTTTATGGGGCAGCCGTGTTCTCTGGGCCCATAAAACACATGGAGTTGGAGGCCCTCAGAGTTTCCACATCTCCCAGGCCCGAGGCCAAAGCCAGAGGAGAGGGAGCCCCAGGGAGCGGCATCTCTGCGAGGCTAGTGCCTGCCAGGGGCCCGGGGGCGGCTTCCTGCCTCCTTCAAGGCACCTCAGCCCTGGAGCCCTCAGGGCAGGGGGACCCTTCCGTTTCTAAGAACACATTTTGGTCTGTTTCAATTTTGTAAAATAATCTCATATCCTCCTTTCACAGGAGATGAAGCTGACGCTGAGAGAGGAGTGAGGGGGGCTGGAGACGATGAAATGACCCAGGGGGGCCGGTCCTGGGGCCCCTTCCACCCCCCCACTACAGAGGGGGGTTCTTGTCCCTATGAAATTGTACTCAAAGCAGAGTTTATCCCCCCGCCCCCCCGTATATGAAAGAAATTATGTGAACAAGGTTTTAGGCTCAGGGTGGTGGATAATAAGAATTGATTTGGCCTCAGAACAGCTCTGAGAGCAGACAGGGAAGGGGAGGGCATGGAGGGGATGGCCCGATGCAAAGCCACATGGCAAGCTGGTGGCAGGCTGGCCGGGGCCATTTGGGCGAGGGGACCATCTGTCATTCTCAGCAGGTCCCCACCCCCTCTGGACCTTCCGGGAGGTCACCTTTCAGCTGGCTGATCTCTGGCCTACAAGCTCTTCCTCCTCCAGATGGGAGCCCGCTCTAGACCCCAGCAACTCTGTGGAAAGAATCCTCAGAACCAGAGACACCAGATCTTCAGGAGGGAACCCTGGCTCTAGCAATCCTAGCCGAGTGTCCTCTGCAAAGTGACTCTTCCACCGTTCCTTGACAGGGAGCTCACTCCTCCCAGGGCTGCACCCTGTGGGGCTGTTCTGCCTGGGAGCAGGTCCTCCCACACACTGGTTCAAATTATTGTTTCCCTGTGCTGCTTTTCTGTTGGCCCCCACTTTACCCACGGGGACCTTACACCATCCCAGAGTCCCAGGTGGGGGTGTGAAGGGACTGGGGTTAGCTCTGGGCCTGGGGTAGCTCTGTGTCTGCTCCCTGGGGGCCTGCCTAGGTGCCCTGTGAGGCAGTCACCCTTTTTCCCTGACCCTCAAAGCCCTGGACAAAGGCCACCTCTAGCCCTCCGAGGCCCTGCTCATAGTCTTCCAGTTCCTTATCTGGGAATGGTTACCTCTTCTTAGTATTGTCTCTGTCTGAATCAAACCTTCCCCGGGGAAGAGCCCTGAAGGTCTGTCCTGGACCCCTGCCCCAACACCAGGCTGGGGACAGAGGACGGTTTAGTTAGCATGGGAGTGAACTGAGAGGTGGGTGGCCCCAGGCAGGGTGACAGTGCACACTTTGGGGGAGGGTGATAGAGCTTGAATCCTGACCACAGCACAGGCCTTCTCTGTGAACTTGAGCAAGTTTTTAAGTTTTTAACTTCCCTGAGTCTCAGTTTCATATAAAATGGGAATAATACTCAGAGGCAGAGTTAAATAATAAAAATACATCTTATTATAGGCATTCAATAAATTACATTGAATTATATTATACAATATATATTATTATATTTTGTTTTATTTTTCTCACATAGGGCCAAGCATTTCTTTAATAAGTGTGCGTTCTATGGAATACGCCTGCAGAATGTAATTGTATTGAACTTATCTGTGCGTCCTGCCTGTCCTACTGGGCTCCTAACTGTGCTTCCCAATCCTCAACGACTGCATAGGGTGGGCAGCCAAGCAGGCTGTGTGGCCAGTGGCCGGCTGGTGGTAGTAGACTGTCCTTGGAACACCCGCTGTTGGAGGTCTGGAGGCCAGCACGGGCAGGCTTGGGGGACCAGGCCTTCTGCCAAGGTTGGGCAAGCTTGATTACCTCCACCCACCCTCCTGGCCTGGCCCAGTTAAAAGGTTCTGCCCCACTGGATGTGGAGTCCCTGGGGCTGAGGAACTTATGGGAGAGGGAAGGCCCCATCTCAGGCCAGGTACTGTGCACAGATGCTCCTTCCCTTTCCCCAGCTGGTTCAGCTCATTCTCCAGCCCTTTTCTGAGCACCGACTATGCGCCGAGCCCTGGCTATGCAGTCTCACTGCTCACTGACCTTCGAGGCAGGGTTATCATTCCTAATTTGCAGATGAGGCTCAGAAAAAGGAAGTGACTGCCAACTGTGGGGCCAGGACTTGAACTTGGATGTGTGTGATTCCAGAGTCCCAAGTGTGTTCCCGCTACTGCACCATGAGTGAGAGATGGGTTATGACGTGGGACATCCCCCCCCACCTTCATTCTTTCTGTAAACACATCCAGGGAGGGTGTTGGGTGGGTACATATGGCCCCTGCCCTCAAGGAGCTCATCATCTAGTGGGGACAACAGCCAGGAAGCTGACTGCATGAGGGAGGCCGGAAAGGAGGGAGAGGGAGAGGATCATGAGGAGGGCTGGACTGGAAGAGAGGAGATGTTTTCAGGACTCTTCATTCAAGAGACTTTTATTAAACTTCCAGATTAATTTATTTTTGGCCCATCTTGTGGCAAAAGGGAGGCGGTCCACAGACGTATGTAGAAAACAACCAGTTCTTAAAGGAAGAAGGGACAATAAGGAAAGAAAAAAAAAATCAGGATACAGGGGGTGAGGTCAATTCACAAAAGGCCAGGTGGGAGGTTCTCTCTACACATCAGATATGAGTCTGGAACACAGCTCTGGCCTTCTGGGAGCCCACACGAGGCAGGAAAGACACCAGTGGTTTTCTATCTAGTTTTTAGCATTGTGTCTCCAGATGAACTCTGTTTTCCAATGAACTCTCAAGCAGAATCCCAGTGCATATGCTCTGGGTGAAAGGAGATGAAGGGGCTTGGAACCCCAACCCTTAGCCTTCCCTCAACCCTCTTGGCTGTTCCTGGGCCCCTCTGAGGATCCTGAGGGCTCAGTTTAAGAACACCAAGCTAGGGATGCCTGGATGGCTCAGGCAGTTAAATGTCTGCCTTCAGCTCAGGTCATGATCCCAGAGTCCTGGGATTGAGTCCCACATTGGGCTCCTTGCTCAGCGGGGAGCCTGCTTCTCTCTCTCTGCCGGCTGCTCCCCATGCTCTTGTGCTCTCTCTCTCTCTCTCTCAGAAAAATAAAAAAACCTTAAAAAAAAAAAAAAGACTACCAAGCCATACTCTTCTTTGTCCTTTAGCTGAAAAGTGAAGGAAGCTAGGGGACCCAGCTTTGGCTGACCTTGAGCCCAAGACTGATTCTTCCTCTGGGACCTCTTCCATGCCAGGCTTGGACTGGGCACTGGGGACCCAGATGAGTCAGGCCATCCTTGCCTGGGAGCCTCTTCCCTGGCGGAAGAGACAGATGTGTGACAGGGACATTGGCTGGCTGAGCCAGCATTCACCTTGCATCTGCCCCTTTACCTTCCTCCATTTATATATTTATAATTGCAACATGGGTAGGAGATGTTGAGTTCCATGGTGGGAGGAGGAGGAAGATTTTGACTGGAGTCCTGGCCAGGGTAAGAGGACCAAGTCAGAAATTTCCAGCACTTATGAGACTTATTGTGGGCTAGGCAGGGTCAGATCCAGATTTGAGAAACCTGAAACTTATACAATTTTGGGAGCCCTCTTTAAGAAGAACAATACAAAAATCAAGCCCAGAAGTGAATATTTATTTCAAATGCAAAAAGAATTCACAATCAATTACACATTTTTCAGAGTGGAAAAACACCACAAACTTCACCAAATTCAGAAAAATTATATTTTTCCTAAGTGCCGTAAGTACCTCTAGGATACCTCTTTTCTTTTTTCTTTTTTTTATAATTAAAAAAAATTTTATAAACATATAATGTATTATTAGCCCCAGGAGTACAGGTCTGTGAATTGACAGGTTTACACATTTCACAGCACTCACCATAGCACACACCCTCCCCTATGTCCATAACCCCACCACCCTCTCTCTACCCCCGTACCCCCGGCAACCCTCAGTTTGTTTTGTGACATCAAGAGTCTTTTATCGTTTGTCTCCCTCCAGATCCCATCTTGTCTCATTTATTCTTTTCCTACCCCTCAACCCCCCGACGTTGCATCTCTACTTCCTCATATCAGGGAGATCATATGATAATTGTCTTTCTCCAATTGACTTATTTCGCTAAGCATAATACCCTCTAGTTCCATCCACGTCATTGCAAATGGCAAGATTTCATTTCTTTTGATGGCTGCATAGTATTCCATTGTATTTATATACCACATCTTCTTTATCCATTCGTCTGTTGATGGACATCTAGGTTCTTTCCATAACTTGGCTATTGTGGACATTGCTGCTATAAACATTTGGGTGCACGTGCCCCTTCAGATCACTACGTTCGTTTCTTTAGGGTAAATATCCAGTAGTGCAATTGCTGGATCATAAGGTATCTCTATTTTCAACTTTTTGAGGAACCTCCATGCTGTTTTCCAGAGTGGTTGCACCAGCTTGCATTCCCACCAACAGTGTAGGAGGGTTCCCCTTTCTCCGCATCCTCGCCAGCATCTCTCCTTTGCTGACTTGTTAAGGTTAGCCATTCTGACTCGTGTGAGGTGGTATCTCATTGTGGTTTTGATTTGTATTTCCCTGATGCCGAGTGATGTGGAGCACTTTTTCATGTGTCTGTTGGCCATCTGGATGTCTTCTTTGCAGAAATGTCTGTTCATGTCCTCTGCCATTTCTTGATTGGATTATTTGTTCTTTGGGTGTTGAGTTTGCTAAGCTCTTTATAGATTTTGGATACTAGCCCTTTATCTGATATGTCGTTTGTAAATATCTTCTCTCATTCTGTCAGTTGTTTTTTGGTTTTGTTAACTGTTTCCTTTGCTGTGCAAAAGCTTTTGATCTTGATGAAGTCCCAATAGTTCATTTTTGCCCTTGCTTCCCTTGCCTTTGGTGATGTTCCTAGGAAGAAGTTGCTGCGGTTGAGGTCGAAGAGGTTGCTGCCTGTGTTCTCCTCAAGGATTTTGATGGATTCCTTTCTCACATTGAGCTCCTTCATCCATTTTGAGTCTATTTTCGTGTGTGGTGTAAGGAAATGGTCCAGTTTCATTTTTCTGCATGTGGCTGTCCAATTTTCCCAACACCATTTGTTGAAGAGGCTGTCTTTTTTCCATTGGACATTCTTTCCTGCTTTGTCAAAGATTAGTTGACCATAGAGTTGAGGGTCTATTTCTGGGCTCTCTATTCTGTTCCATTGATCTATGTGTCTGTTTTTGTGCCAGTACCATACTGATGACAGCTTTGTAATAGAGCTTGAAGTCTGGAATTGTGATGCCAGCAACTTTGGCTTTTTTTTTTTTTTCAACATTCTTCTGGCCATTTGAGGTCTTTTCTGGTTCCATATAAATTTTAGGATTATTTGTTCCATTTCTTTGAAAAAAATTGATGGGATTTTGGTAGAGATTGCATTAAATGTGTAGATTGCTTTAGGTAGCATAGACATTTTCACAATATTTCTTCTTCCAATTCATGAGCATGGAACATTTTTCCCATTTCTTTGTGTCTTCCTTGATTTCTTTCATGAGTACTTTGTAGTTTTCTGAGTATAGATTCTTTGCCTCTTTGGTTAGGTTTATTCCTAGGTATCTTATGGTTTTTGGGTGCAGTTGTAAATGGGATGGACTCCTTAATTTCTCTTTCTTCTGTCTTGTTGTTGGTGTAAAGAAATGCAACTGATTTCTGTGCATTGATTTTCTATTCTGATACTTTACTGAATTCCTGGACAAGTTCTAGCAGTTTTGGAGTGGAGTCTTTTGGGTTTTCCACATATAGTATCGTATCATCAGCAAAGAGTGATAGTTTGACTTCTTTGCTGATTTGGATGCCTTTAATTTCTTTTTGTTGTCTGATTGCTGAGGCTAGGACTTCTAGTACTATGTTGAATAGCAGTGGTGATAATGGACATCCCTGCTGTGTTCCTGACCTTACGGGAAAAGCTCTCAGTTTTTCCCCATTGAGAATGATATTTGCTGTGGGTTTTTCATAGGTGGCTTTGATGATATTGAGGTATGTGCCCTCTATCCCTACACTTTGAGGAGTTTTGATCAGGAAGGGATGCTGTACTTTGTCAAATGCTTTTTCAGCATCTATGGAGAGTATCATATGGTTCTTGTTCTTTCTTTTGTATTGTATCACATTTGATTGATTTGTGGATGTTGAACCAACCTTGCAGCCCAGGAATAAATCCCACTTGGTCGTGGTGAATAATCCTTTTAATGTACTGTTGGATCCTATTGGCTAGTATTTTGGACACCTCTTTTCTTACAACTTTGGACTACATACTCTTTATTTGCCTCCTCATAGTACAATAACTTTCACAATGTTTTCTCTGGAAAGACTAGAAAGACAACTGAGTCTCCCTTCTTGTATGGTTATGTTTACTGAATACTCATTGTTAGGGTAGTTGGGATGCATGAAATACGCCACTTTACACGCAGATACACTTGCTGTTTGTTGTCCTGCTACAGATTGTGTTCCACAAATCCAAAACTTCTGGTAAGTTCTGTTTCACAAGATTCCCATCAAGGAAAAAAGGACGTATTTATAATGTCTAATTCCATTGACTTGGTCATCAGTGACAGGACAGATGGACGTGTTTCTGTTTTGATGAGGCCTAAATTATTTGCATGCAATTTGCCACATCAGATGCTTAAAAGAATATCCCCCAGATGAACTTACAGCTCCATACATTTCGAACCTGTTTCTCTTCCACTACCCACAGACCTTCAAGGCCAGTCACAGGCCTGGTGCTAGTTGAGTGGGCTCAGTGGGCAGCAGGGAACTTGGTTCTGGAAACTTCCTACATACACCAGGGCAGCTGGCACTAACTATACCTGTAAGTGACTGTGAAGCGTATAAATATAAACCACTAATCCCAAATTACTGTAAATGTGTCCTCACCTTCCCTTTAGCTAGATTTCCAAAAGGCCTTAGCCCACAACAGCCCTCAACAGGGAAGAAAGATGGAGGGGGATTCGGGGTGGAAAGAGAGGGTGCTATCAACACTTTATGGTTAAAATAGCTTCCATTTTACAAAATTTCCCAAAGATGTTTGGCCATGCGAGCACGTTTTGAGAGTATCTTCTTGAAAAAGGACAAATGCAAGCAAAGGGCCTTGAAATGCTGACTTCGTTACCTCCTGGGTGAAGCTGCTTCAGTGCCAGGCACTGTTCTAGTCAGTTTATACGTGTTGTCTTAGGAAATCTCATACCTACCCTGTGAGGTAGGGGTTTTTATTGTTGTTTTTTTAAGATATTATTTGCTAGGGAGAGAGAGAGAGAGACCACAAGCAGGGGGAGCAGCAGGCAGAGGGAGAAGCAGGTTCCCCGCTGAGCAAGGAGCCTGATGCGGGACTTGATCCCAGGACCCTGGGATCATGGCCTGAACAAAGGCAAATGCTCAACTGACTGAGCTACCCAAGCCCCTGCGAGATACGATTTTTAAGGATGAGGCTGAGAAAGATGGAGAGGGAAGCCAAAGGTCATACAACAGAGGACAGTGTTGAATTCAGAACCACGTGACTCCAGAGCCGGTGCTGGTGGTAGCTTTGCCGCCCAGAAGCTGGTGGGACTGTTGTCAAGAGTTGGGTGGATGAGGTGGACAGAGTCCTGCCTTATCCTCTGGTGCATTGGGTGCCCAGTTGTTTTTACTGGGAGTTTCGTAAACAGACGAGCCCCAATCCTCCCCTCACACCACGCTGCAGCTCCCAGGGAAGTCTTGCGTGGGCTGGGTAAGGGTGGGGAGCAGGATGTGCGGGTAAACCAACTTCTCAGGTCCCAAAGCCTGGCAAACTCACCCTTGTCCACTCGCCGCTCCAAGGTAGTGCCAAGCCTCCCTCTGGAGTTTTCCAAGATGTCTAGGGAATGAGATGCCCACCCGGGTGGCCCATTCCAAGATTGAAGAGCTGGAACGGACAATGCCAGATTGCTCCAAGCTGAGCTCGGTTTCGCTTGAAGCATTTTATGGGCCCAGACTGGGTAAACACGGACCTCATTAATGTACCGGGGGGCTCCACCTCCGCCGCCATGGGTCTCACCTCCCAGAGCCGCAGGCGCTGAAGCGTGAGGCCACAGGGCAGCGTGGAGAAGTCAGAGCTGGGGCTGAAACGGCTGCACGGCAGTGGCCCTCGCCGGCTAGTCTCCTTTCACAGATGGGGGACTGAGGCTCGGGGAGGACGCGGCACCCCCTGCATTCCATCCCTGCCGCAGGCCCTTGCCCTCCCTTAGATACAGATGGTGCTTTCCAAAACATCAGTCGAAACACATGGCGTGACAGTATCTGAGTCCTTATGGGAGCAACTGGAAAGAAACACAACCACCTTGAAATCACAACCGCCTTGAAAACTCTAGGACTCTCTCTCCCCTCGTTTATCACTGAGTCCCTTCACTTACTGCACACACCTTTCCTGAAAGCAGCTCCATTCTAGGCCCCAAGCTGGGGCTGGGGACTCCAAGATGAGTCAGACCTGGCCTTTATCCAGGATGAAGTCACAGTCTGGTGGGGAGACAGGTGTGGACCCAGGCAATGACAGTGACAGAACGCTGTGCTCGGTACTGGGACCCAGGGAAGCTCAGGGGCTCTGGAAGCCTCGAGGAGGGTCCCCCTCGCATAGCCTGGGGTCAGGAGAGTGGAGGAGTTCCCTAGAAGGAGAAGTGAATTTATTTTATTTTTTTAAAGATTTTGTTTATGTGACAGAGAGCAGAAGCAGGGGGAGCGGCAGGCAGAAGGAGAGGGAGAAGCAGGCTCCTGGCTGAGCAGGGAGCCTGATGTGGGACTCAATCCCAGGATCCCAGGATCATGACCCCAGCCGAAGGCTGAGGCTTAACCAACTGAGCTACCCAGGTGCCTCAAGAACTTAATTTTAAAGATGAGTTAATCCAACAACTCAGCTATGAGAAAGCCCCTAAGGCCTAAGGCATCACACCTGCAAAATAACAGTCCTTTAGAGGGTACAGTGGTACAGTGGGGTTGAGTAAGAGAGCCTGGCCCATAGTAAGTGCTCTGTAAATATCTTTTGAATAAATCAGTGTTAAGTAGTTTGGTGTAGCTGGAGTGTGGGAGTTTTGGGGGGTGTGTGGGGGTTGGAAGAAACTGGAGAGGGGCTAGAGATTGAGACAGCCTTAAAGGCCATACTAAGGAGTTTGGGTGGGACCCTGTGGCCACGGGGGAGCTAAAGGGGTGGGGAAGGGATGTGGCCAGATCTGCCTTTGAGAAAGGGCACTCAAGAGGTAGGGCTGGAAATGGGCAGGGGTAGAGTTTCCAATAAAATATAGGACACCAAGTTCAATGTGACTTTCAGATAAACAGTTTGAGTCTTTTTTTTTTTTTTTTTTGGTGTTTGTGTACTTGGCAACCTTAATCTGGAGCAGGGGTGGAAGGAATGGGGAGGTAGACCCATGAGGAGAAGGCCCGGCAGTGGTGCAGGAGGGAGGTAATGAGAGCCTGGTATGATGGCTTGAATGATGGTTGGGGCTGTGGGAGGAGAGGAGAGGACAGCCAAGAGGGTGAGGTGTTTGTGTGTTTGTGTAAATGAAAACTCGTTCGTGAAACATAACACGCACGCAGGAAAATGCACAATTTGTAACAGCTTGATAAATTATCAAGAGTGAACATACCTGGGGTGCCTGGGTGGCTCAGTCAGTTAAGGTCATGATCCCAGAATCCTGGGATCAAACCTCTACATCGGGCTCCCTGCTCAGCAGAGGACCTGCTTCTTTCTCCCTCCCCCTCTGTTGCTGCTCCCCCGCTTATGCTCGCTTGTACTCTGTCAAGTAAATAAAATCTTAAATAAGAAAAAAAAAAAAACAAAAAAGAGTGAACACACCTAAGGAGCCACCACGTAGATCCGGAAACAGACCAGGGCCCCGCACCTGCCAGGTCAGGACCTCCTCCCGAAGTGACCACTGTCCCATCTGCAGTCACTGCGGCCTCCTTTTGCCTGCTTGGGGCTTCTTCATCCAGGATGTGCCCGCGTGCGTCTGGCTGCTTTGGTGGAGCCTCATGTCCAGGAGGGTTAATCAGGGCTGCTTGTCTCGGAGTGCCGTGTTCACGTCTGTTGCCACGTGTCATTCTGCTGTGTGATCAGAGCACGGTTCATGAGCTCTTCCCGCTGTTGGTGGGCGTTTAGTGGCTAGCAGGAATTCTGCTGCTGTGAATGTTCTAGTCACTTTGTGCGGGCTCTATCCAGTGATGGGCAGGAGACCGCCCTTTCTGGCTTCCAAGACCCCATTCAGTGCATCTCTTCCCAACACTGCGCCCAGTGCCGTGACACTGACGGTCTGCCACGGGCCGTGCTGGGATTATTTATACCATGGGAACTGGCAGACGCCACAAATCAGGGAGCTTGTTTCTCCCCCCAAGGGCTGGCAGGTCAGCATTTACCCGCCTGCCTCCGGGTATGTCCCCAGAAGTGGATTGCTGGCCCCCTGGATATGTTCCGCCCTAAAGGCAATGCAGTTTTCCAAAGCTCTTGTGCCAACTGGCACCCCCTGCCCCAGGATCATGTGAGAGTTTAAGGGGGTCCACACGTTCACTGTGGAGAGGTTGTTATGAGGTGGGGCTGCCAACCCTGTGCACATGCTCACGAAGGGCAGGGAGGGTGAGCCAGGACCTTGGAGGAAGCCCACCCTCTGTCTGGGGTCCTGCAGGGGGGCAGAGAGAACACAGTGGGAGACCGGGGTTAGGCGTCAGGGGCGTTTTTGGATGTGCAGGGCTGGGTCTGCAGGGCCTGTGGGATGTCCAGGGGTTGCCAGATGTGTGTGTCAGCAGCCAGCACGTGGTCCAGGGCCTGGGGGTGAGTGTGCAGCACGCCTCTACTCACTGCTCTCCTGTAACCCTTCCTCAGCTCCCCCAGACTTCATGCCGGACCTCTGCGTGTCTTCTCGCTCCTTTTCCACTTTCCTCCCTACCTCAGTGTCCCTATCCAGACTGGCAACGTCTTAGGATAGTGTCGTGGCCTGCTTCCCCATCCCCCCAGTGCCCCGCCCGGGCCCTGGCATGGAAGAGATGCCTGATGGAAGTCTACTGAATAAAAGTTGGTAACACCTTTGCCCAGTCTTCCGTACAGGGTTCCCCGCAGAGTCCAGGAATCGGGCCTGCGGATGGGCCGAGTGTGTGCGTCTTGGGGGAAGTAGATGCGTGGCGGGTGGAGGATGGGGGAGTGGTCAGGGGAGAGGCGAGGAGGGGGACACGTCCCCGAGCAGCTGGGCCATTGTGGGGCGGGGGTGGTTGTACACAGATTACGCTGAGACCATGGCCCATTTCACCCAGGCAGTTCTCTGCGAAGCCAGGAAACGGTTTGTATTTTCAGAAGGAAATGAGTGGATTTTACTCATGGGGAGCAGACAGCTATGGGAAACAGTTCCAAGGGAAACAGGCCACGGGATGGGGGGCAGGGGGTGAGGGCCAGAGTCAGCAGCTCCCCTCCTCTGCGAGGCGAGTGGGGGGCAGGTGTGGACCAGCAGGTTGACAAATGGGCTCCCTGTGTCCCTTCCCACGCTGCTGAGAGATGCCTCTCCCGAGGGGGTTTTCTGCCCTGGAGACTCTCAGAGGTGCAGGGGGACCAAGCAGGAAGGGAAGGGCACCCAGACTCTGTACCACCTTGCAGACCCCACAGATCTGGGCTGGTGATGGGAGGGCAAGGCCCACTGTTGTCTTGCCTGGGAGGCCAGCGCAGGGGTGCCAGAAAGGCCTGGGAATTAGCTGGAGGCCTTTTGGAGGCTGGAGTGTTCCTTTGGTCGCTCCATTGGCTCATCGTCCTTGCACCAGCCAGCCAGCCCGCCGGCGTGCACCCCGCTGAGGTCTCTGAGCCGCGACTGGGTGATAGGGAGCTGTAGACTCGGTCCCTGACGTCAAGGGGCTGCAGACCTAATGTGGAGGGGGGGTACCCCTGGTAGACAGCTAAGGAATGGTATGGGGGTACCCTGAGTGGCAGTCTGCAGGGACTCAGGGAGCAGGTAACATCCGAGTTGGGTTTTGGTGGGAGGAGGAGAACTTCAGAGGGGAAGGTGAGGACACAGCCCTCTCGGGCACTGTTCGAGGAAAGGCCTAGATCCTCAGGCCTCAGGGGACTCTGAGGAGAAGGGCAGGGCAGAAGGGGGCTGTGGGTACATCCCTGGGCTGGCCTGGGTTCTGTCCTCCCTGGGACCCTGGTTTTCCACACGAGGCCCACTGGGAGCCACCCATGCTCTGCTCAGCCCCTGGAGGCCTTGACGGACTCTGGGAACCGTGCACAAGGACTCAGTGAGGCTCAGCTTCCCAGCCTGGAGGGGTTCCTGAGCTTTCCAGGCCCAGCTGAGGGTGGGTGAGGAGTTGCCCAGGAGGAGAAATGCCAGGCAAGTAGGGAAGAGGCTCAGGCTAGAGCTTGAGAAGCTCCCATGAATTTGTCCCCTTGTTCCCTCCACAGTGGGGCTCAGGCCATGGCCTCTGCCTTCCCCTGTGCCTCCGGTCCTACCCCTTCCCATCTATCGCCTGCCAGCAGCCAGGAGGGTCCTTGTCCCCTCAACCAATTCCATCTGCCCAGAAGCTCCCCAGTGCCCTACCTTGACTGTGGATCCCTTTTGGATCCAGCCCAGCCGCCTCTCCAGGCCTCTCCTTTCTTCCAGCCCTTCCACCGTGCTCTCCTCAGCTCCTATTGGTAGTGTCAGCCTTTGGGGTTTTGAATGTGCTTTCCCACTGGTACCCTGTGTCTATCTGAAGAATTGATGTACGCATAATTCAAAATCCAATTTAGCACACCTCCTCTGAGCAGCCTTCCTTGATCAGCCCCTTCCCAGCAGAGTTACACGCACTCCTCTGGGTGGCCCCTGGCCTCCCACAAGCTCAGCTCACTGTTTCAGAGGGTGTCCTATGCCTGTCCTCTCAGCAGACTGGGAGAAACCTCAGGACAGCTTATGGAGTGGGAGGTCAGAAGGGGAGCTGAATCGTCCGGCAGGAAATGCTTCTGTTGAGCCAAGATTGGGTATGGGGGAATGGAGTGTAGACTATGCTAGGTCCATGGTGGGCGCTCAACCTGGAGACTGAGCAGACGGGGATGTCTGGGTTGGGAGAGATCAGTGTGGGCTGGGCTGGGCTGGCCCAGCAAGTCTCTGGGGAGACAAAAGCTACCAGGGAGAGAAGCACACCCGGTAGGCTACAGTCTGAGGAAAGACAAAGAGTAGGACCCCATGGAGAGTCAGGGATGGGGAACAAAGAATGCCAGGAGGTGACATGATGAGAGGGACACTGGGAAGGCCCCAGAACGATGGCCGTTTCCCTCTGAGTTCACCGTGGCCGGGCATGGGCCCTGCCCTGGCTCTTCTAAACCACACAGCCCTCTGTGAGGTGGGTGCTGCCATCATTCCCATTTGACAGAGGAGAAAATGGAGGCATGGGGAGGCCTGACCACCTTCTTCGGTCAAAGCCAGTATCAGGGATTCCAATGCCCAAGATCATGACCACCACATCCTTCTGTGTCTGCTCCACTTGACAGAGGGGAAAACTGAGGTCCCAAGAGCACAGGTGGCTTACCCGAGGGTGCCCAGCCTATCCGAGGAAGAGCCTGGCCTTGGGCCCAGGTCAAGCAAACCATCCCAGCTGGGCCTTCCTAGCTGCAACGTCCACCACAGGGCCCTTCCTCTGCGCCCCTGGAAGAAGTTCAGAGGGGCTGAGCTGGTAGAGCTGGGAGGGGAGTGGGAGGGCCATGTGGCTTGGCACCTCTGTCAAGACAGACCCTAACCCCAGCGGCTTCTTTGAATCAGGAGGCTGAGGGCAGGGGTGGGGTCTACGGAATCCTTGGAATGTTCATTGTCTTCCGAGCTCCAGGCCCAGGGATCCCAGGGGCAGGGCTGGGAACGATGGGGGTTTGGGGGTGGGGGCTTCTGGGACTGGAGGGGGCAGGGCCGGGAGGGGCAGGGCTGGGCACTGGCTACACAAGGTCCTCAGGGTAGGGTGGCTCAGACGAAACCACAGAGCAGACAGGGAGTAGCCTCCCTTCTCCTGGAGTGGGTGTGGAGGCTGCTGGTCCTGCTATCCCCGCTTGTGGGGGATGCTTAGAACACCCACGCGTGCCCGGCCCCTCGGTCTCCGCAGGCCCCAGACAGCCTGTCAGCGTGTTTGGGACGCACACCCCTGGTGCGGTGTTTGCTGGCATCACACAGGCCCTCCCTTCAGACACCTCCATGGCCCACTCTTCCTCCTGGGCTCTCACCTCAACTCCACAGAACCTGGGGTAGAGGCCAGTCACCTCAAGGCAGGCACCGTCATCCCCATGAGGGTGCGATGGGTTCCCTGGCCCAGGGTCTGAGTGCCAGGTGCCCGGTGGGCCCCCACACGCTCCCGCGAACTCCGCCTTCCCCTCCCCTCCCACCTACTGAGGCCATCCATTTGCTTGGGTTGCTCTCAAGGCTGCAGAGTGAGGGGCCCCAGTGATCTGGTGTTCTTGTCTCTCAGTAGTCCAGAAAGATGGAAAGGGTGTGGGTTTAGGGTCAAGTCCACATGGGTTAAAATCCCAGCTCTGCCCCTTCCTGCTGGGTGACCTTGGACAAATCACTTCCCCCTCTTGCCTCCCTTGATGGCTGCTGTGAGGACATCACTAGATGCCGCTGGTGAAGACCCCATCACAGGAGTGGTCTCTCTCCCCATCCCCGCGTCCTCCTCATGCCCTCCTCTCTACCCCTTTTGCCCCCTGTGAAGTCAGCAGAGTCTGGCCAGCTGAGGCAAGGAAGGAAGGCTCAGCCCAGCACAGGCTTCCAGACTCTGCCCTTGAGGGGCCATCTGCTGGGGGTCCTACTGGGGTCCCTGGTATGGTCTCTGACACCGAATGGCTGCCATCAAGAGCCCAGAGCCTGTCTTATGCTTCCTGGGAATTCTAAAGTGCTGGAAGCTGGACATACCTGTGTCTCCTTCTCGTGGCTCACCCTCATGATCTCACACTACTGAGTACTGTCACATGCTTGCTTGTCCCCACCCGGCCAGCCAGCCACCAGCTGGCCTGCACTGAGCTGGACACCACGGCTCCAGGCCCAGTGCTGGTGAGAGGGAGAGAGAGGAGTCACACCCAGGAGTCCCAGATCTCAGGCTGATCCCAGGCGCCCCGGGTAATGGGTGTGGACTCAGCATGATCAGAGCTGGGAAGCCCAGGGACTGTGGGACTCCCAGGAGGGTACTGGGGGGAGACTCAGAGGGGCTGCCTGGAGCAGAGGCGGTCAGTCTGAGTCTTAAGTGTGGAGATGAGTTCTGGGGAGCTCAGGGGAGGAGGGCTGGTTGGCAGGAGACTCCTGGGTGTTGGACTAGACAGACAGGGCAGACGCAGACACACTGAGCCCCAGGCTGGGGAGACAGGGGGCTGCTGGCAGAGAGGGAGGGCTTCCCAATGCACACTGGCCAAGCTCGTCTTGGGGTATGTGGTGACGGCTCCTACTCCAGGCCCCACACAAGGGGACTCTCCTAGACTGTGGAACCCACCCCCGAGGCTGTCCTGGGCCCCACGGGCTGAGGCTACTGAGCACCACACCCCTCCCCATGCCTGCCCTGTGGTGAGAGACCATGCGGCTCAACAGAGCCCCTATCCAGAGGGGTGGGCACCCACTCTCTGGGCCATCCTGACACTTCTAGAAAGACTCTGGAACCCTCCCTCCTCTTCCAGCCCTACTCTCCAGGGCTGCTGCCCCCCATCTCTTTGCCACCTCTCTTGGCTTGTGCTGTGCCCTCCACGCTGTGGACAGACAGCCCCTTCCTGGAGCAGATGGGTCTGAAGGAGCAAATGCGTCCTGTAAGGTGGCCTCGCATCACCAGGTTCAACCAGGCATTCAAGGCCATCTCAATCTGTCCCCAGCGCCCTCTCCAGCCCTGCGCTGACACTTCTGTCCCCAACCCATCGAGGTCCTTGAGCCACACCAGGGACACTCGGGGCCCAAATGGACCGGGTGTCTTCGGGCTGTGAGCATTTTGCCTGCTGTTCTCTCTGCCTGGATTCTGTCCTTTCAGTGCACACCACCCTGGGGGCCTCTTCTATGCCAGGCACCCACAAGAGACCTCCCCTTGAGGAGCTCTGTTTGTGTGGGGGTGATGCCTGCAGCCTCTGGCAGGAGTGAGGCAGAAGCGGGGGAGAGGGGGCCAGGGAGCCTGTGGAATGATGTGGCACAGGCCAGCTGAGGGACACTCAGGAGAGGCCACAGTGGGGTGAGGCGGGAGCGAGCCGCAGAGGCCCAAGAGAGCAGCCCCAGCTCTGTCCTAGGCCTGTTTCAGCCACGGATCTTTCCAAACATTAACACCCAACCTCAGTCAGGATCACACATCTTGGAGAAGGAGAGTCACAGAGACATGGGTCTTCCTAGTTCAGGTCAGCCCAGCCAACCCGCCTGCAATGCTCTGGCGACTTCCTCTCACCCTAGAGGCCCATCCGAGGGGAAGGCTGGAAGCACCGTTAGCTGAGACCCGTCCTGCACCCAGGCTCCCCCAGTTAACATTCCCATGGAGTCCCCGAGCAGGCAGGCACAAGGGAACTGGCCTTCCCCAGGAGTCCCTGCCCTTGTCCATCTGCGGTCTCTGACAGCAGGAAGGAACAGCCAGATTAACAATTTCCCGGCTCCCCTTACTGTTCAGATGGCCCCAGTAATCACTTGACTGGGCCCCTGCCATCCTGTTAGGGAGCCGGGGGGCCCCTTATCTGAGCAGATCACACCTCTAGCCCCCACCTGGGGCCCTGCACATGGGTGCCCTGAGGTGACCTACCACCACCAACAGTAAGAAGGATACACAGGGGACCCCTCCCACCACCACCACCAATGGAGTTCACATACATCGTCTTGCTGGATACTTCCGCCAACCAAAGGGCCAGCAGGCAGAAACTGAGGCTCTCAGAAGGCAAGGGGCTTGCCCAAGACCACCTTCCAGATCCCAAGTTCTGAGGCTCTCACCTGGAACCCTTTTCTTTGCCCCCAGCCCTCCATACACCCTCTCTGGATACAGGAGCTTCCCCAGGAGCTCAATTCGGGAACCATCTTACACTCAGAATTTTCTCACTTAGACACAGCTGCAAAGCTGTTGTCCCAGCCCTGAAAGATATCTTCACCTGGACTCCATTGTTTAAGTGTCCCATCTGGCCCCAGCCTTCTCCCTCAGCCTTTGAACTTGACCAGGCCTGGGGCTGGGTCGCCCACTGTCTGAGCCTCCCCACAGGTGCGAAGCTTGGGGCAATTCCTTCAATTCCTTCCCCAGCCACTGCCCCCTGTTTCACCTCCCATGCACGCAGACACCTGCCGAGGGGTCTTCAGTGACAATGCATTCCCTTGGTCAGCAAATATTTGCCGCCTCTGCTTCGGCCCACCTGCAGGCCACCCAGGGTAGGAACAGAGGGGTTAGTGGCTGTGAGCCAAGGTTCCAGGCTACAGAGGATGCCCGGATCGTCTCTGGCTGGGTCACTGAGGAGCACAGGGGCCCTCTGGGCTCTGTAGATAAACTGGAGCTTGTCCAGAGGAGACAAACTAAGTTGGCTGGGTCCTCAAGTGCATCCTGGGACATCTGGCTGGGAGGATGGGGATGCCCACCGGGAGAAGGGCCGACTGAGAGGCAAAGGTGGGAGGATGGAAGGCCATGAAAAATGACTTTCTCCCATGTGGAGCCAGCCCACCGTGGGAAGGGGGCTTCCCCGTGAAGGTGAGCTCCCTCCACAGATGGTGTGTGAGGTGATAAATGTGAATTCCTGCTCCGAGGTGTTGACTGGTCACGGTCAGTGCGTCCCAGCGGGCAGCTGTGTTGGGAGAAAGAGCACCAGGCAGGGAGTCTGACACGTGGCCTCCAGGTCTGGCACTGTCCTTGACTGTGGGCTCTGACCTAGGTCCCCCGGCCTGCCGAGCCTCAGTTTCCTAATTGTCATGTGGGTATGCTCATGCTCACCTCTGAGAGCTATGGGGCAGTGGGTGAGAGGGGGCCCAGCACACAGTAGGTGCTCTGGAAATGTCCGTTTCCATCTACCGTGTAGAGACAAGCTGGATATGGGAAGAAATTACTCCTGTTTTACAGCACCCTTCAGTTTGGTGATCTGTCCGCGAGTCCTCTCAGGAGTACCCAGCTGCTGGTACCGCCTGGCTGAGGGACGAGGAAGCCACGTGCTGTGGACAGACTGGGCCTCCCTGGGAAGGTCAGGAGTCAGGGGTCCTGCACTGGGGGTGCCTCTAAAGACCTCTAAAGGCACTCTCCCCTTGGAGGGGAGTCCCAACCTGTCAGATGAACACAGAGCATGAGGTGAATGGGTACCCCATTCCCATGCCGCTTGCCTGATTCCCCACCCACCATCTGGCCACTGCCTGCTCCAGAACCTTCTGTGGCTGCCCAGTGCCCACAACATTCTTTTTTTTTTTTTTTAAGATTTTATTTATTTATTTGTCAGAGAGAGAGAGCGCGAGAGCAAGAGCGAGCACAGGCAGACAGAGTGGCAGGCAGAGTCAGAGGGAGAAGCAGGCTCCCCACTGAGCAAGGAGCCTGATGTGGGACTAGATCCAGAAACGCTGGGATCATGACCCAAGCCGAAGGCAGCTGCTTAACCAACTGAGCCACCCAGGCGTCCCATGCCCACAACATTCTTACAGACATGTAGGCTACAGCCTACAAGGAGACAGCCTACTGTCTCCTTGGGCTGGCCTCCCTCTCCAGCCTCACTCTCACTGTCTCTGACTGTAGCCCCACCCCCGACCCCCCATCCTTTTCTTGCTGCTCCCTTCACTTGCAATGCCCTTCCCGTCCCACCTCAGCCTGTTAAACTCCATCACCTGGCACTAGAAGAAGGCTTGAAGGAGCTGCTGGAAATAGGGTAGATGTGAGCTAACTAGGTCAACGTCTTTGGAGTTTGGATCCGCGTGGCCTGTCTGGGCGTGGTACAAAACTGTAGTGCAAAGTGGCCCTGCTGTGTGGCTTTGTCCCCTGAACAGCATTTGCTGGTCTAGGCATTGAAGAATGCTTCTTCGGGTTCCTCCACCACCAGATACTTTTGAGATTTGGTGCAAAGGAAAAAGGCAACGGGTTTGGGGTATCAGCAGAAGTGTTACTGGAATGATGGACTGTGGATAAGATGGAAGCCAAGAACAGGAAGATCGCGGGCAGCAGCACCGACTAAGCGAGGTGGGGGTGTCTGTAGCAGCAGTGGGGTGTGGACCGGAGATCCTGAAGGTGGTTGTTGTGGCAAGTGATGAGGGCTGAGGGGAGGCCGCAGGACTAGGGGCCGAAGGAAGTGGAGATGACAGTGGGAAGTGAGAGGCAGGTCCAAGCCATCACCCAGGATCTGCCTACCCACCTCCCCCGAAGGCCAGGGCTGGACAGGACAGCTGGATCCTGAGAGCAGAGCTATGGGTGTACTGTGGAGGATGAGCAGGTGAGTGGGAGATCAGCCCAGAGGGCAGCAAACGTTCACTCTAAAAGGGCGGATGGTAAAGTTGTTAGGGTTTGTGGTCCATGTGGTCTCTGTGGGGCGAGAGCAGCCAACGGCAATCAGTGAAGGCGTGGGCTGGGTCTCAGTAAATCTCTGTTTACCAACACAGGCCGAAAGACGGATCTGGCTCAGGGAGGGAGACGGACGACCCCCGGGTTCCAGGGTAATAGCCTTGAGCTGGGAATTGTCTGGTCTTTCTGGAAGCCTGTTTCATATAGTTGGCGGTGTTTAACAAAATGTTAGCGGATCCACGAGGGACTTCACCAACTTTAATTGTGGAAAATGTAAACCCTGTATAAAAGTACATAGAACGGTATCATGAAATCCCACATACTGATCCCCCAACTTCAACAATGATGGATACACATCCGATCACCTCTACCTCTGGCATGAAGCTCTCACTCAACCCCAGCATTCTGGCCACAGCATCTGTTTCCCCAGGGACCCTTGAGTTCATGGAGAGCAGGGACTGAGACTGGTCCATGTGGGTGCCTCTGCCCACACCAGGTCCTCGGTCATTTTAGGTGGCCTCAAGGTCACTTAGAGTAGGGAAAGGAACATTGTCTTCCAAGGACCCACTCTGGTTAGGACTCTTGCATGTGTCATCTCCCTGTGAGGGGAGGGCCGTTATTCCCATTTTACAGATGAGGAAATGGGGGCACAGAAAGGTCAACTGTCTTACCCAGTGTCATGCAGGTAGAAGAGGTGGGTTGGGAACCCACGTTTGTTTGGCCCCAAACCACACTACGGCTCTCGTCCATCCAGTCCCAAAGAGGAGGACTTTTCCAGATTTTGTTTTTGGAAGGGAAGATTTGGGTGCCACTCGGGGTGCCCCAATCCTGATCCTCTTCTCATTGTCTGAAGGACCTAGTCTTAGGGATCTGGGCAGGGGACTCGGTACCCACCCACTCACACGAAATCCCTCTGCCTCTGCCTCTCTCCCAGTGACCTCAAAGAGACCGTCCTTCCTCCCTAGCCTCTGGCAAGGATCACCTGTCCTCAGCCCCAGGGCCTGTGGGTCACCTGTATAATCGGATGCCAGTGCTTCCCCTAGCTGGGCTCGAGGAGGGCACAGGACACAGTATAGCTAGATCCTCAGGGACTTGGACACTTCCTAGGCTGCCCCACTCATTTTGCAGATGAAAGACTAAGACCCAGCAAAGGGAAGGGCTGTTGGAAATGGTTCTAGGACAACCCTTCTCCCACAAACACTGCTTCTCTTTTGAAAGGAGACCTAGCCCTTGATCCCAGGATCGGGACTGACTCCCTGCTTTGTGAGGATTAATGGTTCATTGTCAGAGCAATCTTATGAGGTAGACATTGATATCATCTATCAAGATATTGCGTATCGGCTGGGACCCAGAGAGGCGAACTGGTTTGCCCAAGGTCACACAGAGGTGGCTGTGATTTGAACCCATTCGTGTGGGTCCACAGCTCCCATACTAAGCTCTTCTGCTCTTGCTAGCTGGAACCGACTCAGAGTTTGCCTGCTGGCCTTTCAGTGGGGCTGGGGAATGTTGCGGTTAGCCTGACGTCCCCCCTGGTCCCTCTGGTCCACTTTCCCCAACCCCCTGCCTGGCTCACCACCCATCCACCTGCCCCAGCAAAGTAGGCTTTGATGGGCTATTTGCTCCCACACTCCAGCAAGAGGGGGAAGCAGGAGGGCCTGGGTGGTGCTGCTTGTCTCCCCTGGCTCTGCAGAGAGCCCCCTGACCTACCCAAGGTAAGAGTCCTGGGCCCCGGCCTGCCTAGCCCCAGGTGGGCCTCCCAGTTCATCCTGCTCGCAAAGCCAGCAGACCGTGGCATCTGCAGACCGTGACCTCCTCCCAGCAGACGGCAGCTCCGTCATCATAGCCCGCTCCAACGCCTCAGTGCGCTTGGTGGGGCCCAGCCTCCTGCCTCTCTGAGCCCACCCGTGTGAGCCAGATAGGGGCCAGGGGTGACGAAGGAAGCCTGGGACAAAGGAGCAGGCTGGTGGTCCTGGCTCAGCTGGATTGCGGTGTGGCTGTGTGACCTTGGGCAAGTGACTTGAGCTCTCTGAGCCCCCCTTGCCTCACCTCTTCTTTTGCAGGTTCAGTGAACCAAGGTGTGGAAATAAGCTTTGCACGGGGTAAACCGCTGTGTGGATGGGAGGGGCTCCCATTATGCTTGAGCTCTCTCCCATGACCCATTTCTCCCGCCCTTTCCCAGTGACCCCTGTGGTCATGTCACATTGACGAGGAATGCTCCCGTGAGCTTCAAGGACCATTGCCCTGGCTCGAGGGCCAGTCTGCACACACTCCCATGCAGAGAACCCAGACCATCCAAGCAGGCAGGGGCCTTGCGGATCCCTCATCCAGTGCCCGCTTACTCAGCAGAGGCAGAGAGACATGGATGGGGAGCCCCCTGCCCAGGTCGGGGAGAAGCAGCAGGTGTGTGCTGCAGGGAGAGAGGTTGGAGTCAGGCAGTAGGGTAGGTACAGCAAGTCAGAGAGGCCTCAGGTCAAATTTTGGCCTGGAGACAGGGGGCACAGGAGGGCCATACAGCTCTGCTGGTTGGCCCCGTGCCAGGGTCCACCCTCTCCATTACAGTCATTCTGTGATTTGTATATGAAGACAAATTTCTGCTCTGAGGAAGGGGCGCCTTTTGTCTATGTACAAAGATGACAGCTCCCTGCTTTTTGTCATCTCTCTTACTGCATTTCTTGCACCTGCCTGGGACTACTAGAAGGCAAGGGCTGGGTCTGATCACCAAGACAGGCCTTGCCACAGAGAAGACTGTTTCCAAGCATTTGCTGAGTGCCTGAGTAACTCCCTGGGTGTGCCCTGCAGCTGAGAACCCTGTGAGGGCCTGAACCAAAAAGAGGTCCCTCAAGCCCCAGACAGATAGACAGATAGGAGAACATCAGAAATGCCCAGGTAGGAGAGTACAGTGGGTTGGGAAAGGTGTTCCCCTCTCCTGCCCAAAGCGACAGTGTGGGTGACATACAATCTACCTTTCCTGAGGCACTCCTGCCAGGGCTGTGTACGGGTGTTCAGGTTGTGTACTGCACAAAGGGCCACCTGAGGGGCTGGGAGCTGCAGTCCAAACTGGAGTGAGGCTGCACTGCCAGGGGGAAGGAGGAGATTGTTTTATTTGTACTGAGACACCACATGGGGCAGCAGCAACTCTGCCCCTAGCATTTGTCCAGACCTAGACCTTTCTCTAGAGCCTCCCAGGCCTCCCCAAACTTCACTTGAGTCTGGCTTCAGGCCATTGGAAGAGGGCTGCAGACTTGAGATATGGATAGAGTTACTATGATGCCAAAAAGTGACATAACAATATGGCAAGGGTAGTAACTGGGGGCTCTCTGCCCAGACTGATCCAGTACAAAGCCTAGCTTTACCACTGATAAGTTGTGTGAGCTTGACAAAATCACTTAACTTCCTTTAGCCTCAGCTTATTTATTTATTTTTTTCTATCAGGATACTAAAAAAAGCAGAAGTGCAATTGACAGAGTTAAGTACACCAATCTGGAGTGTACATCTCAATTGCTTTTTCCATATGTATACATCTGTGTAGCCACCACCTAAATTAAGATACCCATTTTCATCCCCCTAGAAAATTCCCTGGGTGAGTCTCAGTTTCTTCATCTGCAAAATAGGAGAAACAAGAGCCTCACAGAGTGTGGTGGAGATGGGATAGAGGAAGCTCGTTGGGAATTTATTCTGTTTATTTATTTATTTATTTATTTATTTATTATTTTTCTGAGAGAGAGAGAGAGAGAGCAGGAGCACAAGAGGAGGAGAGAGAGAGAGAGAATCTTAAGCAGGCTCCATGAGCAGTACAGAGCCCAACACGGGGCTTGATCCCACAACCTGGAGATCAAGACCCGAGCCAAAGCCAAGAGTCAGACCCTTACCTGACTGTGCTGCCCAGGAGCCTCCTTGAGCGTTGTCATGGTGCTCGGCATTCTGTGTGCACTCCACCCATGGCGGGCTGTTATAATTTCCTTCTCACAGTCTGACACTTAGCTATTTCTGCCTCATCAATAGACCCATACCTTACCCCTGGGGAAACTGAGGCTTGATGAGGCAGGAGCCCTGGCTTTGCTGTGTGACCTTAGGAAAGTTACATCTCTTCTCTGGGCCAAAGAAGGAGTCAAATTAGATGCTCCCCTGGGTTTCATTTGACCTCTTGGAGTCTGTGGTTAGGTTCTGCAGTCTGAGGTTGGGGGCCCCTGACTGCTTCTACTCAGTCAGGGGGTCTAAGCCTCTGTGACTTGTGTGTGTTGGGGGTTGGGGAGGCAGCTGGCTTTTGGCTATCAGTCAACTGGGCCTGCCCCTGGGGTTGGACCAGCTGAGCCCTAGTTCAGCATGAAGTCTCTGCTTAGCCCCAGATTGCATGCAAGGCTCTTTTAGGGATCTCTTTACCTCCCCTGCGGTCCCCGACACAGTTCACATTTGTCAGGGAGAAATTGGAGGAGCCAGACTTGCACTTCCTCACCTCAGCCAATTCCGGGACATTCCTGGATCAGACGAGAGTAGAGGTGACAAGAGAGAAGAATAAATCCTGAAAGACAAAGCTGCACTTTTCCTCCATCTGATACAAAGTCATGCATTCCAATCCCCACTCAGTGTGGCTGGGGGAGCTTGGAGCTAGGGACGCAGAGGGGAACAGAAATCTAGATGTGGATAAAAGGAATTTGTTCCCCGGGAGTGGGAGATCTCAGTCTCATCCCCACTATCCAGGCAAACTCGTCCTCCATTTATTCCTCACTAGCTGGCCCAGAGGACATTCTAGCTACCCCTCCTCGGGGGTCCTTATGTCAGGACCACACAGGGAGCAGATCCAGGAAGGGGAGGGTGGCCTCAGCAGGACGTGACCCCCCGGCACTGCAGGGTTGAAGCAAAGGTGAGATGTCCCGGGGCAGGGAAGTGAAATGAGGACCCCAGTGTGACTCGAGGCCAGATGGACAAGTGTTTGAATTTTGGGCCCCTCTTCTACCAGCTGGTTGACTCTGGAAAGCAGGCTGTGCCTGTAGCCTCAGTGTTCTCCACTGGGCCATAACTATGATCATACCCATCTCCCAGGATGGCTAGGGGACCACAAGTGACCGTGTCTGTCAAGTGCCCAACCAGAGGCATAAAAATAAGATCAAAGGGAATATCACGATAGTGGGATTTTTTGTCTCGCTCTCTGAATTCGTTTTTGTGGCTGCTGTCACGAATTACCACAAATTCGTGGCTGGAAACGACACAAATTTATCTTACGGTTCTGAAGGCCAGTCGTCCAAAACGGGTCTCAGAGAGCTAACAGGAAGGTGTCAGCAGGGCTGCGTTCCCTTCTGGGGGCACTAGGGAGGACCCACTCCCTTGCCTTCTCCAGCTTCCAGAGGCTGCCCCCTTCCTGCACGCATGGCCTGTTTTCCCTCCAGCGGTGGCCCACTGAGTCCGCCTGGCAGCCTACCATCCAGACTCTTCTCTGGCCCCCATCTTCCGTGTCCAAGGACCCTCGAGATGACCGTGGGCTCATCCAGGTCATCCATGGTAACCCCCTTTAAGGTTGGCTGATTAACAATCCCAATTCCATCCACAGTCTTCATTTCCCTTCGCCATTTAACGTGACCTATTTATGGCTTCCAAGGGTGGGGAACAGCTTCGTGGGGGACATTATTCTCCCTGTTGCTCCACCCTCGTCCCACGTTCCTGCCTCCGGAAAGGGAAACGTTGCCACTCCTGTTCGGTGGGAACCCATCCGTACTGCGGACTGGTGGCCTGGCGGCCCCAGTGCTGTTTTCCTTTCTTTCCTCTTTCAAATGGGTGTTGACCTTGCAGTTTCTCCCAAGTGCAGGGTTATTGGGGGGGGGGGGACACGCGGCACAGGGCCTCCAGGACACATCAGACTCTGAATGAGAAGAATATAAGTCACCTAATATACATGAGTCTTCCCTTCATCTCCCAGCCAGGGAGAGGGATGAGAGGGAAAGGTCTTACCTTGCATTTGAAGAAGGGCATTTGTGAATGCCAGTCCATCACTGGGAGTGGACAGACCTTATTTTTGCCACCAGTGTCATTTCCATTTTTATTCTGGTGACAGCACTCTGCTTTTGCTTTGGGGCGATCAGCCCTCTCATGCACTCTCCCACACCCCACTTTATGTATTTCCGAGAGCGCGGTCCCAACCCCCAATCCCAGAACTGTCCGTGAGACACAAGCCCGAGCCATCAGAGCGTCCATCTTCCAGACCACGGTGGCACTCCCGGCCTCAGAACCTGGAGGGCAGAAATACTGGAATAAGTTGCTGGCGCTACCGTCTCTCTGTTTTGTGGGACCTGAGTTAGGAATATACCCCCTAGTTCTCTTTCCACGTCCTGGAGCATGAGAAGAAGCAACGTGGAAACCAGGAGAATCCAGAAGTGGGGCAAACATGTCCTGGAGACAGAATTAGAGCCCCCGAATGAAGCCATGCCTGAAATTCTCATCCCTTTGGACTTCTTTTTAGATCCATGACTAAAATTTTTTTTTTCTGAAGCCAATTTTGGTCACTTATATGGCAATGGACTGTGATTATAAATGATCTACTTACAAATGCTCTATCATTGACAAAGAACTCTGATATCCATGACTCTGGGAAAGCAATCGCTGAGCTGAAGTAAGGAGTACCAGCCCTAGATCATGGTTAAGAAAATATAGCCCGAGAGAGCGGATTTGATTTGCTGATGGCTGTGCGTTAGTTAGACTCCAGGGTCAGGTTTCCTAAGATGAAACTTACACTTTTTCTCCCCTCTGGTGTCACTGCTCCAAAAGTGAGGGATCAGAAGCAGTTCTGGGATGAAGTAGAGTTTGCACTGAGCCTTGACGACTAGGTAGGGTTCCTAGAGGAGAAAGCAGGAAGGACATCGTCAGGAAAGAAACAGGTGGGCTGAAACCAGGAGGTGGCAGTGTGTGACGGAGCGGGATGGACACACGGGTCAGGGCAGGCTGGCCTGGCCTGGTGCCCCCCGCCCCAGGGAGATATAAGGGACTGAGCTATCCCAAGGGGCAAAGCTAAGCCCAGAGGGCAAAGCACTGCTGGTGGGAACTGAGGCCCCTGATGTCTGAGGAGATGGACTTTGGAAGAGGCAATAGGGTCTGTCCTGGGTCCCACGGATCACACACTGTGGGGTGATGCTGCTTTGCTCAGTTTCCCGAGGGGACCCCTCTGTTTCAGATCGGGGCAAAGGGTCTGCTGTCATCTTAGCTTGAGCAGACACCCCCTGAATGCTAGCTCTTAGTATGATTATCCTCAACAACATCGTTGTCGTCATCATGGTGGGCCCACTCCTTCCCATTCTTTCTCCCAGGGCAGCTGACGGACCAACAGCCTGATTCCTCTCCCTGGTGTCTCATGGGCCCAGAGTGCCTGTTGCCTGCAACTTGGAGCTTGGAGTCTGATTCCTAGCCTGTAAAAGAACATCTTCAGTCCTTTGACTCAGGTATGTTGTAAGTTACCACAACAGTGACGCATCATGTGTGTGTCCTTTCACACTCATCTCCCCTGTTCTGTTCATTTCTCAAAGGATGGGCACGTATCGGTCTTGGTCGGCGTCCTGCTTAGTGCCTGGTGTATGCATGAGGCTCCCTAAATATTTGCTGAGAGAAAGATCGAATGAGGGACCCCTGAGACCCCAAGGACCCACTCTGAGCTCTCAGAGTGAACAGACAGTGGCACCAGGGCCACGGGCAAAGGCCCCAGCCTCTGAGGTCCTGGGAGACCACCACTGGCCACTCATGAAGGGATGGTGGAGTGAGGGGAGCTTTTCCTGGCAGCTCTCCGAGACAGGTAGGATTTATCCTCATTTTAGAGTTGAAGAAACTGCGGTTTACAGAGGCTTGCTCCAGATCAGCTTTCCAGTGAGTAGTGGGCTGGGACTTGATCCAAGACCTGCGACCAGGGCCTATCTCTCGAAGCCCATCTAATGCTATTTTCAGTGCCCACAAATCGGCGTGTTTATTTTCATCTGAACGTTCTATTTATTTCACCAATGATTTCTGCTTGCAATAGAGCTTTTTTTTTTTCTTTTTAAAGTAGGCTCCCTGCTCAGAATGGGGCCCACACTCAAGTACCCTGAGATCAAGACCTGAGCTGAGATCAAGCGCCGGATGCCCGACCGATGAAGCCACCCAGGCGCCCGGGCTAGAGAGCTTTTTGTTCTCAAAATGCTATTGGGTAAAACTAGAAAAAGGGGCAAGCATTCTTGGAGTGTTTTCCACAGCCAGTCATGGTGGGGGACGATATCGGGATGCCAGCTCCTGCTGTTGTTCCCAAAGACCCTAATGGAAGTCATTACACAAGCCAAGCTGCTAACCTGTAAGCAAATGTGTCAACTTAACAACAATCAAGTAATTCCCTGATCCATGCTGGATATTAGCCAGGGGCTGGAGATCAGCCAGCTGAGCGAGTTGCACAACACTCTCCCTGGAGGGGGATTGTTGGATGGGAGGGATTTTCCAGCTCGTGACTTGGATGAACCTGGAGTTATTTCCCCATTGAGCAGCCCCAGCCTGAGAGGCTCCAGCAGCTTCGGCTGAGGGTGGCTGGGACAGGGCCGGGGAGTGGGCCAGCCCAGCCTGTCCACGCCTTGCCTGATGGTGTAGCCCTCAGAAGTCTCAGTAGGATTTAGCCTACCCAGCAGCCCAGGAGAGCCCGCTGGAAACCCAGGAGCTGCCCTGGGTAGGGGGCTGGTTTCCAGGGAGATAGGGTACCCAGTGGCCGGCAGGCGGAGGGCAGGAACCTGAGGAGAGGCCAAAGCCGCAAAGGAGGAGACCCCGGCCTTTGGAGCTGAAGGGTCCAGGGTGGGGGAAGAGGACACTGTGTGGGAAGAGGGCAGGAAGGGGGATTTGGCACAGGCCTCTGCTGCCTGGTCTCAATTTACTTGTGAGGAGCCTCCTAATAGCCGGGTAAGAGCTGTGCACGCTTTCCTGAGAGCCTGCTAAGTGTTTATGGAATGATTTGTGAGGAGAAGTTTCTTTGGAAGCAGCTTGGGGAAGGTATGTTATTAAGAGAGAGAGAGAGCTCTCTCTCCAAGTTCCCGTTGGCCCGCTTCCCCCAAGGCCCCTGGGGTCTGGGCAGCCCATGGTCACAGCAGCTGTTTGCTATTTTGTAGGCCGTGGGGCCGGGAATGTATTGGGGCTGGGGGAAGTCAGGGAAGTAGGGCAATTTCCTCCTCCCTGAGGTGGCGTCACGCAGCAGAGGACGACCAGAGCCAGAGTTAGGAGCTTGCCTCTGAGGGAGGTGCCCTGGCCTGGGAAAGCGTGGGGGCTGTTGCAGGGGCCGAGAAGGAGGGAGGTCGGCAGGGCCAGAGGCAGCTGAGAGGCTGTAGATGATGGGGACGGAAGCATAGCCATTGGCCATCGAATAAGAAGGAAGCCACTGGGGAGGGATATGGACAAGCCAAAAGGACAGGGTGGGGCCAATGACCCAGCGATGAGTTTGTTCTCTCCAGGGAGGCTCCCTGGGCTCAGGGACTGTCTGGCTTTTCTTGACATCGCCAGCATCATCAAACATCAGGGCTGGCCCAGAGCAGGGGCTCGGCGTGATGAGTGGTGGGCCCTCACCCCCAACCATCCCACCACCCAGCCAAGAGCACCGTGCTGCCATTGGGCCAGCCCTAGAAGTTAAGTCCCCATGCCTCTTGGTGTGGGAAACTCAGGACCACCTACTAATCGTCCCCTCAGTGGAAATCTGCCCACCCTGGTCTCCACAGAACAGCCACTTTACCTCAGAAACCAGCAGCCAACCACACAGGTCTACTAGGCAGCCCTAGTGACCGGCCATTTCGGTTTCTCTGGGGCCGCTGCCAGGGCCTGTAGGCCCGTCATGATCTTTATCCCAATTTATTTGCACACCAGCCATGGAGGATTGGACTTTTTACTTGCCCTGATTTTATGGCTAAGAAAAGCTGGCGTCTAGGGATCATGGTCATTCTGCTGAGATCACACAGTGAGTACCTGCCCAGGGAGGGATCAAACTTCTGTTCAAGCCCAAAGCTGGTGTTGTTGCCTGTAAGCGATACTGGCGTAAAGTGCTCACCTAAGTTGTCTTACCCTGCACGCCACAATTGTCGCTGTGATGTCTCTGTTCAGTTGTCTCCATGCTTACTTGGGAGCTCCCTTAGGATGGGAGGCAGGGGGGCCCTATCCTGGGTCCTTAGCTCCCAGTACTGGGCCTGACATGGAGGAGATGGCCGGCTGGCTGGGTAAAGTCTAGCTCAGAATCTGGAAGGCAGGATACCAAGGAAGTGCATGAGCAAGTTAGCAAAGCTCCTGGCATGGTCAGGTCTCAGGGAATGACCAGTCCAGGGTGCAGGGGTATATGTTTGGGGCACTGGGTCTCAGCGGGTACCAAGTACCAAGCCCAGGGGCTGTACCGGATCCGAGGGAATGATTTCTGGATGTCACAATGATTGGGGGTGTCCACCAGCATCTCCCAAGCGGGGACATTTGAAAATCATTTAGAACATTTGAGTGAACGAAAAGCCTAGGCCTCAAACCTAACTCCGTTTTCTGTAGGAGCACAAAGGAATTTTTTTTTTCAAAGATTTTATTTATTTATTTGTCAGAGAGAGAGAGAGTGAGGGCACAAGCAGGCAGAGTGGCAGGCAGAGGCAGAGAGAGAAGCAGGCTCCCCCGGCTGAGCAAGGAGTCTGATGCAGGGCTCGATCCCAGGATCCTAGGATCATGACCTGAGCCGAAGGCAGTGGCTTAACCAACTGAACCACCCAGGCATCCCACAAACAATTTTTTTGCACGATTCTGATATACCCCGGATTTTCTGGGAATGTGACTACTTTGTAAATTGAAGGAAGATTATCCTTTTTTTAGAATGTGTTGGAGGCCAATTCACCGTTTCAGAAAAAATGATGTCGCCATCGAATGGCAACCCTTCTCACGACTCTGGAGTGACCTACAACTCGGCCAGCCTCTATCTAGGCCCTTCTAGTATGGCTTCTTAGGGGAGCTGGCCCTGAGCAGGAAAATAATGAAATACGTATTTTTGTTATAAATTACTTTCCATTCATTTCATTTCAGTTTTACTCAGTGGTGTGCGGGAGCCAAGTCACACAACAGCATAGCGCGTGTATTTCTCCCCAGCTCGGAGTTCAGCGTCATCACGTCAGCAGTTTTGAAATTAGCCGTGGTGGAAGTATTTACACCATGCAACTTGGCAAAGGGTGTAAATCAAAGGTTTTGTTAAAATTGTTAAAATTTTACCGGCCCACCATGGGTGACATTAGCTTTCTTCGTTGTGTCCGGAGGCAGACTACATTATCTAGGAAGACCATTTCAGCCTAATAAAGGAGGCATTGGACCCCATAGATGGAAAACCACAGAGGGAGGGAAAAGAGCTACAGATGCTTATAGGTAAGGATATCCTGCCCAGGGCAGGTAAGGAGTGGCCTCCTGCAGAAGGGAGATTAAATCCCTGGGAGGAGGTCTGGGTGCGGGTATCAAGCAACCACAGGAGGGGCTGCCCACCCCCACCCCCCCCGGAGACCAGAGCCAGACCAAAGGCAGCCATGGCTCCCTCCCTAGGCTGACCTGTGCGGTTCTCTATTTTGACACATAAAGCTTGTCAGAAAAAGAGAAGCCAGATGGCCTTGATAGTGGCCTGCCCTTGACTTGGCCTCTTGGGAGTTTTGACCCTCCATCAAATTGCCCCCTAGGGTCAGCCTTTACCTTCCCCGCCCTGTCGCACTCCAGCCCACTTCCCAGGACTCAGCATCTGCCTGATATGAGCACCGCCCAGCTTTTTGAGCCCCTGCTGTATGCCAAGCACTGTGCTAAGTGTTTCCTGTTATCCCGCTCCCTCCACCTCCCATGGGAAGTCCTCTTATTTTTCAGATAAGGAGACAAACTCAGATTGAGGGCATGACTTGCCCAGGGTCACCCAGACCGCACGTGGTGAAACCAGAACCCAGGCTGTCTGACTCCCCGCTGGGCTCTTAGCCCCACACTCGAGCTTTCAAAGGGAAGATGGTATCTGTTCAACTCCTCCCTTGGTGAGGTCCAGTGTGTAGGTCAGAGCTGGAAGGGACCAGAGAAATGACCTAATTCTACGAGCCTCAGCAGTTCATAAATCCACCCCGCCCCCAACATACAGCAGCTTCACTATCAGAAAACCTGCTCCCACCGTGAAAGAGGCAGGGGCCTCTTTTTTCTAAGAAGGGATGTTTCTGTTGGTGTTTATCGTGTAGGTAGGGTCAGGCTGAATAATGGTGATTTCAGCGGTGTCCCGGAGAGCCAATATTATTGCTATGGCTTTAAAACACAAACAACAAAAAAAGAATCTATTAGTCACCAAGGAGTGTAATAAGCCCGTTGAGTAATCAGCCTGCCGGCCATGGTACCTGTAAACCGCATGGATGATAAATGAAATGCCACTGCCAAATTCCTGGACACTCGCGGGTGGGCGTGAGGCTTGCAGGCTGAGAGGTCACGGGCCTTGTCCTGGAAACTCTGTTTCCTGCCAGTGGACTGAGGACCCCTGCACAAGTTCATTTCCCATTACATAGATGAGGAAACCGAAGCCCAGAAAAGCAAAATGGTTTACCCAAGGTCACCCATCAAGTTCAGGACAGAGTCAGGGCTAGAGGCCAGCTCTTGCTGGCTGTGCACAATCTGGGAGGACAGCAAGTGCTTTGAGCTGTGGCTGCGGTCACATGGCATGTTCTCCATCCCTCTCCGACCTGCCTACCTCCTCCCTCTGACATCCTTGGCTGACCTCAGACCCTCTCCTCCCTCCCCACTTGGCAGATAAGGCTGCCAAAGTTTCCAGAGGGACCTGGGGACAGGGTGTGGCTTCCGGAATGTCCAGCCTTGGGGACGGGCTGGAGAGAGAGAAGGATTCGGGACTGCTTTCCCCTTCCCCAGGCCTGTCCACTTGCAGCTGCATGGGCAGATCCAGACGTTCCGGGACTTGCCAGATGGACAGAGAGACCAAGGTTTCCCCAAAATCCAATCAGAAAGGGCCTCCTTGGAAGGAAGAGAGACAGGGAAGGATTTGGCCAAAGTTTTGGCTTCTGAGCACGCTCAATATTAGCCACTAGTGTTTGCCAGCCATTTCCCTTGCCCAGCCTCAGTTTTCCTCCTCTGAGAAGTGGGTGGAGGGATGCTCATCCATTCGGCAAAACTCAGATGAGTGCCCAGTCATCAAAGTTAATAATTCAGGGCTTATCATGTTTCAGGCACTGAGCTAATCACAGTCCGAGCGTTCTTGTATCTCCATCTCACAGATAGGTTTTTGTTTTTTGCTTTTTTTATTTATTTGACAGAGAGATCACAAATAGGCAGAGAGGCAGGCAGAGAGAGAGAAGGGGAAGCAGGCTCCCTGCTGAGCAGAGAGCCCGATGCGGGGCTCCATCCCAGGACCCTGAGATCATGACCTGAGCCGAAGGCAGAGGCTTTAACCCACTGAGCCACCCCGGCACCCCCTCACGGATAGGTTTTTTATTTCATGTTTCTATGACAAGGTGACGAGGGCTGGGAGAGTTTTAACAACTTGTCCAGGATCCCTACCCAGGGGCCAGTGGGAAGAGCCTGTGCCACATTCTGAAGGTACTTTGAGCTGGAGGACGGTGTCAGCTGGAGTAGAACTCTTCAGTCAGCCTTGGAGAGATTGAGGCAACAACCTGCAGAGGATGGTGGCACTCGGTGAAAACCAAGTCCTGTGGCCCAGCCGCTCGGAGCCTGAGAGGAGGGTATCTGACGACCTCCAACATGATGTCACTGATGGGCTGCTGGTCACCTAGCAGCTGGGGGATCCATGGGCAGAGCTGGAGAGGCACAGGGCCGTCCCAGGGCCCATCCCCTGGCCTGCTCCCTGAGGAGCAAGTGTGGGTCCTGGGAGGGGAGCCGGGTGCTAAGAATGACAACAGTGACAAGGCCAGCCACCAGGAAATACGTCAGGGCTTTCCAGACAGGTGGTGATTTGATCTCCCGACAGTCACAGTGGGAAGGGGGGATTATTAGCCTCATTTACAGATGAAGAGACTAAAGTCCAGAGCAGGGAAGTGGCTAGTTCAGACTCACCCAGGATCTTGATTTGGACCAGGGTCTGTCTGCCCACAGCCTGTGGTTTCTCCGTGACCCCGGCACCGGTCTGTGTTTGTTGAAGCACACTGTGTGAGTCACCACACCTCCCTAGGCCTCGGTTTCCATGACATGAGAAAATCCATTCCTGCCCTTATTAAAAAGTGTTGGAAGATTTCAATGAGGTCATGGATGTAGATGATGTGCTTTCAAGTTCAGCCGGTGATTGACACCTTGCTCTCACATGATTTTAGGAGGATTGCTGATTCCATAGCCTAAAAGTATCACCTCCCCTGGCCCGACCCCTGTCTCAAAATTCACCCTTAGAGATACTCTCCAGGGTCTGATTTGTCCCCAGTAAGTCCCCCGGCAGAGTGGTATGTTTGGGGCACAATCACCCACCAGGCAGTAGAGCCTTACGCTATGACTGGGTCAAGTTCAGTGGCTTCCATGAAAGCAAATGAGCAGTTCCTCTAGATCTGGGTGAAGTCCTCTCTAAACTCAATCCCTTCCTCTCAGAGACAGATGTACCCCTTCCCACAGAGGGCAGAAGCAGTCAAAAGACTCTGCGGCCACCAAGGCTTTGGGCCCCAGTAGGTCTGGGGAGGAGGTCTGGAAGTCAGAGAGGTGGGAGGCCTCACTGATCATAATCTAGCCGGACAAAAGGCATCAGGAAAATGGACACCCCCACCCGGCGGCCCGAAGTGACTCAGAGGTAGTAGGGACAGTGCTGAGATTAGAAGCTGGTGTGGGTCCTGCCAGAATGGACAGGCAGAGTGAGGTCAGATGCAGGATATGGGGGGCGGGACATCTCACTCATTACCTGCAGGACTTTAATTTACAGACGTGACTGAGCGTCTGAGACGATGTCATCTTCAGCACTGAGCTTCCAGGCCAGGGCGATGTCATCTGGGACGTGGGACTGAGGGATCCTTTCCAGGTGGGTCCCCATGGAGCTGATGTGGGCCTCAGCACCTGCCATGTTTGCTTGCAATGATGACTTCTTTGGAAGGCTCGGGTCTTCAGATTATAAATCCATGAGCACAGCCAGACCCACGGTAATAAGACCACAGTCACCAGAATGGTGTGTGGTTACACTTGACGGGTTTTTTTTTATTTCGGTGGAAGTTCCAGTTCTGAGGGGTCCCATGGCAGGTGAGCAGTTGCCTGGCCTGTTGGACAATCTGTGGTTAATGTGTCCCATGGGAGGGTGTACCTGAGGTTTGGCCTCCGGCCCTTATGGGGTAGGGACAGGTTCAAAAATTTATAAAGAGGGGCGTGTGGGTGGTTCAGTCGGTTAAGCATACGCCTTCAATGTGGGTCATGATCCTGGGGTCCTGAGAGCAAGTCCCACATCAGGACTCCCTGCTCAGTGGGAAGTCTGCTTCCTTCTCTCCCTCTGCAGCTCCCCCGACTTGTGCTTTTTCTCTCACTCGTGCGCACGCATGCACACACACACATACTCTCCCTCTCTTTCTCTCAAATAAATAAATAAATAAAATCTTAAAAAACAACAAAATTTATAAAGGTAGGTTAAGGCCTAGGGCAAGATGGAGACTCATTTAGGGGTCTATTTGCTAGACGGGAATTTTAAAAGGAGTTTTTAAGGAGTTTTAAAAGGAATTTTAAAAGGAGTTGTTTGAGGAGACCAATTATGTTCCTCAGGGAAACTGGCTATCTGGGATCTGTTGGGGACATGAACGTTTGATTGAATGCCTCTTCCAGGAGGCCAGAATTGTGTATTTGGAGAAGTAAAAATGGTGTCTTGGTGACTACCAGCAATGTCTGTGCCTCTGAAGGGACTGAGGAATGTCCTGACAAGGTCTGATACTGTGGCCTTAGTACCTACAGATGTATGATCTTCATTTATATTGTGGGCATCTGTGAGGCAGGAGATTTCAGAGTTCTTCATCTTGTAAAGGACAGTTTTTAGGGAATGGCCCAAAAAGGAATATGGGACCCTTCATTGGCCAGAGCACCCAGGGCAAGACAACTGATTGCCTCAAGTTTTGCCAAGTGTCCTATCCTTTCTCAAGGAGAGTCAAGCTAAGGCATGGAAATCAGCCACATTCCATTTATTTCTGTCATGTCAGATGCTAGCTAGCCGTGCCATTCTCCCGTGCTCTCTACTCAGTTCACCACTAGGGGCTTCCTGGGTAGCCAAGGGGGCTTGGGGAAGGGTAACCTCCTCCAGCAGCATGACATCTGGCAAGGGACTGAGGACAGGGGAAGCCCCCTCCTCCTGCTGGTGGAATATGCCAGGGGGACCAGGTGTGGCTCCATCCTATCATAAGGAGGTTTTGGTAGCATTGCCAAGGTTTTGGGGTACTGTTCCCATGACCCAAACCATAATGGGCACCTGGGTGGGGAAGGTCAGGCTCAGGGTCTGTGAGAAGCTCTATTTCCAGGAGAGACCAGTAGGTAGTTGGGCTGGACGTAGGAAGGGACCTGGCAACGTGGGTGAGACCAAGAGGGGCAGCCAGGACCCAGAGGGTGGGGCCCACAGTGGGGGAGGTGCAAAGGGCCAGGGTGCAGGGCTGAGCAGTGGAAGCTGCTGCTTAACCCTCGGTTTGCTCCAGGAACGGTTTCTGTTCAGTCCCCTGGGAAGGCCAGGGCAGACCAGCTTCTGGGAAGGGCTCTGCAGACCAAGGAGGCCACAACACAGTCAAGGGTTTCTTTCAAGGTCTCTGGCTTACACCATCAGCACGGTGACCTCTGCACAGAGACAGGATTCTTTTTTTTTTTTAAATTTTATTTATTTATTTGACAGAGATAGATCACAGGTAGGCAGAGAGGCAGGCAGAGAGAGAGGGGAAGCAGGCTCCCTGCTGAGCAGAGAGCCCCATGCGGGACTCAATCCCAGGACCCTGAGATCATGACCTGAGCCGAAGGCTGAGGCTTAACCCACTGAGCCACCCAGGTGCCCCGAGACAGGATTCTCTAATTTCACCTCACATGGATGGGAGTGCAGGAATGTGTGTCTATTGCCATGTTACCAGGAAAAGGTACATATTAGATGATGGGCCTCCACACACTGCAAAGCTGAAGAATAGCACAAAATAATTCTTTTCCTGCTCCCTTACCCCTGCCTCAGGGCACCCTTCAGAGAGAACAGGCATCACTCTCTCCTCTCTGCTCTCCCTCATTCCTGACTGTCCTCTGTGTTAATATTTTAATGGGCTTTTTGTTTGTTTGTTTTTATATTGAAATACTTAATTCACAGGGAGTTGATCTATAGGTTTAACTCATTTTCTATCAAATTCCCAGCAAGGGTTTTCTTTTAATAGGTATAGACTAGATTATTTCAAAATTTATAGGAAGGGTAAAGAAACTTGAATAAAGCAACTTTGAAAAGGGATAATAAAGTGGGAGGAATCACCTAGCTGGTTTCAAGACTTAGTATATAGCTACAGTAACCAAGACGACATGCTATTGACAGATAAATAGATCATTGAATAAAGTCCACAAATAGACCTTCACAAATAAAGTCATTAGATTCTTTTTTTTAAGCCTTTATTTATTTATTTGAGATAGATGGAGAATGAGAGATAGAGCACAATTGGGGGGCAGTGGGAGAGGGAGCAGGCTCCCTCCTGAGCAACGGGGAGGAGTCTCCATCCCAGGATTCTGGGATCATGACCTGAGCCGAAGGCAGACACGTTTTAACCAATGGAGTCACCCAGGTGCCCCTAGCCATTAGACTCTTGGAAAAAAAAAAAAAAGCTATTTTGAAATCATCATGGATTCACAGGAAGTTGTAAAGATAGTACAGAAAGGTCCTGTGTACCCCTCACCCGATCTCCACAGATGGTTACATCTTAGATCATTCTAGTCCAATATCAAAAGCAGGAAACTGACATTGATAGAATGCACTTGTGCGGTTCTGTGTCCTTTCATCTCATGTGGAGACCCGTGTTACGGCAACCACAGTCAAGATACAGACCTGTTGCCTCCCCCGTCAGCAAAGATCTCCCTGGGTGCAGTGGATCTTGACCACCGGCCCTCCGTGTGTGCTCTATGCACTCCCCTGCTTCCCTGGTTCCCCCTTTACCCACCCCTCACGGTCTCCATGCCTCTGGACACCTGCTGCCCCTCCTGTCCCACCTGTGTCACCAGATGCCCTCCATCTAGCCTGACTGTCCCTGATCCCAGCAATTACTACTCTTTTCTCCATCTCTGTAATTTTTATCATTGCAAGAATGTTATGTAAATGGAACCAGACAGTGTGTGAACTTTCGAGATCGGCTTTTTCACTCAGCATCACGCATACTGCTGCGCACATCCACGTTCCTCCCTTTATTGCTGAGGGGTGTTCCACGGTCCTTTTCCTTCTCCCAGACCTTCCTTCTCTTTCTGGCCTCTGAACCAGGTGTCCCCACCTGGGTCCCCCTCATCTGGGCTGTGAGTGGAGAGGGGGCGGGGTTTGTGGGCTTGGGACTGCAGGGACCTGGAGGGCACGAAGGTCACTGTGGCTATGTCCTTCGGCCTCAGAATGAAACATGAAACAGGCCCAAGATGTGCAAACCATCCCGGGGCTCTTGTCTGCTTTTGTCGCTCAACTTCCGTGCCCTCGTGAGACTGCATTTCTGTTCTCTCCTCCCATTTACCAAAAATGGCTCAGCTCGTGCTGTCTTGGCCCGGTGTGGCTAGGGCCTCCGTCGTGAAGGTGTGGATGTTCCTCTCAAGGCTCAGACTGGGCAGCCTGGCCCCACCAGCTGTGGCAGCCTCTACCTGGCCCACTGGGTGTGAGACGAGGGACACGGACAGCATCTTGTGACCAAAGGAAGGGCCTGCGTGCTGGGTTCTGGGTGCCGGGTACCAAGGAGTGGAGGTTTCCAGGAGACATTCCCTGTTCTGCCAGCGCCGCCTGTGTCAGAATCTTTGGTGGCGAGGGAGGGGGTGGGGTGTGGGGAGGTCTCCTAGCTCTGAGCTCATGCCCTGGGCAGCTGTGAGCCATCTTCTTTGGGACTCATCTCCTCAACTGTACAGTAAGGGTTTGGACCCCACAATCTCAGGCCCTTCCTCAGTTACCTTCTCAGGGTGCCCAGTGGCCTCCCTCTACCAACAAAAACCATTCCTGGTTCCCAGCTGCCCTCAGAGTAGAGTTCAAGCTCTTCAGCACGGCAGTCAAGGCCATGCCTGAGCTGACCACTGATGGCGCAGCATCTCCAACTCTCACCTCTGTCCGCCTTCTCCTTTCAGGTGGCAGTAGCATGCAGCTGGCTCTGACTCCCCAGCCACACAGGCACCCTTCCCTTGCTGATCTGCTGTCCTCAACTCCCGACGTAGACATCACCTTCTCTTGGAAGGCCTCCCTGACTGCCTTTACACCCCATACTCTTTTTCTCATCCAAACAGCCCACTGTTCTCGTCTGCATCGCCTGTCCCTGCACTCCGCTGGCCTCTCCTGGCATGGGTCTCTATGGGGACCTGGGAAGGGTGACATAAGGCTGCAGGGTCCCCCACAGTGTCAGGCATGACACAAACCCTTGCACTGGCCACCTCCAGCTTGGGAAGGTGATGCCACCTCTTTCTCCCCCTCCCCTCCTTCTCCCCACCCTCCTCCTTCTCTGGCTCCTGGGTTGTCATGCCCCAGGGGGTGGGTGAACTCACACTCTGATGTGGCTTGGCCAAGCCCAGTGCTTTCTTTTGAACGCAATGAAAACCAAACAACACATTGCTTGTCATTGTTAGAAAAGTCAGTAGGATAGAAAAGCTGCCTCTTTCCCTCCTCCCACCATGGTCCCGCCCCAGCTGGATTTTCCTATTCCTCAGAGCCCAAGCCCTCAAGAGAATGTAGAATTCTAGGATCTTGGAATAACAGGATAATGGAACCTTAGACTAATGTAATGCTAGAATCCTATAATCACTGCATCACAAAAAGCCACAATAATGATATTTTAGTATTATTGAAGCCAGAGTTTCCTTTTACAACATGGAATCTTTGTCTATGGAATCCTAGAATCCCAGCCTGTTGTTGCCAAAAAATTTGGTTTGGACCCAAGAGTCCACCTCTTCAATATCCATGTGCTATGGACTGAATGTTTGCCCTACCCACCCCCCACATTCATATCTTAGAGCCCTAATCCCCAGCATGAATGGTATTCTGAGGGGGCTTGTGAGAGGTAATTAGGTCACAAGGGTGGAGCTCTCGTGGATGGGATTAGTGCCCTTGTAAGAAGAGACACAAGAGAGATGATCTTCCTCTCTATTAAGCGAGGACACAGCAAGAAGACGTCCATCGGCACATCAGGAAGAGGGCCCTCACCAGATGCCAAATCAGCCAGCACCTTGACCTTGGGCTTCTCAGTCTCCAGAACTATGGGAAATAAATGTGTGTGGTTTAAGACACCATGAAAACTCCTCTGCCTGGGCTCACAGCAGGTGAGAGGTGGGGACAGCTGTGGTCCTCCCAGGGGAGGCCCCTGCCCTACACAAGACCCACACGTCCTCGGCTGGGAGGAAGACCATGGTGGCCAGATGGACCCGAGGCTGACCCCAGCTCCATGATCCTTTGGCATACAATAGTGGACAAGGCACTCGAGCTCTCTGACCGCCCCCTCCCCCCCAGTTTCAATGCAGCAAGGACAGGGGAATTTTAGGTGATCCACAAACTCTTAGCTCATGTCTTATCATCGTTCTAAGCTTTCTCCTGACGTGAGGCACTCGGGGTTTTGAACCGAGTGCTAGGATCTCTGAAAAGCTTTGGTGACCTGATGTGGTTCAGAGGGGCAGGGCGGGAAAACCGGCTTCCTGGGGACAAAGCCGGGCTCAGGCTGTGGGTCACACTGAGGACGCTGATCTCAGGTCTGCTGGGGAATGACACAAATGAGGCCTCTGGTTAAGGTTTTCTTGAGCATCTACTCCCAACCACGAAGCCTCCCTGATAGTAGAGCTGGGACATTCGCTTACTTGCCTGAGCCTCAGTTTCCTCAACCGTGGAGTCCAGGGAGCCACGGTCTTGGCTCGGTCCCCAGCCACCTACCGCGCCGGCCGTGCCTTTCCTCTCCAGGGCTCAGCTTGCTCATCCAGGACTCAGTCCCCAGGCCTACAGTTTCCCATGGGCAGGCTTACATTTGCGCACTTTTTTTTTTTTTAAGATTTTATTTATTTATTTGACAGACAGAGATC